>NC_037357.1:77356886-77672005 GCF_002263795.3 Bos taurus
ATTTCAAAATTAAATTTACTATTTCCTAAGGACTTTACTTTATCTGTTGTAAGGAAGATTTTACTATCATAGAAAGACCAGTTTCTCAGATCCAGTAAAACTTTCTCCTAAACATTCAACCTTTTTTTTTTTTCTCCAAATCTCAGACATTTAACATCAAATGTTCTCTCTAGGTCAGAGAACATGTACAACGAAATACTTTTCCAAACTATGTACATTGGTTAGCAATTCAAGTACTGGTTTGCTGCTTTTCAGGTTTTGCCTTCAATTAATGCCAACAGTTACTAAGAGCACCACTATTTCACGCTCTTTATTCCATAATTATTAAGCTAGGAGGGACATTACACTTATCAAAAGGGCCTGAGCATGGCAAGTGTCATGGCAAGTGCTTTTAATTGAAAATAGATTTATAAGTTGTGTGAAGAGTAAAATGAAACCACAAATAAGTTTTGGAGAACTTAAATTCTGTTTTCTTGCTTGTTCTTTGTTTTCTGAATTTTAGAAAATAATGAGGGGAAGGAGTGTTGGAATATAAAATTACAGACTAGAATAAAAAGTCTTTTTCTGTTTAGTCATGTGAAATAATCTGCATGAAAGTAAACTTTGGTGCCAGAATCATAATCAATTTGAGTAATAGATTGTCTCCATAGTGATGAAAGGAATCTAAGTAAAACTGTGTAGTAAGCTGGCATCTGAACATTGTAGACTATCTGCAAAATTCTTGAACCAAAAAAATTGTGTTAAACTTGCCTAACCAAATGGCAGATCTAAAAATCTCCTCACATTCTTCCACAATTTCAAAATCTTTCTTGCAAAATCTTTTCATGCAAAGATCACAAAAGTATATTACAATCAAGATACTCAACATCTTAAAATTAAAAGCTAACATGATGGGGGGAGGTGGTGCATATTACATGATTTCAGATAATATGGACTCAATTTAAAGTCAATGTGGTAGGTGAGGCATTATCAAAATTATAGGCAGCATGACTTAATAGGAAAAAATAGTCCTGTTTTTTAAATGCAGTAAATGACAGCATATTTAAGATGATGAACATGATATAATACTCAAACTTTCAAGTATTTACAGTCCATTGCATTACATAAAAATGAGAAAGCACTCTTCAAAGCCCAGAAAACCACTACATTTTTCTTTGGCTTTGCAACTACTATGCTATGAGGGCCCTCTCCCTTTTATTTTCTCAAATATGATCCAAGATTTCAATTTTTAAAAACTCTGCATAAGTTTTCAAAAAATCATCCTCAGCTCCTAGGGGATTCATGTCCATACATATTTAATGTTTGCATATTTACTATTTGCACATACAAAATCTCCTGAAGGTATCTTAAATTATCTCAGAGGTGAAAGAGTTTAGAAACCATCTAACTCCAAACCCCTCATTTTATGGATAGAGATATTACGGCCCAGAAATACGAAGTAACCTGACCAAGGTCACAGGGCCAGTAAGAAGTAAAGCTGGGACTAACATACAAGAGCCCTCACTCTCAATCTATTGCTCTTTCAACGTTTCATAGCTGCCTCTCAACCTGAACATCTAATTGTGTGATATTCAAGGAATGTCAGAGTGATCAACACATAGAAAGGATTATTGTATTCATTTACATAAGAATTAAACAGAAGAATGGATGCAAACGTAGGTGAGTGGATATTCTATAACGTTATTCACAAAATATATCCTGTTTCTGTTTTGAAGAGTCCAAGCCTCAGTCTTGTCACTTGTTACAGCAGTCACCGTTTTCCACTAGACACCAATCTTAACAGCAAAGAATCCGCTGGTACATCCTGCAGTTTAGACTATTCTCGCCAGCATACACAGAAGCAAGGAGACTCACCTCTACTCCAATCCCTCTGGCTCCGAACCCCAGACTTCCCTGTCTTATACTCACTCTTTACCTGGTGTTGGTGCATCGCATTTGCATTCTCCTCACTTCCTTTACACCTATCTCCCTCAGTTTCTCCATTTAGACTAGGTGTCCTTTTCTAACTGTATGCCTCAGTCACCCTCCCCCACACCACACGCCCCTCGATCGCCTTATTCCTCTGTCGCCAAATCTCAGCCTTTTCAAACCCCATAGCTCCCTCTGGCTTACACAGTGATGTGGCCGGCGCCCCGCACCAATACAGGGTCGGGGGCATATCTCCGTAGATGCTCTTCGCTCACTACCCGAGGCGGGGGCGGCGTTTCCTCCACCTGCTCCTCTTCTTCCTCCTCCTCCTCTTCGTTTTCTTCCTCCTCCTCCTCCTCATCTTCCTCGTCATCGTCAGGCCCTGATACCGACGACGACGACGACGGCGACGACGACGACGACGTTGCCGCTTCTTCTTCCTCCTCCTCCTCCAGTTCCGAGATGGTATCGAACTCCGCCATGTTGGGCAGCAAGATGCTCATCACGTGACCTCTCTATCGCCGCCACCCTCACGGAGAAGAGTGAACCTGCTGAGGTGCAGAAAGAGGAGGGAGAACTTAATGCAGGCAAACAGGAGGGGTGTAGGGACTGGATTTAAGGAGATGCGCCTGCGTGGTGGGGTGGACGTAGGGGTGGCGGGGGGAGGCGAGGGCACAAGGGAGAGAGGAGCAAAATCAGTGTACGCTTGCGCGGCTCCAAGGGAAAAGGGACGTTAGAGGTGAACTCCAGGGAATTATCGAGGTCCGGTATGCGGGTGCTGCTCTTAATACTGCTGTTTGGGCTTCTGCTGCTTGTCTCCCAGGGATGTATCTTCTGATTTTACTTCCTACTAATTAATAATGGTATTATTACCCGGTTTGCCTCCAGTGCAGAGAAAGGATAGTCTATAAAAGTGAGGTTAGAACTTTGCATCATATATCTTAAAATATTCACCAATCCCTTACACATGTTCAGCATTACAGTTTAAAAGACTTGCTGCAGAACTTTGCCACACCTTGGGAGGCATTTTTATTAACATTTTACTGAAAGGGAAACTTTCTATTACTTCTTCTACTATGTAATACTTATGGAGGACTTACTAAGTGTCAGGGACTGTGCTAAGTGCTCTGTGTACATGTCTCATTTAATACTAAACAACCCTATGAAATATGTACCATGATTTCATTTTATGCATGGGAAACCTAGATGCAGAGAGGAGAAGTAACTTGCCCAATGCTTCTGATTCCAGAAGCCCAGCACTCTTAACTAAAGGGCTATACTTCCTAAAGTTGTTTGGAAGAGCTTCATGGAGTGGTGCCTTTTGGGCGTCTTGAAAGATGTTTGAATTTTGAAATTTATTTCTTTTTCCGCGGGGAGGAGGGAAATGGGGGGAGTAAAGGGAGCGTTCCAACCCAAGGAAACATCGATAAACATCATCCATTTTCCAGACATTGGGCTAGACTCTAACATACAATATCTCAATTAACCCTTAAACAATACTGTGGGGGTAGGCATCATTATCATTATTTTATAGATGACAAAGCAGTCTCAGGAAGTTTAAATAATGTATTAAGGTCTCTGGTGACCTTTCGTCTAAGATTTTCTTTTTCAAACACCTCCTTCCTTACATCTGCTAAATGTTACAGAGATCACATATTTTGAGTTTCCAATCCATGTCTCAAACTATTTCATATTTGGCAATAGCACAAAAATTCATGCCATAATTCAAGGATCATTAAGACAAAGTAACACAGCTGCTAAGTGATAAAACAAATACTGTAATCCAGGTATTCTAATATCAGTTTCACTGCTCTCTGCTACAAGACGGCTGCATCCCAATTAGTTGATGAGACTGAAGAAATAGATGTAGCCAAGCCACACTTTAATGTATGGTGAGTATTATATTAACAGTATAGCAGTGAAAACAAAGCATTTAGGCTGTCTGAGTCAAATCATCATTATTATCAAGAAATTTGTGTTATTAAAATAAAAAAAAACTTGTACTCAAAAACTTGATTATTTTGGAACTTTAAAAATAAGTTGCAACACTCTCAGCAAAAAAATCTAGGTTTTTATAACAGAGAGAACTTTATCTACTAACCAGAAATTGTAATTAAAGATGGAATGTTAAAGAATTTTATAATAGACTTCTGTTAGGTCTGTTACCTTGGGCATTGATAATTTGTCATATGTCATTTATCAGAGCAAAATACCTTAGACTTAAGATCAAATCAATATTCTGCACCAGTTCTCTTTCAAAAAGCAAAAGACAAAAACAAAAAACCCCACAGGCAATATTTAAAAAAATTTCCAAACATCTTATATTATCCATGAAAGTCTACCAAGTCAATCTCTAGAGGGAAGTATTATGCTGATGACTACTTAACTGGTCAGTCGGTCAGTCAGTTCAGTCGCTCAGTCATGTCCGACTCTTTTAGTTTCTTCTTTTCACCACTCAGGATTAGACTAGGTAGGGATATTTGAAGGGAAAGGATTATAAGGAGTGTACTTGTGATAGGTATAAAATAGGTATTGGAACTATGGTGAAAGTGAAGAAATTAAGGCTGTGGGAAATGGGAGGGAAGGAGAGGAACAGTGAAATTCCATAGTCAAGATGCAAAGAAGCCCCTGACAGTCAGATGTCAAAAGAACAAAGCAGTTAAGAGAAGTGCTATGCTTTGAGAAACTCACAAGTATAGTTAAATTTGCGCATCTGTTTTTACTGTATATATGGTGGGCTGAAAAGGCATATATGATTTCAAGCTTAATTTGTTTTGCAGAACTATAGAAGAATTTGGAATTGGTCAAGCTGAGAAAAACACATTTTTTTCAGCAAAACACAAGAACATGATTTTCAAATGATACTTTAGCTGCCATCAAGGATAGTAAAGCTAGGAGTGGATGGAGAAGAAAGCGCACAACTTCTGTCCAACGTGCTAAGCAGGGCATGGGGGTAATTGTCCCATCTGATGGCAGGGGACCTGAGGCAAGAGATCACAAGTTTAACTATTTGAGGGGGTGGATTTCAACCTTAAAACAGCTGAAACCAATTGCAACTTATGAAAAACAACTTTCATCCTCCCTCCCTCCTTCTGTTCCTCCCTTCCTCTTTTTCTATTTAGATATTTATTTATTAAAGCATATGACTTGGTGATTTTAGTGAATTTGCAGAGTTGTGCAACTATCACCACAAACTACTTTTAGAACATTTCTGTCACATTCAACAGAAATCACAGTCCCACTTTCAGTCATTCCTCACTCTTTACCCCAGCCCCAGGAAATAATTAATCTACTTTTTTTTTCTGTATAGATTTCTTTTCTGGGCATTTCAAATAAATTGGACCATACAATATGTGCTCTTTTGTGTCTAGCTTTTTTCACTTCAGTTCAGTTCAGTCGCTCAGTCATGTCTGACTCTGCGACCCCATGAATTGCAGCACGCCAGGCCTCCCTGTCCATCACCAACTCCCGGAGTTCACTCAGACTCACATCCATCGAGTCAGTGATGCCATCCAGCCATCTCATCCTCTGTCATCCCCTTCTCCTGCCCCCAATCCCTCCCAGCATCACAGTCTTTTCCAATGAGTCAACTCTTCGCATGAGGTGGCCAAAGTACTGGAGTTTCAGCTTTAGCATCAGTCCTTCCAAAGAAATCCCAGGGCTGATCTCCTTCAGAATGGACTGGTTGGATCTCCTTGCACTTAGCATAATGTTTTTGAGGTTTGGTCATGTTGTGTCTTGTATGAATACTTCATTGCTTTTAATTGATGAATAGCATGCCTTTGTAAGGATATATCACATTTGGCTTATCCATTCACCAATTGTTGACATTTGGATTGCTTCCACCTTTGGATATTATGAAAATGCTGTTACGAAAATTCACATACAAGTCCTTGTATGAACATATGTTTTGATTTCTCCAGGGTGAATACCCATGGGTGCAATTGCTAGGACATATGGTAAGACTGTTTTGAATTTAAGAGAACTGACAAACTGTTTTCAAAGTTGCTTACTCAGTTTACATTCTCATCAGCAATGTATGAGGATTCCATTTTTCTCCACATCCTCTCCAACATTTGTTATTGTCTTTTCGGTTATAGCTATTCTTGTGGGTATGAAGTACTATTGCTTTGTAGTTTTACTTTGCATTTCCTGAATGACTAATAATGTTAAGCATATTTTCACGTGCTTGTTGTTCATTTACAAATGAACTTTCTTATACTTTCTTTGATAAAATGTCTATTCAAATTTTTTGGTCCATTTTAAAAAATAAACTTTAAGATAACTGGAGATTCATATACAATTGTAAAACATAATACAGAGAAGTCCCGTTTAATCCTTTACTTAGTACCCTGAATGGTAACAACTTCCATAACTATAGTACACTATCACAACCATGAAACTAACATTGACACAATCTACCATCTTACTCAGATTTCTAGTCATACATGTACTCATTTGTGTGTGTGTATTTAGTTCTATACAATTTTATCACAGATGTAGGTTCATTTAACCACCACCATAGTTGAGATACAGAAGAGTTACATCACCACAAGGATGCCAGTTGTTATCCTTTTATAATCACCTTCTCCCTTCTCATAACCATTAAGCTGTTTACCACCTTTAATTATTAGAGTTTCAAGAATATTATGTAAATTGTATTATACAGTGTGTGACCTTTGGGCCTTGGCCTTTTTCACTCATTATACTTGTGAGAATCATCTAGGTTATTGAGTACATCAGTGGTTCATTCCTTTTTATTGCTGTGTACTATTCCACAGTATGACTGTACAGCAGTTTGTTTACTTATTCACCTACTATTGTTTCCCCACATTTTAAATATTATAAGTAAAACTACTATGAACATTTGTGTATAGCTTTTTCCTTCTTAAGACATTGGTTATTTGTTTACATATTATTGGGTTATAAGGTGCCTGTTCTTTATTCTAGATAGAAATTATTTATCAGATATATGGTGTACAAATATTTTCTCCCAGTCTGTGGCTTGCCTTTTCATGTTGTTAATGGTGTCTTTTGAACTAAAAAAGTTTTAAATTTTGATGAAATTCAATTTATCAATTTTTCTTTTATCACTTGTACCTTTGATAATATATCTTAAGAAATTTTTGCCAGTGCATTGTCTAAAAACTTGGTCTTTGTTTACTTCTAAAAGTTTTTCTAAATATCTGTGATGAATTTTGAGTTAATTTTTGTGTATGGCATGTAGCATGGGTCTAAATTCATATTTTTGCATGTCCCAGCATCGTTTCCTGAAGACTGACTTTTTTCCCCCTGTTGAATTGCCTTGATACCTTTGTTGAAAATCAGTTAACCATAAATGTATGGGTTTATTCCTGGACCCTTAATTCTATTCAGTTCATCTATGTCTATCTTCATGCCAGTACCACACCATCTTGAATACTATAAATTTTGTTAAAATTGGAAAATGTAAGTCCACCAAATTTGCTCTTTTACAATAATATTTTGCCCCCCGAATATTTTACATTTCCACAAAAATTTTAGGATCATCTTATCAATTTCTTATAGAAAAAACAAGTGGAATTTTGATAGGAATCACATTGAGTCTGCATATGAATTTGGGAATATTGGCAACTTAATAATGTTAACGCTTCTCCTCTGTTAAGGTGGGATACCTCTTCATTTATTTAGATCCTTAATTTCCTTCAGTGATGTTTTATAGTTTGCAGTGTACAAAATTTGTAATTTTTTTTGTTAAATTTATTACTAAATGATTTTGTTCTTTTTAATACTATTGTGAATGGAATTGTTCAATTGATTTCCTTTTGGATTGCACATTGTTAGTTTATGGTAATACAATTTATTTTTGTGTATTGACGTGTAGCCTGTGTATGTGTGTCTATGTGTATGTGAAATCCTTAGGATTTTCTACATATAAATTGTGTAACCTGTAAATAAGCATAGTTTTATGTGTTCCTTTTCTTCTCCTTCCCTTCCTTTCTTCTCCTTTCCTTCTCCTTCTCTTCCTCCTCCTTTCCTTCTCCTTCTCTTCCTCCTCCTCCTTTCTCTTCTCCCTCCCTCTCGTTTCCTCCCTTTCCTGTCTGATTACCTGGCCTTAAATTTACAGTAAAAAAATATTGAACTGAATGGTTGAGAGCAGAATTCCTTGACTTGTTCCCAATCTCAAGAGAAAATGACTCAGTCTTTCACTTAAAATATTTTATTTATTTTAATTGGAGGCTAATTACTTTGCATTATTATAGTGGTTTTTGCCAAACATTGACATGAATCAGCCATGGGTGTACATGTGTTTCCCATCCTGAACCCCACCTCCTACCTCCCTCCCCATCCCATCCCTCAGGGCCATCTCAGAGCCAAAGCAGTCTTTCACTTTTAAGTATGATGTTAGCTGTAGTTTTTTTTTTTTTTTTTTTGTAAATGTCCTTAATTAGGTTGAACAAGTTTCCTTCTATTCCTAGATTGTTGAATTAAAAAAAAAATTAAATCATGAATGGGTCTTGGGTTTTTATCAAATGCCTGTTCCATGTCAATTGAAATGATCATTAAGTTTTTGTTCATTATTCTCTTATATGTTTTATTACATAATATAATTTCTAGTTTTTGTTTTGTTTTGTTTTAGCTGCCTCTCGTGGCATGTGGGATCTGAGTTCCCTGACTAGGGATTAAATCCATGCCCTGCAGTGGAAGCATGGAGTCCCGACCACTGGACCAACAGAAAATTCCCTGATTTTCAGTTCTTAAACCCACTTTTCATTCCTGGAGTAATTCCCCTTGGTCTTAGTGTATAGTCACTTTTATATGTGGGTTGATTCAATTTCTTAATATTTAAATTTTTGCATCTATCTTCATGAGGGATATTGGGCTCTATTTTTTCCATGTGATATTGGTCTGGATTTGGTATTATGGTAATGACAGGCTTTTATAATCATTTGGGGATTTTGTTTTCCCTTTTCCTTTATTTCCTGGGAGAATATGTGAAGAATTGTTATATTTCTTCTTTAAATGTTTGAAGGAATTAACCAGGCCTAGGCTTTTTTTTTTTTTTCCTTAAAATGGGTAGTTTTTAGTTACTAATCCAATCTCTTTGTTAAAAATCTATTTAGATTTTCTATTTCTGCTTAAGTCAGTTTCAGTACTTTTTGTCTTTCTAGGAATTTATCTGTTTCTTATAAGTTGTCTGATTTGTTGGCTTAAAATTGTCCATAGCATTCTCTTATAATCCTTTTAGTTTCTGTAAGTTTTGTAGTAATAGCTCATCATTTACTATGTTTTTAAAATTTTTTATCTTATTTTTCTTTCTTTATTAATTTTTTTTATCTTTTGGCCATGCCACACAGTATGCAGGATTAGTTCCCTCATCAGGGAGTGAACCGTACCCCCTGCAGTTGAAGCGTGGAGTTTTAACCACTGGACCACAAGGAAAGTCCTGTCCTCATTCATTATGACTTAGTAATTTATATATTCTTTCTCATTTTTCATGTTTTCAATTTTGTTTATCTTTTCACAGACGCTTTACTGTCTGAGCCACCAGGGAAGCCCCTTTTCACAGAACCAACTGCTGATTTCATTGATTTTAAACTATTTTTTCTATTATCCATTCCATTGATTTATGTAGTAATTTTTATTATTTCCTTCTTTTTGATTTCTTTAGTTTAATTTGCTCTTTTCTTCTGTTTATTAAGATAGACATGTAGATTATTGATTTGAGACCCTTCATATGCATTATATTTACTCCTATTAATTTCCTTTTAGGGACTGCTTTAACTATCAGAGAAATTTTTCTCTGTGTGTTTTTGTTTGCATCTAGCTCAAAATTGTTTCTACTTTCCTTGGTGATTTTTCTTTGACCCATCGGTTATTAGGAAATGTTTCCATATATTTGAGGATTTCCAAAATTTTGTCTCTTGCTGATTTCTGATTTACTCCCAGTGTTGTTTGAGACCACAAATTGTGTGATAGCAGTCCTTTTAAATATACTGAGACTTGTTTCATGGCCTGTCATATCATTTACTTTTGAGAAAGTTCCATCTACATTCTGCTCTTATTGGTTGGATTGTTCTAAAAACGTCAGTTATGTGTACATTATAGTGCTCTTCATGTCTTCTATGTGTTGTTCAGTCACTAAGTTGTGTCTGACTCTTTGTGACCCTATGGACTGTAGCACCCGAGGCTCCTCTGTCCTCCACTATCTCCCAGAGTTTTCTCAAATTCATGTCCATTGAGTCAGTGATGCTATCTAACCATCTCATCCTTTGCCACCCCCTTCTCCTTTTGCCTTCTAATATCTTCTATACCCTCATTGATTTTTTGTCTCATTTTGCTGTTCATTTCTTAGAATGGGTCACTGAAGTCTCCAAATATTATTGGTGAATTTTCCATTTCTTATTCATTTTTGTTAGCTTTTGCTTCATGTAGTATGGGACTCCTTTGTTAGGTGTAACTATTTTTTCATACTGTATTTTAAATTGATCCTTAATAATTATATAATATCCCTTTATATCTCAAGTAAAAACATTATTTTTTGTATTACTGTAGATACTTCAACTCTCTTATTGTTGCTGTTTCCATAATATTTTTCCATTCTTCTACTTTATTAAAATTTTTATTGATATATCATTGATATATAAGTTTAAGATGTACAACATATTGATTTCATAAATTTATATTGCAAAAATATTGCCATTGTAATGATAGGTAACACTTCTGTCATATCACATAGTTATCATTTCTTCTAGAGGTGATAATTAGAACAATTAAGTAGAACAATTAAGATCTACTCTCTTAGTAAGTTTAATATTTATAATACAGTTTTGTTGTCTGTAATCACTGTAGTGTATATTATATCTCTAGGATTTACTTATTTACTGCTTGCTAAGTATGTACCCTTAAACAACATCTCTCCAGTTCTCAGTCTCCAACCTCTGGTAACCACTATTCTACTTTCAATTCTTTTGCGATCCCATGGACTGTAGCATGCCAGGCTCTTCTGTCCTCCACTATCTCCCAGAGTTTAGATATCATACAGTAGTTTGTTTTTCTCTGTATGACTGATCTCAGCAAAAAGTATTCAAGGTCCATCTGTGTTGTTAAAAATGGCAACAACACCAAATCTTTTTTATCCACTCAGCCACTGATGGACACTTAGGCTGTTTCCATATTTTGGCTATTTTGAATAATACTACAAAAACCATGGGAATGCACATATCTCTTAAATAACTTGTTTCCATTTCCTCTGAATATATATCCATGTGGTAGTACTAGTTTTAACTTTTTCTCGAACCTCCATACTGTTCTCTATAGTGGCCGAACCAATTTACAATCCTACCAACAATGTACAAGGATTCCTTTTTCTCCACATCCTCACCAACACTTATCTCCTGTCTTCTTGGTAACTGCCATTCTTAAAAGTCTGAGGTGATATCGCATTGTGGCTTTGATTTGCCATTTCCTTGATGAATAGTGATGTTGAGTACCTTTTCATGACCTACTGGCCTGTTGGATATACCTGTTGGATTCTTTGGAAGAATCTTTATGTAGTTCCTCTGCCTATTTTTAATTAGATTGAGTTGTGTGAGTTCTTTATAAATTTTGGATATTAACCCTTTATTCAATATATGCTTTGCATATTTTTTTTATTCTGTATTTTTCATCTTGATTCTTTTTTGTGGTGCAAAGCTTTTAAGTTTAATGTGCTCACGTCTGTTGATTTTTTGTTGTTGTTGTTTGTCGTTTTGGTGTCAAATCCAAAAAATCATTAACACCAAAGAGATTCTTCCCTATGTTTTCTTTTTTAAATTATTAAGATATTGTTGATTTACAATATTATGTAAATATCCAATGTACAACATAGCGATTCACAATATTTAAAGGTTACACTCCATTTATAGTTATGATAAAATATTGGCTATGTTGCCTATACTGTACAATATATCCTTGTAGCTTATATAATACATAGTAGTTTGTACCTCTTAATTCAATACCCTTATCTTGCCCCTCCTCCCTTCTCTTTCCACACTGATAACCATTAGTTGTTCCTTATATCTGAGTGTTTCTTTTTTATTATATTCACTATTTTGTTTTATTTTTAGATTCCACATATAAATGATATCATATAGTATTTGTCTTTCTCTGACTTATTTCACTTAGCATAATACCCTCCAAGTTCATACGTGTCATTGCAAATGGAAAAATTTCATTCTTTTTATGGCTGAGCATTATTCCATTGTGTGTATGTGTGTGTGTGTGTGTGTGTGTATGTAAAGAAGATGTACTTCTTTATCTATTCATCTGTTGATGGCCATCAATGTTGCTTCCATATCTTTGCTATTGTAAATGCTGCTGTGAACATTGGGGAGCCAGTATCTGTTCAAATTAGTGGTGTGGTTTTTTTTTTTTTTTTTTTGATATATCTACCCAGGAGGGGAATTACTGAGTCATATGGCAGTTCTAATTTTAGGTTTTTGGGAAACTTCCATACTGTTTTCCACAGTGGCTGCACAAATTTACATTCTCACCTGCAGTGTATGAGGATTCCCCTTTCTCTGCATTCTTACCAACATTTGTTATTAGTGTTCTTTTTGACAAAAACCATTCTGGCAGATGTGAAGTGATACTTCATTGTGGTCTTAATTTGCATTTCTCTAATGATAAATGATGCTGAGCATTTTTCCTGTGCCTGTTCACCATCTGTATGCCTTCTTTGGAAAAATGTCTATTCAGGTCTTCTGCCCATTTTTTGATTGGATTGGGATTTTTTTTTTGATAATGGGTTGTATGAATTGTTCATGTATCTTGGATATTAACCTCTTGTTGGTCACATTATTTACAAATATTTTCTCTCATTCCAGATGTTGTCCTTTGGTTTTATCGATAATTCTCTTTGCTATGCAAAAGGTTTTTATCTGTTTAAAAACTTAAAAAATGTTTATTAGGTCCCATTTGTTTATTTTTTCTTTTATTTCTTTTGCCTTAGGAAACTTATCCAAAAAATTTGATATGATATATGTCAACATGTGTTCTGCCTATGTTCTCTTCTATGAAGTTCTGTGGTTTCTGTTCTTATATCCAGGTCTTTAAACCATTTCAATTTTTTACATGGTGTGAGGGAATATTCTAATCTCATTCTTTTACATATTGCTGTCCAACTTGCCCAGCACCACTTGTTGAAGAGACTGTCTATTCTGCATTGTATATTCTTAACCTCCTTTGTTATAGATTAACTGACTATAGGTGCAATTTCTGGGCTCTATTCTGTTCCACAGAACTATGTAACTGTTTTTATGCCAGTACCACACTGTTTTGACTACCATAGCTTTGTTCTTTTTTTCTCAAAATTGTAGTCTTTTGTGGTTCCATATGAGTTTTAGAATTATTTGTTCTAGTTCTTTGAAAAATGTCATGAGTATTTTAATAGTGATTGCATTATGTCTGTAGATTGCTTTGAGTAGTAAAACCATTTTAACAATATTAATTCAATACAAAAGCAAGGGATATCTTTCCATTTTTTGTATCATCTGCAATTTCCTTCATCAGTGCTTTATAGTTTTTAGGGTACAGGTCTTTCACCTATTTGGTTTATTCCCAGATATTTTATTCTTTTTGATGCAATTTTAAATGGGACTGTGTTTTTACTTCCTTTTCTGATATTTCATTATTAGTGTATAGAAATCCAAGAAACTTCTGTATATTAATTCAGCAAAATTTCTGAATTTATTTATCAGGTCTAATAGTTTTGATGTGGAGACTTTACTGTTCTCTATGTAAAGTATCATGTCATCTGTAAATAGTGACAGTTTTACTATTTCCCTTACAGTGGGGATATCTTTTATTTCTTTTGCTTCTCTGATTGCTGTGGCTTGCCTTCTTGCTATTCTGTCTGTGATCTATCCATTGATGTTAGTGGGGTTTAAAGTCCTCTACTATTATTTTTTTAGGACTTCCCTGGTGGCTCAGACGGTTAAGCATCTGTCTACAATATGGGAGAGCCAGGTTCAATCCCTGGGTCGGGAAGATCCCCTGGAGAAGGAAATGGCAATCCATTCCAGTACTATTGCTTGGAAAATCCCATGGACAGAGGAGCCTGGTAGGCTATACAGTCCATGGGGTCTCAAAGAGTCGGACACGACTGAGCGACTTCACTTTCACTTTCACTTTCATTATTATTTTAGTTATGGCTTCCCAGGTAGCACAAGTGGTAAAGAACCTACCTGCCAGTGCAGGAGGTATAAGCAACACAGGTTCGATCCCTGGGTCAGGAAGATCCCCTGGAGGAGGGAATGGCAACCCACTCTAGTATTCTTGTCTGGAGAATTCCAAGGACAGAGGAGCCTGGCAGGCTAGAGTCCATAAGGTCGAAAAGCGTTGGACACAACTGAAGTGACTTCGCATGTAGCACTTGATTTAAACTAAAAAACTTGATTTGATAGTCATTTAAGTTCAAACACACTCTAAAAGATCTATGTTTTTAATCCCCTGACCTACATTTTTGTTTTGATGTCATATTTTATATCTTTCTGCTTATTCTTTTACTGTTTATTGTAGTTATAGTTGCTTTAACAATTTTTTTTTGTCTTTTAATCCATATACTGGCTTATTTAAGAAATTTTCGATTCTTACTATATATTTGCTTTTCCTATTGGGATTTTCTCTTTGCTATAGATTCTCACTTTTTCATTTAGACAAGACCCTACAACGTTTCTTCTAGGGTAGATTTAGTATTGATGATTTTTTTTTAGTATTTGCTTGTTTGAGAAGTTCTTTCTCTCTCCTTCTATTCTAAATAATAATGCTGCTCAGTAAAGTATCCTAGGTTGCTGATTTTCCCCTTTCAGCACTTTGAATATATCATACCACTCTCTTCTGACTTGCAAAACTTCTGCAGAGAAACCAACTGATAGCATTATGCTGTTGCTGCTGCTGCTGCTGCTGCTGCTAAGTCGCTTCAGTCATGTCCGACTCTGTGTGACCCCATAGACGGCAGCCCACCAGGCTCCTCTGGCCCTGGGATTCTCCAGGCAAGAATACTGGAGTGGGTTGCCATTTCCTTTTCCAATGTGTGGAAGTGAAAAGTGAAAGTGAAGTCGCTCAGTCGTGTCCGACTCTTAGCGACCCCATGGACTGTAGCCTACCAGGCTCCTCCACCCATGGGATTTCCCAGGCAAGAGTACTGGAGTGGATTGCCATTTCCTTCTCCAGATAGCATTATAGGGACAATTTTATATGGCTGTTTTTCTCTTGCTGCCTTTAGACATTTCTCTTTATTTTTAACTTTTGCCATTTTGATTATGATATGTCTTGATGTGTGTGGACCTGTTTGTGTTAATCTTGTTTAGGATCCTCTGTGCTTCCTGTACCTGGTTATCTGTTTCCTTCTTTAGGTTTAGGATATTTTCTACCATCATTTCCTCAAATACAGCATTAATCCCCTTCTCTCTCTTCTCCTTCTATAACCCTGTAATGCAGCTGTTGACACATTTAATGTTATCCCTTAGATCTCCATGTTGTTGTTGTTCAGTCACTCAGTCATGTCCGACTCTTTGCAACCCCATGGACTGCAGCACACCAGGCTTCCCTGTCGTTCATTATCTCTTGGAGTTTGCTCGTACTCATGTCGATTGAGTCAATGATAGCATCCAACCATTCTCATCCTCCTTCACCCACTTCTCCTCCTGCTCTCAATCTTTCCCAGCATCAGGGTCTTTTTCAATGAGTCAGTTCTTCACATCAGATGGCCAAGTACTGGAGCCTCAGCTTCAGCATCAGTCCTTCCAATGAATTTTCAGGGTTGATTTTCTTTAGGACTGACTGGTTTGATCTCCTTGCTGTCCAAGGGACTCTCAAGAGTCTTCTCCAGCACCACAGTTCAAAAATATCAGTTCTTTGGTGCTCAGCCTTCTTTATGGCCCTACTTTCACATCTCAGATCTCTATGTTACTTTCTTTTTTATTTTCCATTTGTCTTTCTGTCTGTTGTTCTGATTGGATAATTTCCCTTATTCTATCTTCCAAATCACTTATGCATTCTTCTATGTCAGTTAGTCTGCTCTTCATTTTCTTTAGAGTGTTTTTTAATCTAAAATATGGAGTTATCTGTTTTTGGTTGAGTCTTCTTTATATTTTCTAGCTCCTTATCAAGTTGATCTCTTTAGATTAATTATCTTACCTAATTCAGTTAGCATTTTTATTATCAATGTTTTGAAATCTTTATCTGATAGATTATTTTTATTATTTATTTTTTCAGAAGTTTTATCTTATTCTTTCATTTGAGAGTAGTTTCCCTGTCTTTTCATTTTACTTAACTTCTTCCTTCACTATGAATTTAGATGACAGAATTATTATTGTAGCCTTGAAGCTGTGTTCTTGGGTGGAGCATCCCTTTCCAGACTCTGTGTACCCATTGTGTTTGGTGAGAGGGCTGGATCTGAGGTGGATGCCAGTAATGTCTTTCCTTAGGGTGTGCTGGCAGCTATCGTTTTTGTAGCAGGTGTGGCTGTGAGGTGGGACTTTTCTATTCAGTGGCTGCCACCATCCTGTCAGGGGTAGGGCCTGATTCCAGGTTGCTGGAGTGGAAGCCCTGAGAGTTGGTCTCAAGCTGGCTTTCTTTACTTTAATTGTGTATTTTTCCTTCTTCCCTAATGGGACTTTCATGCCAAAGGAGTGGAGTGCTCAAACAAGTGGAGCTTGTGCACTTACAGAGATTGGATGCTTTTCTTGTGCAGGCATCTGTGGTTAAGTTCAGGTGCAGCCCACAGTCACATCATTTCCCTGGGCATGACTATCCCAGATCTAGTGTTATACCATAACATGGAGTTTGTGGGGCTGGAGCATTTGCTTGGCTTGGCTGGAGTGCACAGCAAGGTAGATGTGAGAATTATGGTATCTGCACTGCCATCAGAATTCTGGGGTGCTTCTGGGACCCCATTTGAGCAAATGTCCAGCAGCTACTACACCCTGTCCTGGAATATGCCCTGGGTGGCCACTGTGTCCATAGGTCTCAGTCTTTTCCCAGGTTGTGGATGCCCTAGATCCAGTGCCAAGTTGTGGCCTGGGGTGAGCAGTGCTAGGGTGTTTACTCAATTCACGTTGGGCTGCATGGCTATGTTACAACCAGTGGGTCAGACCTCTCTCTGCCCTTCCTATGGGCAAGCCAATATCCTCACACTTCTCATGAGCTCAGTGTAAGCTTCTCCATCCCTTCTATCCATTTCAGTGGTTCTCTAAGTAGCTAAGGGTCTTGTCTCTTACGTGTAAGATCCCAGGACTGGGATTCCCAGTCTGTAGCTTCATCTGCTCACTCCCCAGGGAGAGTATCCACCCTTGTGATCTCCCTTTTCCTCTGAGTCCCCTACTTGGGGCACAAGTCCCAAACCAATCACTCTTCTTCTCTTCATAATTGATTATATGTGTATCTTTCTTACTACCTTGCTTGTACAGAAGTCCTTCTTCCAGTTTCCTGTTAGTTTTCCATGTCTAACTGAAATAGCTGTCCCACATATATATGTATTTTTGATGTGTTCATGGGGGAATGTGAACTCCATGTCCTTTTATTCTACCATCTTGATCTCTTACATCTAAAAACCTATTTTGATATAGAGTTGCAATTTTATGATTCTTTCTGTATATTTATTCAGTTCAGTTCAGTTCAGTTGCTCAGTCGTGTCCAACTCTTTGCAACCCCATGAATTGCAGCACGCCAGGCCTCCCTGTCCATCATCAACTCCCAGAGTTCACTCAAACTCATGTCCATCGAGTCAGTGATGGCATCCAGCCATCTCATCCTCTGTCGTCCTCTTTTCCTCCTGCCCCCAATCCCTCCCAGCATCAGAGTCTTTTCCAGTGAGTCAACACTTCGCATGAGGTGGCCAAAGTATTAGAGTTTCAGCTTTAGCATCAGTCCTTCCAATGAACACCCAGGACTGATCTCCTTTAGAATGGACTGGTTGGATCTCCTTGCAGTCCAAGGGACTCTCAAGAGTCTTCTCACCACAGTGCTTTTGAACACCACAGTTCAAAAGCATCAATTCTTCGGCACTCAGCTTTCTTCACAGTCCAACTCTCACATCCATACGTGACCACTGGAAAAACCATAGCCTTGACTAGACGGACCTTTGTTGGTAAAGTAATGTCTCTGCTTTTTAATACGCTATCTAGGTTGGTCATAACTTTCCTTCCAAGGAGTAAGCGTCTTTTAATTTCATGGCTGCAATCACCATCTACAGTGATTTTGGAGGCCCCCACCCCCAAAAAATAATCTGACACTGTTTCCACTGTTTCCCTATCTGTTTCCCATGAAATGATGGGACCAGATGCCATGATCTTAGTTTTCTGAATGTTGAGCTTTAAGCCAACTTTTTCACTCTCCTCTTTCACTTTCATCAGGAGGCCTTTTAGTTCCTCTTCACTTTCTGCCATAAGGGTGGTGTCATCTGCATATCTGAGATTATTGATATTTCTCCTGGCAATCTTGATTCCAGCTTGTGCTTCTTCCAGCCCAGCGTTTCTCATGATGTACTCTGCATATAAGTTAAATAGGCAGGGTGACAATATACAGCATTGACGTACTCCTTTTCCTATTTGGAACCAATCTGTTGTTCCATGTCCAGTTCTAACTGTTGATTCCTGACCTGCATATAGGTTTCTCAAGAGGCAGGTCCGGTGATCTGGTATTCCCATCTCTTTCAGGATTTTCCACATTTTATTGTGATCCACACAGTCAAAAGCTTTGGCATAGTCAGTAAAGCAGAAATAGATGTTTTTCTGCAACTCTCTTGCTTTTTCCATGATCCAGTGGATGTTGGCAATTTGATCTCTGCTTCCTCTGCCATTTCTAAAACCAGCTTGAACATCTGGAAGTTCATGACTACAAGTTTTGTGTACTTTTTCCTTTTTGTTTCTGGTAGAAGAACTCCTTTCAACATTTCTTGTAAGGCAGGTCTAGTGTTGATAAACTCAATTTTTGTTCTAGGAATCCCTTTAGTTCTCCTTCATATCTGAATGATGACCTTACTGAATAAAGTATTTTTGGCTGACACTTTTTATCTTTCAGTATTTTGAGAATGTCTTTCTACTCCCTCCTGGCCTGGACAATTTATGCTGAGAAACCTGCTTATTGCACAACAGGGGTTCCTTTGTAGGCTTCCATCTCTTTTTTCCCTCTGGTTGCTTTTACAGTTTTCTTTGTTGTGGATTTTGACAGTTTTATTATAATGTGTCTTGAAGAAAATATTTATGTGTTTAATCAATTTGGTGTTTTCTTAGCTTCTTAAACTTGTATATTCATTTCCTTCCCCAGGTTTGGGAAGTTCTCAACTATTATTTATTTAAATAAACTCTGTTACTTTCTCCCTCTCTTCTTATTCTGGGATACCCATTACCATGATGTTACCCTTCCTAAAAAGGTAGTTCTAATGAAATTTCACTTTTTTTGAACTTTCTATTTTGTACTGGGGTGTAGCCAGTTAACAATATTGTGATAGTTTCAGGTGAACAGCAAATGGATTCACTGATACATATACATGTATCCATTCTCTCAACCCCCTCTCCCATCCAGGTTACCACATAACACTGAGCAGAGTTTCACATGCTATATAATAGGTCCTTGCTGGTTATCTGTTTTAAATATAACAGTGGGCATATGACCATTCTCCTCAAATCCCTAACTATCTCTTTTCCCTGGCAACCAAGATATACTGAGAGAGTCAATTCCTAGGCAGGTTGATAAGAAGTCCAGCGGTCCCCAAGGAGAGAGGGGTCTGAAATTCTCAAGGAGGAAGAAAGGACAAACTTTTTTTTTTCCCCCTCTATATTCCTTAGGATTATATAACAAAAATGTATCCTGCTTGAGGACAGTCTCTGGAAAAAACCTTCTGGCTAATCCTGTTATCTTAAAATGTAAATTATGGGAGTGGGTCTAGTAAGGTCTTTACAACCTCCAGACATTCTTTTGATTCACTGTAATAACTAATTAAAAGTATATAACTTCATTGCTAACAGTAGCGAGGGGGTACTCTTTCTGCCCCCTTCTGATGTCTATGTCAGAAGCTTTACCCATCCCTTTTATACTTAAATAAAACTTTATTAAACAAAAGCTCTGAGCAATCAAGCCTCATCTCTGGCCCTGGATTGAATTCTTCTCCTCTGGAGGCCAAGAATCCTGGTGTCTTTCATGGTTCAGCAACAACCTTTCATCTTGGGGGCTCATCTGAGATTCTTCAGGACAAGGTAAGGATGCTTGGAGCTCTAGTTCTTTGTTCTCCTAGCGAACACATTTTTCTGCTGTACTTTACTAACTCTATGGTGTACTTGTATGAATGAATGACATGGCATGTGTGAAGCAATTGAGGAGCCCTGCTCTCCAGTTCCATGGTGACCTCATATGGCTTATGGCAGAAACTTGTTGGGGGTTTATACCGACCTGCCAATGCCAAGAGGCACCCAGCGTCTCCTTTGTGAACTGACCAGAAATGGGCAAAGCGTGTGGACCAAACTCCTTTATTGGTAAAACTTTCCAGTCTCTTTGACCATTTCATAACTTCTTGGGAATTAGAACTACTAACCTAGTCTGTCAGATCATAGACTTTGAAGGGACTTGTGATCTATGCTGTTACTATGTACTCTTACTTAGGTCCCAAACTTGGATTGGTAGTCAGGAAGTGCCTAGCCTTGCTAGGGATTGAAAGTTTGGAAGTTAGATGGAGCTCTAGCTCCAAGAGCATCTCTGAGGTTAAAGGTTACTCAAATTGGAAGTGCAATGCGTTTCTTCCTTTAGTAACACTAGCTCTTAGTGGACCAGAGGAGGCTTTCCAATGGCTTTGGTCCCAAACTCCTTAGATATTCTTTCTGTGGAATCTGTGGGAATGGACTAGAAGGACTGGCCCTAATAACTTGAGGACAAAAATCACTTTTTCCTCACTGGCCAGCCTTTCACCATCTCTTTTGCTATTGCTTATACTAGAGAAGGAAATGGCAACCCACTACAGTATTCTTGCCTGGAGAATCCCAGGGACAGGGGAGCCTGGTGGACTGCCGTCTATGGAGTCGAACAGAGTCGGACACGACTGAAGTGACTTAACAGCAGCAGCAGCATACTGGTGTGGTGACTCTTGGAAGGAACATCTCAGTTTTATGTTCGTACCAGTCTTACTGTGGTCAGGAATATACTCAGGGTTGTGCACAGGCACTCAGGTGATGAATGTTTCCCCCAGCAGTCTTAGCTTGGGAGGAATTCTGGAAGGTTACTCTGATTGCACCCCAGGTGGCATCAGAGGCAAGCAAGGTTTTAATGATGAGAAACTGGACATCAGTCTAGGATGCCATCAGGTCTACCCCTGGTGCATCTGTACCCCATCTTGGTGGTAGAACTGCGAGGGACGTGTATGGTGCCTGTGTCAGTAAGGGACAGACTAAGTCTGACCAGGGAAGGAAAGTTTTGGTGTAAAGTCTGTCTATACCCCCATCTAGAGCTGGGAGGAACACCTCTGGTAGAAAGATGGCACTGGTCACTTTTTTCTCTCTTACAGATGGGAGCTAACAATTAAAGCCTCACTCCTTTGAACTGTATCCTGAAAAACTGGGATAGGTTCGATCCCCAGAGCTTAAAGAAGACACGCCTGGTCTTCTTATGTTATACTGCATGGCCACAGTATCCATTGGAGGATGGCAAATGGTGGCTGGTTGAAGGATCTCAATTATTGCTGTTCTACAATTAGACCGGCTCGGTAGAAAACAAGGGAAATGTGTAGAAGTAGCATATGTATTGCCCTTTTTCGCTCTGTGAGGTATGCCAGACTTATGTCTTAAGGGTATAGAGTTGGGTGTGAAACCTTCAACTCCCTCCTGTCCTCCTACTTTAACCCTATGGGGCTCCAAACTAAGCAAATTGAAAGTCAGGGAACCTCCCTAGGAAGGGTTGCCTTGGTCTCAGTAAAAACCCAGACTGAGATTCAAACAGCCCAAGTAGAGGTCCAAACAACTCCTGTCTCAGTATGACCTCAGACTACTCTGGTTTCAATAGAAACTCAGACAATTGAAGTAAGAGAAGCTCAGACAGTAAAAACTAAGGGTGAAATGCAGGATGAGATGGAGGACAGGAAGCAAAGAGATCAAGAAAAGCAGGTTTCTCCAATCTACCCCTGGGATTGTATGTGCAGAGCAGCCAGAGTGGCTGAGGAACAGCCACACAAGCTGGCCTCTTCATGAAGCACCCACCAGGAGAAGTAATCAGTCTATGAGAGTTAATAAGCCCTTTTCTTATCAAGAAGTACAAAGAATCAAGGAGGATCTGGGAGACTATTTAGAGGACCCAGAAAAATATATTAGAGCTTTTAAAGGTGTTTTATGACTGCTTTATGACCTTACTTTGAAGGATGTGATGTATATCTTGGGACAAACGCTGACTCCCGACTCAAAAAGTCGAGTTTTGGGGAAAGCAGTTGCCTATGGAGATGAATGGCTTGGTAATGAATCAGTAGGGAAGAGGGAGAACGAGATAGCTGCCCTCCCCACTGGGATTCAGGTGGTCCTAACTATAGAAACAGATTGAGACTATAACAAGGCTAAAGGAAGATGGGATCAGAGTCATTTTGTCATATGTATTCTTGAAGGATTCAGGCAAGTGCTTGCTAAGACTTTAAATGGTGCCAAATTGGCAAACATAGAACAGGAGGAGAAGGAAGCTCCTGGTAAATTCCTAGATAGACTGAGAGAAGCCCTTCGCAGGTTCACTGAGATTGATCCCAAAAGTGAAGAGGGAAGAGTGATCTTACAAGATAGATTTCTCACTCAATCGGCTCCAGATATCTGCCATAAGCTATTAAAACAGGCATATGGACCAAGTCAGTCTTTTGATAATCTGTTGCAACTGCCTCAGTCTATTATGGTAGGGAATATGAGGAAAAGAAAGAAAGGCAGAAAAAGACAAAGGAACAGGTGGAAGCCCTTGTAATGGCTGTCAAAACCATTCTTAAACAGCCTGAGAAAAATGCCCAGAGGAACCCAGGTGAAAAAGGATGGGCTTGCTATTACTGTGGAAGGGAGGGGCACCTCAAGCAAGATTGCCCTCAGGCATCTAAGCTGCCCACAGCTCCATGTCCGGTCTACAAGGGACCACACTGGAGGAGAGACTGCCCTCAGAAGTGTAGGTTTCAGGGGTTGGACTCTCAAGACAATCAGGACTGAAGGTGCCCGGGGGTCCCCACACAAGCTCCCGTCCTAATTACACCTGAGGAACCCTGGGTATTAATAACTGTGGGGGGCCAATCCATTGATTTCCTTTTAGATACTGGGGCAACTTACTCTGTGCTTACTGAAGCCCCTGGCCCTCTTTCTTCCTAATCCGCTTCCATAGTGGGACCGTCTGGACGAGCCAAAAGGTATTACTTCAGTTGTTCTTTAAGTTGTAACTGGGACTCTGTGCTATTTTCACATGAGTTTCTGATTGTGCCAGAGTCTCTCTCATCCCTTTTGGGGAGGGATATACTGAGCAAAGTCCATGCCTCTGTTTTCATGAATATGTAAATCCTAGAGTGTGGGCTGATCGAAAATCTGTGGGTCGAGCACAAAATGCTATTCCTGTAGTTGTCAAGCTCAAAGACCCGCACTTAGTTCCACATAAGAAGCAGTATCCACTGAAACCTGAGGTTAAGGACGGGTTAAAACCCATCACTGAGAATTTAAAGAAACAGAGATGGGAGTAAAGTAGCCAAAGGTAATCAGCTGGCTGACTGTCAAGCCAGAAAAGCAGCACTTTGCAAAACCCCTTCACTGCAGACGCCTTTGATCTGGACAGGTCCTGTGGAACAGGAAAAACCACAATATACTGAGGAAGAATTAGAAAGATATGAGAAAAGAGGAGCAAAGATTACTGATAAAGGGTGGTTACAGTCTGCAGATGCACTATTAAGAATTCCTGAAAATCCTCAATGGAAAAGTTTTCCTGAAGCCTTCAGTTTCAGTTCAGTTCAGTCACTCAGTCGTGTCCGACTCTTTGCGACCCCATGAATTGCAGCATGCCAGGCCTTCCTGTCTATCACCAACTCCCGGAGTTCACTCAAACTCAAGTCCATTGAGTCAGTGATGCCATCCAGCCATCTCATCCTCTGTCGTCCCCTTCTCCTCCTGTCACCAATCTCTCCCAGCATCAGAGTCTTTTTCAATGAGTCAACTCTTTGCATGAGGTGGCCAAAATATTGGAGTTTCAGCTTTAGCATCAGTCCTTCCAAAGAAATCCCAGGACTGATCTCCTTTAGAATGGACTGGTTGGATCTCCTTGCAGTCCAAGGGACTCTCAAGAGTCTTCTCCAACACCACAGTTCAAAAGCATCAATTCTTCAGCACTCAGCTTTCCTCACAGTCGAACTCTCACATCCATAGATGACCACTGGAAAAACTATAGCCTTGACTAGACGGACCTTTGTTGGCAAAGTAATGTCTCTGCTTTTGAACATGCTATCTAGGTTGGTCATAACTTTCCTTCCAAGGAGTAAGCGTCTTTTAATTTCATGGCTGCAATCACCATCTGAAGTGATTTGGGAGTCCCCAAAAATAAAGTCTGACACTGTTTCCACTGTTTCCCCATCTATTTCCCATAAAGTGATGGGACCAGATGCCATGATTTCAGTTTTCTGAATGTTGAGCTTTAAGCCAACTTTTTCACTCTCCTCTTTGACTTTCATCAAGAGGCTTTTGAGTTCCTCTTCACTTTCTGCCATAAGGGTGGTGTCATCTGCATATCTGAGGTTATTGATATTTCTCCCGGCAATCTTGATTCCAGTTTGTGCTTCTTCCAGCCCAGCGTTTCTCATGATGTAATCTGCATATAAGTTAAATAAGCAGGGTGACAATATACAGCCTTGACGTACTCCTTTTCCTATTTGGAACTAGTCTGTTAGAATTAGCTAATTATGTAGCTCAGCCCTCAGCTTTTCAATAGGCATTAATGGAACTCCAGGAGGTGACTCCTGACCCAGCATCTGAGTCAAGCAAGCCTCTATTTGAGCCAGGAACCAAGGTCCTGATAAAAAAACATTAGGATCTGGGGGCCAATCTCTTGAGCCCCTCTGGGAAGGCCCTTACCAGGTTATTCTTTCTTCTCCCACAGCTGTCAGAGTGCCAGGAATTGATTCGTGGATGCATTACACTCGAGTTAAGAGGCGGCACCCTGACCAGAGCTAAATGACATCATTTTATGTCTTTACTTTCTAGGCTCTGACTTTGTACTTTTCAGATGGGCCTGATAATCTATGTGAGCCTACTTCTGCTGACTCCAAAAATCCTGAGTCTGCCATTTGATTCTCAAGACAATGCCTTCTTGTCCTGGGCTCATTCCTCTGCTGCATTCCACAATTGGTCTAACTGCTGGGTTTGTACAGCGCTCCCCTCTTCATCAGTGGAACGTGGGTTTCTCTACTTCAAGGAAAGGACTTTCTTCAACTCTGTGGTGACATCTAACAATCCTAAGATGGACTGATGTAACTATGGACATAATGTGACTTATAATTTTGATTTTAACTTGGTTTAATGACTATTTTGCCTTACATCTGTAACTGTAAAACAGGGCTTGTTTCTAACCATCTGAAAGCTTTTAAGTTACAAATGGTTGTCCAAGCTCCTATGAATGGCACAGCCCCCTCCAACTATTACTTGGGGCCCCTGGATCAGAGATCCTCAATATGAGGGTTAGAAGAATATGTTGCCTCAACAACTTAGGGACCATGCCCCTAAACAGCAGGAAGTAGTTATGGAACGAAAATGATGCCCCTTTCCCTTGGCAACAGAATTCTCCTAAAAGAAAAGGGGGAAATGAGACAGTCAATCCTAGGCAGGTTGATAAGAAGTCCGAGGGTCCCCAAGGAGAGAGGGATCTGGAATTCTCAAGGAGGAAGAAAGGACAAACATTTTTTCCCCTCTAAATTCCTTAGGATTCAGTTCAATTCAGTTCAGTTCAGTCGCTCAGTTGTGTCCGAATCTTTGTGACCCCATGAATCACAGCACGCCAGCCCTCCCTGTCCATCACCATCTCCCAGAATTCACTCAAACTCACGTCCATCGAATCGGTGATGCCATCAAGCAATCTCATCCTCTGTCGTCCCCTTTTCCTCCTGCCCCCAATCCCTCCCAGCATCAGAGTCTTTTCCAATGAGTCAACTCTTCCCATGAGGTGGCCAAAGTACTGCAGTTTCAGCTTTAGCATCAGTCCTTCCAAAGAACACCCAGGGCTGATCTCCTTTAGAATGGACTGGTTGGATCTCCTTGCAGTCCAAGGGACTCTCAAGAGTCTTCTCCAACAACACAGTTCAAAAGCATCAATTCTTCAGCGCTCAGCTTTCTTCACAGTCCAACTCTCACATTCATACATGACCACTGGAAAATCCATAGCCTTGACTAGATGGAACTTTGTTGCTGCTGGTGCTGCTAAGTTGCTTCAGTCATGTACGACTCTGTGCGACCCTAGAGAAGGCAGCCTACCAGGCTCTGCCGTCCCTGGGATTCTCCAGGCAAGAACACTGGAGTGGGTTGCCATTTCCTTCTCCAATGCATGAAAGTGAAAAGTGAAAGGGAAGTCGCTCAGTCGTGTCCAACTCTTAGCGACCCCATGGACTGCAGTCCACCAGACTTTTCCATCCATGGGATTTTCCAGGCAAGAGTACTGTAGTGGGGTGCCATTGCCTTCTCCGAGATGGACCTTTGTTGGCAAAGTAAAGTCTCTGCTTTTCAATATGCTATCTAGATTGGTCATAACTTTTCTTCCAAGGAGTAAGTGTCTTTTAATTTCATGGCTGCAATCACCATATGCAGTGATTTTGGAGCCCCAAAAAATAATGTCTGACACTGTTTCCACTGTTTTCCCATCTATTTCCCATGTAGTGATGGGACCAGATGCCATAATCTTCGTTTTCTGAATGTTGAGCTTTAAGCCAACATTTTCACTCTCCTCTTTCACTTCCATCAAGAGGCTCTTTAGTTCCTCTTCACTTTCTGCCATAAGGGTGGTGTCATCTGCGTATCTGAGGTTATTGATATTTCTCCTGGCAATCTTGATTCCAGCTTGTGCTTCTTCCAGTCCAGCGTTTCTCATGATGTACTTTGCATATAAGTTAAATAAGTAGGGTGACAACATCCAGCCTTGACATACTCCTTTTCCTATTTAGAACCAGTCTGTTGTTCCATGTCCAGTTCTAACTGTTGCTTCCTGACCTGCATATAGGTTTCTCAAGAGGCAGGTCAGGTGGTCTGGTATTCCCATCTCTTTCAGAATTTTCCACAGTTTATTGTGATCCACACAGTCAAAGGCTTTGGCATAGTCAATAAAGCAGAAATATATGTTTTTCTGGATCTCTCTTGCTTTTTTGATGACCCAGCGGATATTGACAATTTGATCTCTGGTTCCTCTGCCTTTTCTAAAACCAGCTTGAACATCTGGAAGTTCACGGTTCACGTATTGCTGAAGCCTGGCATGAATTTTGAGCATTACTTTACTAGCGTGTGAAATGAGCGCAATTGTGCGGTAGTTTGAGCATTCTTTGGCATTGCCTTTCTTTGGTATTGGAATGAAAAATGACCTTAAGATTATATAACAATAATGTATCCTGCTTGAGGGCAGTCTCTGGAAAAAAATCTTCTGGCTAATCCTGTTATCTTAAAATGTAAATTATGGGAATGGGTCTAGTAAGGTCTTTACAACCTCCAGACATTCTTTTGATTCACTGTAATAACTAATTATAAGTATATAACTCCATTGCTAACAGTAGGGAGGGGGTACTCTTTCTGCCCCCTTCTGATGTTTCTGTCAGAAGCTTTCTCTATCCCTTTTATACTTTAATAAAACTCTATTACACAAAAGCTCTGAGCAATCAAGCCTCATCTCTGGCCCTGGATTGAATTCTTCTCCTCTGGAGGCCAAGAATCCTGTCGTCATTCGTGGTTCAGCAACAACCTTTCAATACCACGTTTGTAGATTGAAGAATCAATATTGTCAAAATGATTATACTATCCAAGGCAATCTATAGATTCAATGCAATTCCTATCAAATTATCAATGGCATTTTTCACAGAACTAGAACAAAAAGTTCTAAAAATTTGTATGGAGACCACGAATAGCCAAAGCAATCATGAGAAAGAAAAACAGAGCTGGAGGAATCAGGCTCCCTGACTTCAGACTGTACTGCAAAGCCACAGTTATCAAAACAGGGTGGTACTGATACAAAAGTAAATATAGATCAATGGAACAGAACAGAAATATAGATCAATGGAACAGGAGAGAAAACCCAGAAGCAAGCCCATGCACCTTTGGTCAATTAATCTATGACAAAGGAGGCAAAAGTATACAATGTTGGAAAGACAGTGTTTTCAACAAATGGTGCTGGGAAAACTGGACAACCACATGTAAAAAAAAATGAAATTAGATCATTCTTTAACTCCATACACAAAAATAATCTGAAAATGGATTAAAGACCTAAATGTGAGACCGGACACTATAAAACTCCTAGAGGAAAACATAGACAGAACGCTCTCTGACATAAATCACAGTAACATCTTTTTTGATCCGTCTCCCAGAATAATGGAAATAAAAACAAAAATAAACAAATGGGACCTACTTAAACTCTAAAGCTTCAGCACAGCAAAAGAACAATAAACAAAAGGAAAAGACAACCCACAGACTGGGAGAAAATATTTGCAAGTGATGTGACCAATAAGGGATTAGTTTCCAAAATTTACAAACAGCTCATGAAGTTTAAAACAGCATCAAAACAAAGACTCAAGCAAAAAATAGGCAGAACTGATTCAAATGTATTCTTTTTAATGGCTGAGCAATACTCCATTGTGTATATGTACCACAGCAAAACCAATACAATATTGTAAAGTAAAAATAATAATAATAATAATAAATAAAAATAAAAAAATAAAAAATAGGCAGAAGACCTAAATAGACATTTCTTCAAAGAAGACATGCAGATGCCCAGTAGGCACATGAAAATGTGTTCAACATCGCTAATTACTTGAGAAATGCAAATCAAAACTACAATGAGATATTGTAGTATACCTCACACCAGCCAGAATGGCTATTATCAAAAAATCAAGAAACAATAAGTGCTGGAGAGGGTGTGGAGAGAAAGCAACACTCCTACACAATTGGTGTGAATGTAAATTGGTACAGTCACTATGGTTAACAGTATGGAGGTTCCTTAAAAATCTAAAAGGAGAGCAACCCTATGACCCTGCAATCCCACTCCTGGATATATATCCACGTATTTCATTCTGAAAAAAGGTCTTAATTCTTTTCTTTCTCTGTATGCATACTGAGTCACTTCAGTCATGTCCGAGTCTTTGAGACCCTATGGACCGTAGCCCACCAGGCTCCTCTGTTCATGGAATTTTCCAGGCAAGAATCCTGGAGTAGGATGCCATTGCCTTTTCCAGGGGATCTTCCCAGCCCAGGGATTGAACCCTTGTCTCTTACATCTCCTGGGTTGGCAGGCGGGCTCTTTACCACTAAAGCCACCTGGGAAGCCCTCTTTCCTCTCCACCTGTTAACATTTGAAGATTTGTAAATTCAAGCTCACTAATACTCTTTTCTTTATAGTATGCTCTATTTCAGTGCTTCCTAATACATTCTTCATCTTATTTATTGAATTATTCAGCTCCAGAATATCTGTTTGTTTTCATTTTAACATTTCAATCTTTTTGGTAAGATTAATTCTGTTCATTAATTTTATTCCTGAGATCACTGAATTGCCTTTCTGAATTTTCTTGTATCTTGTTGAATCTCTTCATGACAACTGTTATAAATTTTCTATCAGTTAGAACACAATGATTTTATCTTCTGTTTCTGGAGAATTGTCATTTTCTTTTTTTGATACATTCTTACAGTGGTTCTTCATGGTGCCTGATGAGTTAGTTGTTCCTTAGTCTGACGTTTGACGTATCAAACACCTTTATTCATTAGGTAAAATTTTATTTATCTTAAAAACTTAATTCTGTAATTCATCAGGGTAGAAATTAAAAACTTTTATTTTCCAGTAGGTGGCAATATACTACAAGTTTTTTTTTGTTTTTCTTTACCAGCACTACTTCTGATTATATTTGTGTGCCTGCATGCCCAGTCGCTTCAGTTGTGTCGATTCCTTGTGACCCTGTTGACTGTAGCCCATCTGGCTTCTCTGACCATGGGATTCTCCAGGCAAAATGCTGGAGTGGGTTGCCATAGTGGGCATTTTCTATCCTGTCAGAAGTGTTGCCCAGTACCCTTGTTATTACTGTTTATGCCTCCAGGGTTATTGGTGCCTTGTTGCTGCTGGTGTCACTGCTTGAGGCCTTAGGATGGCAGGCAATTCCACTGCATTCTCTATCTCCTGAGTCACAGGCTCTACCATTGCAAAGGAGGGAGGAGGTGGTGGCAGCCAGGGTCACAGGTGCCTCTAACCATGTTGGGTGTTGTTGGCATCACAGGTGCCACCTGTGAAGGGTAGAGGGCACCTCCATGCCTGGAGGGAAGGGATTACAGGGTCTGCTGCCACTGCTGCCTAGTTGCTGGGGTCCTGCCCCGGCTGATCCAGGGTATTCGAAGCGGGGACGGCGTCGGCGACCTATTTATTTAAATATTTTATCAAAGATATAAAGAGTAATAGGATGAGGATAGCTCAGTAGGAAAATTCAGTGGAGAAAAGAGGCTGAGTAGCTTGGTTTACGTGGGAGACCAATAAAACTTCAAGACAAGAAGTTTGCACCACTTACGTAGGCCGCAGGCATCCTTCCGTTCTCCCAAAGGAGAGGAGACACTGAGGCCTCCCCGGTCGGATCTTAGAAGCCCAGGCATAATTAGTAAGCATGGTGGGTTCCGCGCTCCAGATGGAGACTCAACCAGAGTGAGAGAGAGAGCGACATGGGGAGACCAGTATTTCGAGAAACTGATCCCAATTCTTTATTTTCCAGAGTCTGTTTTTATACACTGAGATGTTATACAAAAGTCACGTGGGGACAGCAGTCCTGACTTTTATTAAAGTCAGGTGCTTCACACAAATGTATACAGAGGTCTTAGGGGTGTTACCTCATCTTCTGGCCAGGGGGGCCTGCTGACAATTTATGACCCTCTCCTTGTGACAGCGGTCAGTCAATCAGGACACTTATTTCTCCAGGGCTGATTATTCTCAAAACAGACGCCACCCAAATAGTTACATTCCTATAGGGTGAGGGTGTAGTGGGTTTTAGTTAAGGAAAGAATTTACTTAGCCTAAGGTCTAACGTGATTAATATCAAAGGTTAATACTTATTCCTTCTATATATTCATTAATGTGTGTAAGGGCAGGGGATATGGAGACTTAGCAACAAACGTTGGCTCAACAAATGAAAAACCCTTCACCAACACAATTTCTAATTAGCCCACTATACTTATAGTTTTCTAACTTCTCTAAAGAACCTGTTTTTAGAGGGTTTAAAGCATCTCGTGCCTCTCACGGTTGGGAGGCTGTGAGCAATCACATGTGGCCCGACGAGCCTGTCAGGCAGGCTAGAGAACCTTCAGAGGAGTTTGTAGGTTAAAACACTCTTGTCACACCCAAGAGTTTTTATTGACTGGAGCTCTAGGTTAACTCCTTCTCCGAAAGAGGTGGTGGGGGACAGCCCCCCGTAAAGTCAGAGGTGTAGGTAAGAGCACAAAGTAGTAAAGTAGGCAGGCTCTGGTTATGGGGGTAGACGCTCGAGGATTTCCAGGGGGACTCCTGAGGCTCGATCCCGCCTTTGCGTATGTCGAGCCTCCTTCCTCATGACCTTTGCCATGGGCGGAGTACCTCACTCTGGCCCCCAACACCTAGTTAATTGTAGATTCGAGTACTGAAGTCATGTGCTTTCCTGCTTCAATGGGGTTCTCTGGTGCTGCCATGGCCAAGGGCCAGAATTGCAGTCACCACCTCTACTGTTCCTTCATTTGTGCCTCCTCTGCGTTCCAACTCATTCACCTTTAAACATATAGATGTGAGGAGCTCTTTGGCATTCTGTTGTGTTAGGTGGGCTGAGGCATATTTGTTGAGTTGTGGATGTTTAACTGGTTGTATATTGGAAGGAAGAGACAAAGAGAGCATCTCAGTCTGCCATCATACTATTGTCACAGGCTGTTTAATGCATTTCTTATCCATCCTCCCCCCCCTTATCTATTTTCTTTAATTGAACATTTTTATTGTTCCATTTAATCTCATCTGTTTATTTGTACCTCTTTGTAAAAGTGTATTAGTGTTCTACCTTGAGTTTACAATATGCATTTGAAAAATCTCAGTACACCTTTGAATAATTTTGCACTGTTTCATATGTAAAGACTTTGCTAGAACATATTTCCAATTCCTCCTTCTTGTCTCTTGTACCATTATTGTCATACATTTCATTTTACATAAGGTATAAGTATCTGATACATTGTTAATATTTTTTGCATTATAGTCAGTTATACTTAGAGCAGTTAAATATGAAAGTATTTTATCCTCATTTATTCTATTTCCTGGGGGCTTCCCAGGAGGCACAGTGATGAAGAATCTGCCTGCCAATACAGGTGACACAGGAGACATAGGTTTGATCCCTGAATCGGGAAGATCCACTGCAGTAAGAAACGGCATCCTGCTCCAGGATTCTTGCCTGGAAAATCCCATAGACAGAGGAGCCTGACAGGCTACAGTCCGTGTGGTTACAAACAGTTGGACACAACTAAGTGAGCACATGAATGCATTCTGTTTCCTATGCTTCCACTTCTTTTTGTAGATGGAAGTTCTTGACACATCAAATTCCTTCTGCCTGAAAAACTTAAAAGTATATTTTTGTAATGTAGGTGTGTTGGTAATAAATTTCGCCAGTTTTAATTTGTCCAAGAAATCTTTATTTCTTTTTACTTTTGAAGGATTTTTAAACTTTATATAGAAGTCTGCATTGACAGTTTATTTCTTTCAATGATTTAAACATTTCACTCCATTTTATTCTTGCTTGCAGGATTTGTAATGAGAATTATGCTGTAATTCTTATGTTCTGTAGGTTTTCTTTTTTTCTTTTTGATTTTTTCTGGGGGGGTCTGGCTGTCTTCAAGATTTTCTCTTGCTTTGTCTTTACTAGTTTGAATATGATATATTTCTGTCAATGTTTTTGTTTGCTTGGCATTTGTTCTGTTTGGTATTCTCTGAGCTTTGGGACAGAACATTCTGCCCAATATTGGTATAATATACATTCTTCTATCAATAAAATGTGAATAGAACACTTTACAGTAGATCATATATTAGACAACAAAACAAGTCAAGTAATTTAAGAATACTGAAATTGTATCAGGTATCTTTTCCCATCATATTGATTTGAAACCAGAAATCAATAAGAGGAGGAAACTTGGAAAATGGAAAAATGTCTGTTCAAGTCCTTGCCTATTTTAACATTGGGTTATCATTGTCGATATTTTGCTATACAATTGAGTACATTATACAGTTTACTTTACTCTGTTGATTATATCCAGTGTTGTGTAGAAGTTTTTACTTTGAGGCAATCCAGCTTGTCTATTTTCACTTTGGTTGACTGTTTTTCCAGAGTCAAATACAAAAAAAATCATTTTTTTTTTCTCATTTGTCTTCTTCTAGTTTTACAATCTTGGCTCTTATGTTTAAATTAAAAAATTTTTAAAAATTATGAAAGTATAACTTCAGTTCAGTTCAGTCGCTCAGCCATGTCCAATTCTTTGTGACCCCATGGACTGCAGCACACCAGACCTCCCTGTCCATCACCAACTTCCAGAATTTAATCAAACTCATCCACTGAGTTGGTGATGCCATCCAACCATCTCGTCCTCTATCATCCTCTTCTCCTCCTGCCTTCAATCTTTCCCAGCATCAGGGTCTTTTCCAATGAGTCAGCTCTTCCCATCAGGTGGCCAAAGTATTGGAGTTTCAGCTTCAACATAAGTCCTTCCAATGAATATTCAGGACTGATTTCCTTTAGGATGGATCTCCTTGCAGTCCAAGGGACTCTCAAGAGTCTTCTCCAACACCACATTTCAAAAGCATCAATTCTGCAGGGTTCAGCTTTCATTATAGTCCAACTCTCACATCCATACATGACTACTGGAAAAACCATAGCTTCGACTAGACAGACTATTGTTGGTAAAATAATGTCTCTGCTTTTTAATATGCTGTCTAGGTTGGTTATAACTTTTCTTCCAAGGAGCAATCGTCTTTTAATTTCATGGCTGCAGTCACCATCTGCAGTGGTTTTGGAGCCCCCCAAAATAAAGTCCGTCACTATTTCCCCATCTATTTGCCATGAAGTGATGGGACCAGATGCCATGATCTTAGTTTTCTGAATGTTGAGTTTTAAGACAACTTTTTCCACTCTCCTCTTTCACTTTCATCAAGAGTCTATTTTCTTCTTCACTTTCTGCCGTAAGGGTGGTACCATCTGCATATCTGAGGTTATTGATATTTCCCAGCAATCTTGATTCCAACTTGTGCTTCCTCCAGCCCAGCATTTCTAATGATGTACTCTACATATAAGTTAAATAAGCAGAGTGACCATATACAGCCTAGACGTACTCCTTTCCCTATTGGAACCATGTTGTTCCATGCCAGTTCTAACTGTTGCTTCCTGACCTGCATACAGATTTCTCAAGAGGCAGGTCAGGTGGTCTGGTATTCCCTTCTCTTTCAGAATTTTCCATGGTTTGTTGTGATCCACACAGTCAAAGGCTTTGGCATAGTCAATAAAGCAGAAGTAGATATTTTTCTGGAACTCTCTTGCTTTTTCTATAATCCAATGGATGTTGGCAATTTGATCTCTGGTTCTTCTGCCTTTTCTAAATCCAGCTTGAACATCTGGAAGTTCATGGTTAATGTACTGTTGAAGCCTGGCTTGGAGAATTTTGAGCATTACTTTACTAGTGTGTGAGATGAGTACAACTGTGTGGTAATTTGAACATTCTTTGGCATTGCCTTTCTTTGGGACTGGAATAAAAACTGACCAATCCTGTGGCCACTGCTGAATTTTCCAAATATGCTGGCATATTGAGTGCAGCACTTTCACAGCATCATCTTTTAGGATTTGAAATAGCTCAACTGGAATTCCATCACCTCCACTAGCTGTGTTCATAGTGATGCTTCCTAAGACCCACTTGACTTCACATTCCAGGATGTCTGGTTATAGGTGAGTGATCACACCATCGTGTGTGTCGTGAAGATCTTTTTTGTATAGTTCTGTGTATTCTTGCCACTTTTTCTTAATATCTTCTGCTTCTGTTAAGTCCATACCATTTCTGTCCTTTATTGAGCCCATTTTTGCATGAAATGTTCCCTTGGTATCTCTAATTTTCTTGAAGAGATCTATAGTCTTTCCCATTCTATTGCTTTCCTCTATTTCTTTGCATTGATCATTGAGCAAGGCCTTTTTTTTTTTTAATCTCTCCTTGCTATTCTTTGGAACTCTGCATTCAAATGGGTATATCTTTCCTTTTCTCCTTTGCATTTTGCTTCTCTTCTTTTCTCAGCTATTTGTAAGGCCTCCTCAGACAGGCATTTTGCCTTTTTACATTTCTTTTTCTTGGGGATGGTCTTGATCCCTCCTTCCTGTACAATGTCATGAACCTCCGTCCATAGTTCATCAGGCACTCTGTCTATTCCCTTGAATCTATTTCTCCCTTCCACTGTATAATCGTAAGGAATTTGATTTAGGTCATACCTGAATGGTCTAGTGGTTTTCCCTACTTTTTTCAATTTAAGTCTTAATTTGGCAATAAGGTGTTCATGATCTGAGCCATAGTCAGCTCCTGGTCTTGTTTTTGCTAAGTGTGTAGAGCTTCTCCATCTTTGGCTGCAAAGAATATAATCAATCTGATTTCGGTATTGACCATCTGGTGATGTCCATGTGTAGAGTCTTGTGTTGTTGGAAGAGGGTGTTTGCTATGACCAGTGTGTTCTCTTTGCAAAACTGTATTAGCCTTTGCCCTGCTTCATCCTGTACTCCAAGGCCAAATTTGGCTGTTACTCCAGGTATCTCTTGACTTCCTGCTTTTGCATTCTATTCCCCTAAAATGAAAAGGACATTTTTTGGGGCGTGTTAGTTCTAGAAGGTCTTGGAGGTCTTCATAGCACCATTGAATTTCAGCTTCTTCAGCATTACTGGTTGGGCATAGACTTGGATTATCGTTATATTGAATGGTTTGCCTTGGAAACGAACAGAGACCATTCTGTTGTTTTTGAGATTGCATCCAAGTACTGCATTTCAGACTCTCTTATTGACTATGATGGCTACTCCATTTATTCTAAGGGATTCTTGCCCACAGTAGTGATTATAATGGCCATCTGAGTTAAATTCACCCATTCCAGTCCATTTTAGTTCACTGATGCCTGAAATGTCAGCATTCGCTCTTGCCATCTCCTGTTTGACCACTTCCAATTTGCCTTAACTCATGGACCTAACATTCCAGATTCCTATGCAATATTGCTCTTTACAGCATCAGACTTTACTTCTATCACCAGTCACATCCACAACTGGGTTTTGTTTATGCTTTGTCTCTGTCTCTTCATTCTTTCTGGAGTTAGTTCTCCACTGATCTCCAGTAGCATATTGGGTACCTACCGACCTGGGGAGTTCATCTTTCAGTGTCCTATCTTTTTACTTTTTCATACTGTTCTTGAGGTTCTCTTGGTATTCTTCTCAAGGCAAGAATACTGAAGTGGCTTGCCTTTCCCTTCTCCAGTGGACCACAATTTGTCAGAACTCTCCACTATGACCCATCCATCTTGGGTGGCCCTACATGGCGTGGCTCATAGTTTCATTCTGTTAGACGAGGCTGTGGTCCATGTGATTAGATTGATTAGTTTTCTGTGATTGTGGTTTTCAGTCTGTCTGCCTTCTGATGGAGAAGGATAAGAGGCTTATGGAAGCTTCCTGATGGCAGAGACTGACTGAGGGGGAAACTGGGTCTTTTTCTGATGGGTGGGGACATGCTCAATAAATCTGTAATCCAATTTTCTGTTGATGGATGGGACTGTGTTCCCTCCCTGTTATTTACCTGGTGCCAGACTCTTGTGGAGGTAATGAAGATAATGGCGACCTCCTTAAAAAGGTCCCATGCTACCCTCAGTGCCCCCAACCCTGCAGCAGGCCACCACTGACCCATGCCTCTGCTGGAGACTTTTGGACACTCACGGGCAAGTCTGGGTCAGTCTCTTGTGGGGTCACTGCTCCTTTCTCCTGGGTCTTGGTGCTTACATGTTTCTGTTTGTGCCCTCCAAGAGTCTGTTTCCCCAGTCCTGTGTAAGTTCTGGTGGCTCTGTGGTGGGGTTAATGGCGACCTCCTCTAAGAGGGCTTATGCCATACCCAGGTCTGCTGCACCCAGAGCCCCTGCCCCTGTGGCATCCCACTGCTGACCCATACCTCCATAGGAGACACTCAAACACCGTTCTGTCTCTGTCTCTGTGGGGTCTCTGGGTCCTGGTGTACACAAGGTTCAATAAGCTTAGAAGCCTGAAAAAATATACAGGGTGATTGCAGAGAAGAAAGCATTTAAATGAGAAATTAATATCAAACATACTTTTTAAAAATCCCATGTAATTGGAAATTAAATGTCCACTTTTAAATGATGGATGCATCTAAGAAGCCATAGCAAGGAAAGTTAGAAAATATTTGTAATAGAATAAAAATGAAAAGATAATTTACCAGAATTTGTTGCATGCAGCTAAAGCTGCTCAGTGCAACTAAATACAATGTGGAGTCTTGAATAAGGTATGAAAACCAATAATGAACACTAACATAAAATTTTGTGAGATTTGAACAAAATTTGTACTGTAGTGATTAATACTGTATCACATGTTAATTTTCTTTTCTTTTTTTCCCCCCCTTTTTACCACATAGTATTTCTTTATATTCTCAGAATTGGGTTAGAAGTTTCAAGCCTCATTCAAAAAAAGTTTTAAAAATCACTAAGATAATAAATTTTCTAGACTTTTAACAGTAATACTAGATGCCAAGATACATGGAAGTATATTAAAGTTTTGAATGACTATAAATTAAAAATCTAGCATTCTATTCCTATTAAGTCAAACAAGTGGAATCAAATTGTCTTAATTTTTTTAGCTAGGCAAAAATTCATAAATTTTCTAAAAAATATATATATGTTATACATACTATACATGTTTGTATACAAAAGTTTTCTAATATGCTTAATAAAGGCTTGAGAAAGAACAACAACAAAAAAAGAGATGGAGAAATTGGGACTTCTTTGTCTTTGAATGTGAGGTATCTTTCTTTGATTGTTTCCAGCTTCCTCCTGACAATGGTTGTTCAAAAACTAATTGCAATTTTGGTGTTCTCACAGGGGGAGATGAGCTCATGTTCTTCTACTCTGCCATCTTGAACCAGTGCTTACATTAAAAATTTTAATTTAGATATCTGTATATTATATGAGAAAAGTTGTCTAAATTCATTCTTTTGCATGTGGAAATCCCAGTTCATGATACAATTTATACTGTTTCCATTGTGTGTTCTTGGCACTTTTTCAAAGATCAGTGAACCATAAATGAATAGATTTATTTTCTGGACTCTCTTTCCTGTTTCTTTGTTCTATATGTCTGTTTTTATACCAGTACCATACTATTTTGATTATTATAGCTTTGAAATATATTTTGAAATCAGGCAGTATAATTGCTGAAACTTTATTCTTCTTTTTCAAGATTGCTCTGACTCTTCAGGTTCTTTTATATTCCCATATGAATTTAAGGATTTCTTTTTCTGTTTCTGTGAAAAACATTTGAGTGTTATGGGTATTATTGCCATATTAACAAAATTAATCCTTCTGGTAGATGAACACAAAATATATTTCCATTTACTTGTATCTTTAATTTTTTTCATCTGTGTTTTGTATTTTTCAATATAAGATTTTTCACCTCCATGGTTACATCTATTCTCAAGTATTATATTGTTTTTGGAAGTGCATGCATGTTCAGTCATATCCATTTATGATACCATGAACTGTAGCCCACCAGGATCCTCTGTCCATGGAATTTCCCAAGTAAGAATATTGAAGTGGGAAAAAAAAAAAAGAATATTAAAGTGGGTTGCCACTTCCTATGTCAAGGGATCTTCCCAACCCAGGGATAGAGTCTGTGTCTCTTGTGTCTCCAGCATTAGCATGTGGGTTCTTTAACACTACACCACCTGGGAAGCTTTTTTTGATGCTGTAGTAAATTAGATAGCTTTCTTAATTTTTTTCAGATAGTTTGTTATCAGTGTATAGCCACATAACTGATTTTTGTATGTTCATTTTTATTCTGTAACTTTACTGAATTTATTACTTCTAACAGGTCTTTGGTGAAGTTGTTAGGGTATTTTTTAAATATAAGATCATATAATCTAAAAACAGAAAATTTTCCTTTCCTGTTTATATACCTTTTATTTTTTGTCTGCCTAATATTTCCATCTAGGACTGTCAACATTGTGTTGATCAGAATTAGCAATAACAAAATGGCACTCTCATCTTGTTCTTGATCTTAGAGGAAAAGTTTTCAATATTCATTGTTTGGTTTGATATTAGCTATGTATTTCTAATATATGACATTTGTTATGTTGAGCTACACTCTTTCTACAAGTAATCTGTTTACAGTTTTTCAAAATAATAAATGTATTCTGAATTTTGGGAAAAAAAATTTTTTTTTTGCATCTATTAAGAAGGTCATAAACTCTTACACCTTCATACTATTAGTTAGTGTCAATTGCAATTGACACTGCAATTGAACCATTTGTGAACCTGAGGGATAAATCCCAGATGGTCATGTTGGGTGATCCTTTTGACTTGTTGGCAAATTTGAATTGTTAGTAATTTTAAGGGTCATTGCATTTATGTTCACTTAGCCTGTAATTTTCTTGTACTGTCCTTTCCTTGCTTTGGTATCAGGCAATACTTGCCTCATAAAAAGAGTTTGGAAGAGGGGAAGTCAAGATGGCAGAGTAGGAGGACATTGAGCTCACCTAGCCCAGTGAATACATCAAAAATACATCTACAGGTAGAGCAACTCTCACTGAAAACAAAGTGGAGATGGGCAGAAAGACCCTTCTATGATCAAGACTATAAAGTAAGATCCACACAGAGTTGAGTAGGAAGACAGGAGAAGCAATTAGGTCAAGAGCCATGCTCCTAGCAAGGGACACAGAAGAGGAAGGGGTTATCATGTGATCAGAGATCCTGCCCAGGGAGTGAATATTTGAGCTATATATTTGGCAACCCAGCCCTGAGATCCAACACCAGAAAGATGAGTTTCTCTAGCTGGTTTGAAAACCAGTGGTACTTACTGGAGAGTTGTAAGAAACCAAGACTCCATGCATGAAGAACACACACACACAGTTACTCCTGACACCAAGGTGGATGAAGTGGATTAAAAATTCCCTGGGGTTCTGCCTGGCCTCCTATGTCCACCCCAGCTCACACTGGGTACCTGATCAAGCCCCTTTTACTCTAGTGCAGCTCCCCACTAGGGCAAAGGCTGCCCTTGATGAGGGTGCACACATGGAGAGGACAGGAGCCGGCTTAGATGCAACACTGCATGTCAACAGGATGAGGATAGCCATTGCTGGAGCACCTATAGGCAAAGACTTGGGAGCAGCCTGGGGCTCTTACGGGCATGCTGGGTCCTTCCTAGCATGTGCAGCAGCCTTCACCAGATGCCCATTCCAGTTCATCTTTCTCAGGCACTGCTCCTCATTGGGGTGAAATTGCTCTTGCTAGGAGAGGCACATGTGCTTGGAGGAAGCAGAGCTCACTCAGATATGGCCCTGCCTGTGAATAGGGTGGGGTCAGCCATTGCTGGCGAGCTTGTGTAGGCAGCAGATTGGAAATGAACTGTGGCTCTGACTGACTTGCTGGAGTCATCCCAGAATAAACCCCAACTTGCACCAGGTACCCATACCAGCCCTTCTTGTTTTGGCACTGATCTCCAATGTAGTGGAAGTGTCATTGTTGGGGGAAGAGTGCACACTAGTTTGGACCCAAACCTCAGGTCTTCTTCTCTAGCTTTTTGGGCCCCAATACCACGCCCCCCATAAGACAGTGGTGGCGATTGAGCATAAGAAAAGCTCCAACTCACACCTGGCTCTGGCTGTAGCCCTTTCATCTCCCCTCTTACCTGCCATTAAGGTGGTAGCTGCCAGCACATTCAAAAGGAAGATTGGACCTATGCTCACTTCAGATCCAGCTGTCTCACCAAAAGCCACTGGGCACACACAGATTGTATAGGGACATACCCACATAAGGACACCCCTTTAAGATCAGAATAGTTAACTGTTTCATCTAAGTTCATAGAAACAGATAAAGTTAAATAAAATCAGAAGAATTTGTTTCAAACAGAAGAAAAACTGAAAAAAAAAAAAAAAAACCCTCATGAGACACAGAGAAGTAATTTACCAGGTAAAGAGTTCAAAGCATTAGAATAATAAGAATAGCTTTAGTAATAATAATGCTAATGTTACCTGGGCAAAGAATAGATGAACACAGTGAGAATTTAAACAAGGTAAACAAGTAACTAGAAAATGTGGGGGAAAAAACCCCAGTTAGGACAGAAAATACAATAACTTAAATGAAAAAGACACTAGGAATTAACAGACAATGTGTTACAGAATTCATAAGCAATCTGGAAGATAGAGTAATGGAAATCACCCAATCAGAATAGGAAAAAGAAAGACAAATTTTAAAAAATGAGGGTAGTTTAAGGTACTTTGGGAACACATGAAGCATACTAACATTTGCATTATCCGGGTCCCAGAAGGAGATAAGAAAGAAAGGGGGATAAAATGTATTTGATGGCTGAAAATGTCCCAAAGCTGAAAAGAGAAACATTTCCAGATACAGCATTAGAGAGTTCCAAAAATGATGAACCCAAAGAGAGGCACATAAAGACGTATCACAAATAAAATAGCAAAAGTTTAAGAGAAAGAACTTTAAGAAAGCAAGAGAAAAACAAAGGTCACATCCAAGGGAACTCCCATAAGGTGACAGATTGATTTTTCTGCAGAAACTCTACTGACCAGAATGGAGTGGCATGATATATTTAGAGCACTGATAGGAAAAAATCCTACAACATAAGATACTTTACCCAGCAAATTTATCAGTCAGAATTGAAGGAGAAATGAAGAACTTCTCAGACAAGCAAAAACTGAGTTCATCAGTACTAAACCAACCCTACAAGAAGTGTTAAAAAAAATCTCTAAGTGGAAAAGAGAAAAACTACAACAAGAATATGCAGAAAAGCAAGAATCCCACTAATAAAGGCAATATATAGTAAAGGTTATGGATCAACCACTTAAATAAGTAAACACAAAGATTTAAGTACAAAAATTGTAAAACCAAATACAACTACAATAAATGGTTAAAGGATAGACATGAAAATGTATAGTATAACATCAAAAATGCAAACCCAGGGGAGGGGAATAAAACATATAGATCTTGAAGAATGTGTTTGAACTTAAAGGACTATCAGTTAAAACAAGTAGATGTAATTACAGGTTAATGTGTATGAACCCCATGGTGACCACAAACAAAAACTATAATAGAGACAAAAACAAGAGAGAAAACATCACAAGCATACTACTGAGAGAAATCATTATATCACAAAGGAAGAAGCTAAAAGAAGATCTAAGAAGAACAAAAACAACAGAAAACAAATAACAGCAAGTTATTAGAAAGCAAATGGCAGCAAGTAAAAACCTATCAATAATCAGTTTATATGTCAATGGACTAAATGCTTCCATCAAGAGATATAGGGTGGCTGATTGGGTGAAAAACAAGACCCATCTATATTTTACTTACTAGAGACTCTTTTCAGAGCTAAACACACACATACACAGACTGAAGGTGAAGGGATGGAAAAAGATATTTTATGTGAATAGAAGACAAGAAAGCTGAGCTAGCAATTTTCAGCCAAGCATACTTTAAAACAAAGTCTATAAGTAAAGACAAAGAAGGGCATTAAGTAATGATAAAAGAATCAAAACAAAAAGTGAATATGACATTTCTAAATATATATGCTCCTAATATAGGAACACATAAATAAAGCAAATATTAACAGACATAAAGAGAGAAAATGATGATGATACAATAATACTAGGGGCATCAACACCTCACCAATATAAATGGACAGATCTTCCACATAGAAAATCAATAAGGAAACAATGGCATTAAGTGACACACTAGACCAGTTGGACTGAGTGGAATAGTAAATGAATTTGATAAAGTTGTAGGTTACAAGATTAATATACAGAAATCTGTTGCTTCTCTACACACTAATAATGGAGTATCAAAAAAAAGAAAGCAAGAAAAGAATATCATGTATTATGCCATCAAGGGACTTCCCTGGTTGTCCAGTGATTAAGACTCTGCACGTCCAATGCAGGGGCTGCAGTTTCAATCCCTGGACAGGAACTGAGATCCCACATGCTGTGCAGTGTGGCAAAAATCCCATCAAAAAGAATAAATACTAGGAGTAAACTCAACGAAGGAACGTGAAAGACTTATACTCTGAAAACTATGAAACACTGGTGAAGGAAATTGAAGATTACATAAAGAAATGGAAAGATATCCTGTTTTCATAGATTGAAAGAATTAGTATTGTTAGAATGTGTATTGAAAGCAATCTACAGACTTAATACAACATCTGTTGAAATACCCATGGCATATTACATAGATGAAGAACAAATAATTGTAAAACTTATATGGAACCACAAAAGAATCTGAATAGCCAAAGCAATTTTGACAAAAAATGTACAAAGCTAGAGGAATCACCCTCTTTGAATTCAGACTATGCTATAAAGCTAAATTTATCAAAACAGTATGATATTGGCACAAAAACAGACATATAGATCAATGCAACAGAGAGACAAACTCATGTACATATGATAATCAACAACAAAGAAGGTAAGCATATACAACAGAAAAAAGTCTCTTCAGTAAAAAATGGTATTTAGGATAACTGTGTGTTGTCATTGTTCAGTTGCCCAGTCATGTCCGACTCTTTGCAACGCCATAGACTGCAGCATGCCAAGCCTCCCTGTCCCTCACCGTCTTTTGGAGTTTGTTCAAGTTCATGTCCATTGCATCAGTGATGCCATCCAGCCATCTCATCCTCTGATGCTCTCTTCCTCTGCTCTCAATCTTTCCCAGTATCAGGGACTTTTCCAATGAGTCGTCTGATCACATCAGATGACCAAAATATTGGAGCTTCAGCTTCAGCATCAGTCCTTCCAGTGAATATTGAGGGTTGATCTCCCTTAAGATTGACTGGTTTGATCTCCTTACTGTCCAAGGGACTTTTAGGAGTCTTCTTCAGCACTGAGTTCGAAGGCATCAGTTCTTTGGCACTCTGCCCTCTTTATGGTCCAGCTCTCACAAGCGTACATGACCACTAGGAAGACCATAGCCTTGACTATATGGACCTTTGTTGGCAGAGTGATGACTCTGCTTTTCAATACACTGTCTAGGTTTGTCATAGTTTTCCTGCCAAGAAGCAATCGTCTTCTGATTTCATGGCTGCAGTCACCATCCCCAGTGATTTTAGAGCCCAAGAAGAGGAAATCTGTCACTGCTTCCACCTTTCCCCCTTCTATTTGCCATAAAGTGATGGGGCCAAATGCCATGATCTTAGTTTTTTGTTTTTTTAATATTTAGTTTTAAGCCAGCTTTTCCACTCTCCTCCTTCACCCTCATCAAGAGGTTCTTTAGTTCCTCTCCCCTTTCTGCCATTAGAGTGGTATCATCCACATATCTGAGGTTGTTGATGTTTCTCCTACCTATCTTGATTCCAGCTTGTAACTCATCCAACCTGGCATTCTTCATGATGTGTTCAGCGTATAAGTTAAATAAACAGGTGTGGCAACAGACAGCCCTGTCATACTCCTTTCTTGATCTTGAACCAATCAGTTGTTCCATACAGGGTTCTAACTGTTGCTTCTTGACCTACATACAGGTTTCTCAGGAGGCAGTTAAGATGTTCTGGTATTCCCATCTCTCTAAGAGCTTTCCACAGTTTGTTATGATCCACACGGTCAAAGGCTTTAGTGTAGTCGACGAAACAGAGATAGATGTTTCTCTGAAATTCCCTTGCTTTCTTTGTGATCCAGCAAACGTTGGCAGTTTGATCTTTAGATCCTCTTCCTTTTCTAAACCCAGCTTGGACATCTGGAAGTTCTTGGTTCACATAGTGCTGAAGCCTAGCAAGCAAGATTTTAAGCATGACCTTACTAGCACGTGAGATGAGTGCAATTGTCTGATGGCTAGCACATTCTTTGGTACTACCCTTCTTGAATTTGGGGATGATGATCGACCTTTTCCAGTCTTGTGGCCACTGCTAAGTCTTCCAGATTTGGTGACATAATGAATGCAAAACTTGATGGCATCATCCTTTAGGGATTTGAATAGTTCTGCTGGAATTCCATCGCATCCACTAGCTTTAACAGCAGTACTTCTTAAGGTCCACTTGACTTCACACTTAAAAATGTCTGGCTCTGGGTAACTAACCACATCATTGTAGTAATCCAGTTCATTGAGAGTTTTTTTTTTTTTTTAATACAGGATAACTATGTAGCTATATATAAAAGAACAAATTTAGTATATTTCTCACACTATATACAAAAATAAACTCAAAATAGTTTAAAGACTTAATTATAAGACTGGAAAACAGAAATCCTAGAAGATAGCATAGGCAGTTCATTCTTTGACATAGGTCTTTTAAAAAATTCATTTATTTTTAATTGGAGGATAATTGCTTTACAATATTGTGCTGGTTTCTACCATATATCAACATGAATCAGCCATAGCCATATGTATGTCCCCTCCCTCTTAAACTTTCTTCCCACCTCCCATTCTATCCCTCCTCTGGTTGTCACAGAGCACCAGATTTGAGCTCCTTGATTCATACAGCAAATTTCCACTATCTATTTTTACATATGGTATTGCATATGTAACAATTCTATTCTCTCAATCATTTCACCCTCTCCTTCCACCCTGTGTCCACAAGTCTGTTCTCTATGTCTGGGTCTCCATAGCTGCCCTGCAGATAGGTTCATCGGTACCATCTTTCTAGATTCTATTACTCTTTTCCACAGTGGCTGCACCAATTTACATTCCCTTAGATAGTGTACAAGTATTCCCTTTTCTCCACATCCTCGCCAACATTTGTTTAGTCAGTTCAGTCGCTCAGTCATGTCCGACTCTTTGCGACCCCATGAATCACAGCACGCCAGGCCTCCCTGTCCATCACCAACTCCCGGAGTTCACTCAGACTCATGTCCATTGAGTCGGTGATGCCATCCAGCCATCTCATCCTCTGTCGTCCCCTTCTCCTCCTGCCCCCAATCCCTCCCAGCATCAGGGTCTTTTCCAATGAGTCAACTCTTCGCATGAGGTGGCCAAAGTATTGGAGTTTCAGCTTCAGCATCAGTCTTTCCAATGAACACCCAGGACTGATCTCCTTTAGGATGGGCTGGTTGTTACTTGTGGTCGTTTTTATGAAGCCGTTCTGACAGGTCTGAAATGATACCTCATTGTAGTTTTGATTTGCATTTCTCTGATGATTAACCATATTGAGCACCTTGTGCCTGTTGGCAATCTGTAATTCTCTGGGAAAATGTCTGTTAAGATCATCTGCCCATATTTTATGGATTGTTTGTTTTTTGATGTTGAGTTTTATAATATTGTTGAGTTTTATAATATTGAGTTATATAATATTTTATGTATTAACCTCTTATCAGTCATATCATTTCCAAATATTTTCTATCATTCAGTGGATTGTCTTTTTGTTTTTTTTTGGTAGTTTACTTTGCTGTGTGAAAGCTTTTAAGTTTAATTAGATCCTATTGGTTTATTTTTGCTTCTGTTTCAATTGCCTTAGAAGTCATATCCTATATATATATATATATATATATATATATATATAGTTGAGACTTATGCCAAAGAGCATTCTGCCTATTTTTTTCTAGAAGTTTTATGGTTTCTAATCTTACATTTAGACCTTTAATCCAGTTTGAATTTCTTTTTGTATATGTTGTCAGAAAATACTCTAACTTCATTCTTTAGCACATAGCTGTCCAGTTTTCCCAGCACCACTTATTGAAGAAACCATCTTTTCTCCTTGGTATAGTCATGCCTTCTTTGTCATAGATGAATTTACCATAAGTGTTTGGGTTTATTTCTGGGTTCTCCATTCTGTTCCATTGATCCATGTGTCCATTTTTGTGCCACTACCATACTGTTTTGATTACTTTAGCCTTGTACTATACTCCACAAGGAACGTGACTCCTCCAGGTCTGTTCTGCTTTCTCAAGATTGTTTTAGATGTATATTTCCTTGATGATTAACAATATTGAGCATCTTTTCTTATACTTGTTGGCCCTCTGCATATTCTTTTCAGAAAAATGTCAATTCAGGTCTTCTGTGCATTTTTAATTGAGTTTTTTTTTTTTTTTATGTTGAATTGCACAAGCTGTTTTGATACATTGGATATTAACTCCCTATTGGTCAACATATCATTTGCAAATATTTTCTACCATTCTGTAGGTTTTCTGTTCATTTAAATTAATGAAACAATCTCCTTTGCTATCACACCAAACAGAATATACCTAGGAATAAACCTGTACTTGGAAAACTATAAGACACTGATGAAAGAAATTAAAGATGATACAAACAGATTGAAAGATATACTGTGTTCTTTGATTGTAAAAATTAATATTGCTAAAGTAACTACTCTACCCAGGGAAATCTACAGATTCAATACAATACCTCTGGACACACCAAGGTATTTTTCACAAAACTAGAACAAATCATTTAAAAATTTGTATGGAAACAGAAAAGACCCCAAATAGCCAAATTAATCTTGAGAAAGAAAAACAGAGCTGAGGAATCATGCTTATTTATTTCAGACTACATTACAAGGCTACAGTAATCAAAACAGTATGATATTGGTGCAAAAATAGACAAATAGATTATTGGAACAGAATAGAGAGCCTAGAAATAAACCCAAACACTTATATTATTAACCTTTGACAAAGGAGTCATGAATATATCATGGAATATACCTTGAATATACCAGTCTTTTCAATAAGTGATGCTGTGAAAAGTGGGCAGTTATATGTAGGAGAATGAAATTAGAGCACTTGCTGGCACCATATAGAAAAATAAACTCAAAATGATTTAAAGACCCAAATGTAATACAAGAAGCCATAAGACTTCTAGAAGAGGCAAAACACTCTTTGACATAAATTATAGCAGTATTTTTTCATCTGTCTCCCCAAGTAAAGGAAATAAAAACAAAAGTAAACAAATGGGACCTAATTAAATTTAAAAGGCTTTACACAGCAAAGGAAACCACCAAAAAAACAAAAAGACAACCTATAGAATGTTTCAAGATTTCTTTTTTTTTTTTTTTGGCCTCATAGCTTATGGGATCCCAGCTTCCTGACCAGAGGGACTGAACCCGGGGCTTTGGCAGTGAAAGTATGGAGTCATAACCACTGGACCACCAGAGAATTCCCTTAAGATATTTTTTTATTTCACTTTTGTTTTCTTCTTTGGCTCATCTATTGTTTAGGCATGTGTTGTTTAATTTCTACATATTCAGAAATGTTCCAGCTTTTCTTTGTTATTGTGGTTGAAAATGAGTGATACTTGGCATGATTTTGTAGCTGAGCAGGACAGACACCTCCCTCCCCGAACCCTGCCGGCCTCCCCGCCCTACACACCCCTGCCCCCCCCCGCCGACTCCTGTTCAATGTCCTCCACCTGCCTCTTGTTTGTAGAGAAATTTTAACATCCTGAGACTTCTTCAAGTTCCAAAGAAAAAATTTAAGCAGAGAAATGAGAAAATGAAGGAGCAAAGGCAAATAGTCTAGCAAGACAAAATATTAAGAATTTAGCCATTAAACAAAGTTGAGGACTTTCAGTTTCTATTCAAAGGCTATAAATAATATTCTGAGTTATATTATTTGAGCTCTTTTGTGGATACTGAAACCTGCACCAGGTGAAAGAAGTTAACTGCGTGATGACCAGACTGTAACCATGACGTAGGCTGCTCCATCTTACACAATTCCAATAATTTAGCTCAAGGAAATGGGAAAAAACGAACCCTGGAATTGAAGATTAACTGTACTTAAAACAACCAAGATGTTGCTAATCAGATCACCACACGACCTTTTTCAAAATGATTGTCAGAACTGACTCTGCCCTTCTACACATAGCAACCCTCCCCCCTTGCCTAAGCACCCCCATTGCCTATGCACTTCTTGTCCCTTGATGGGCAATGAGGAGTTAGTTTCTTGGCATAAAGTGAGTTCACCTTCTCCTGAAGATTGCCAGCTTCCTCAATAAAACTATCTTTTCTTTTACCCAACGCTTGTCTCTCAATATTGAATTTTTGAGCAATGAGCAGCTGAACCTGAGGTGAGTAACAATTTTAGTCTTTTTAAATTTGCTAAGACTTGTTTTGTGATCTATCATATTATCAACACTGGGGAATGTTCCCTCTGCACTTGAGCATAATGTGTATTCTGCTACTGTGGGATGGACTGCTCAATTTGTTTCTGTAAGGTGTACTTGGTATAAAGTCCAAAGTTTCCCTGTTGAATTTTTGATCTGAATTGTCTACTCATTGCTGAAAGTGGGGCATTAAATTGCCCTTGTATTATTGTGCTGTTTTTTTTTTTATTTGCCTTTCTGGCTTGTTAGTATTTGCTTAATATATTTAGGTACTCAAACACCCTCTTCCAACAACACAAGAGAAGACTCTACACATGGACATTACCAGATGGTCAACACCGAAATCAGATTGATTATATTCTTTGCAGCCAAAGATGGACAAGCTCTATACAGTCAGCAAAAACAAGACCAGGAGCTGACTGTGGCTCAGACCATGAACTCCTTATTGCCAAATTCAGACTTACATTGAAGAAAGTAGGGAAAACCACTAGACCATTCAGGTATAACCTAAATCAAATCCCTTATGATTATACAGTGGAAGTGAGAAATAGATTTAAGGGCCTAGATCTGATAGATAGAGTGCCTGATGAACTATGGAATGAGGTTTGTGACATTGTACAGAAGAGAGGGATCAAGACCATTCCCATAGAAAAGAAATGCAAAAAAGCAAAATGGCTGTCTGGAGAGGCCTTACAAATAGCTGTGAAAAGAAGAGAAGTGAAAAGCAAAGGAGAAAAGGAAAGATATAAGCATCTGAATGCAGAGTTCCAAAGAATAGCAAGAAGAGATAAGAAAGCCTTCTTTAGCGATCAATGCAAAGAAATAGAGCAAAACAACAGAATGGGAAAGACTAGGGATCTCTTCAAGAAAATTGGAGATACCAAAGGAACATTTCATGCAAAGATGAGCTCAATAAAGGACAGAAATGGTATGGACCTACCAGAAGCAGAAGATATTAAGAAGAGGTGGCAAGAATACACAGAAGAACTGTACAAAAAAGATCTTCATCACCCAGATAATCACGATGGTGTGATCACTGACCTAGAGCCAGACATCCTGGAATGTGAAGTCAAGTGGGCCTTAGAAAGCATCACTACAAACAAAGCTAGTGGAGATGATGGAATTCCAGTTAAGCTATTCCAAATCCTGAAAGATGATGCTGTGAAAGTGCTGCACTCAATATGCCAGCAAATTTGGAAAACTCAGCAGTGGCCACAGGACTGGAAAAGGTCAGTTTTCATTCCAATCCCAAAGAAAGGCAATGCCAAAGAATGCTCAAACTACTGCACAATTGCACTCATCTCACACGCTAGTAAAGTAATGCTCAAAATTCTCCAAGCCAGGCTTCAGCAATATGTGAACCATGAACTTCCTGATGTTCAAGCTGGTTTTAGAAAAGACAGAGGAACCAGAGGTCAAATTGCCAACATCCGCTGGATCATAGAAAAAGCAAGAGAGTTCCAGAAAAACATCTATTTCTGCTTTATTGACTATGCTAAATCCTTTGACTGTGTGGATCACAATAAACTGTGAAAAGTTCTGAAAGAGATGGGAATACCAGACCACCTGATCTGCCTCTTGAGAAATTTGTATGCAGGTCAGGAAGCAACAGTTAGAACTGGACATGGAACAACAGACTGGTTCCAAATAGGAAAAGGAGTATGTCAAGGCTGTATATTGTCACCCTGTTTATTTAACTTATATGCAGAGTACATCATGAGAAACGCTGGACTGGAAGAAACAAAAACTGGAATCAAGATTGCCGGGAGAAATATCAATAACCTCAGATATGCAGATGACACCACCACCCTTATGGCAGAAAGTGAAGAGGAACTCAAAAGCCTCTTGATGAAAGTGAAAGTGGAGAGTGAAAAAGTTGGCTTAAAGCTCAACATTCAGAAAACGAAGATCATGGCATCCGGTCCCACCACTTCATGGGAAATAGATGGGGAAACAGTGGAAACAGTGTCAGACTTTATTTTTCTGGGCTCCAAAATCACTACAGATGGTCACTGCAGCCATGAAATTAAAAGACGCTTACTCCTTGAAAGGAAAGTTATGACCAACCTAGATAGCATGTTCAAAAGCAGAGACATTACTTTGCCAACAAAGGTTCGTCTGGTCAAGGCTATGGTTTTTCCAGTGGTCATGTATGGATGTGAGAGTTGGACTGTGAAGAAGGCTGAGTGCCAAAGAATTGATGCTTTTGAACTGTGGTGTTGGAGAAGACTCTTGAGAGTCCCTTGGACTGCAAGGAGATCCAACCAGTCCATTCTGAAGGAGATCAGCCCTGGGATCTCTTTGGAAGGACTGATGCTAAAGCTGAAACTCCAGTAGTTTGGCCACCTCATGCGAAGAGTTGACTCATTGGAAAAGACTGATGCTGGGAGGGATTGGGGGGCAAGAGGAGAAGGGGACGACAGAGGATGAGATGGCTGGATGGCATCACTGACTTGATGGACGTGAGTCTGAGTGAACTCCGGGAGTTGGTGATGGACAGGGAGGCCTGGCGTGCTGTAATTCATTGGGTTGCAAAGAGTCGGACACGACTGAACGACTGATCTGATCTCATCTGATGTTGAGTGCATACATCTTTATAATGGTTCAGTATTGATTGACTACTTTATCATTATATAATGACCTTCTCTGTCTCTTGTTCCCATTTTTGACTTAAAGTCTATTTTATCTGATGCAAATATAGCTACATGTACTGACTTTTCGTTTCCATTTGCACATTAGTATCTTTTTCCATTCCTTCACTTTAAGCCTATTCTTCAGGTTTAAATGAGTCCGTTGTAGGCAACATAGTTATTTTAAAGTTCATTCAACCATTCTAAGCTTTTTTATTGGAAAATTCAAGCCACTTGTGTTCAAAACATTATTAATAGGTGTGGGCATGCGTGCTCAGTCATGTCCGACTCTTTGTGATCCTATGGAATGTAGCTCGCCAGAGTCCTCTATTCATGCGGCTTTCCAGGCAAGAATACTGGAATGGGTTGCTATTTCCTTCTTCAGGGGATCTTCTCTACCCAGAGATCAAACCCGCAACTCCTGTGTCTCCTTCATTGCAGGTGGATTCTTTACCACTGAGCTATCAGGGAAGCCCCATCAATAGGTAAGCATCTTCCCAATCCAGGGATCGAATCCAGGTCTCAATATCTGGGTTGGGAAGATCCCCTGCAGAAGGGAAAGGCTACCCACTCCAGTATCCTGGCCTAGAGAATTCCATGGACTGTATAGTCCTGGGGTCGCAAAGAGTCAGACATGACTGAGTGACTTACACACACTTTACTAATGCAATCTTATTTTTTTCTGGCTCTTTTGTATTTCCCTAATTTCTTTCTTCCTCTTTTGTTTTCTTCAGTTGTGAACTGATAATTTCCTGCAGTGGTTTGCTTTGATTCTCATCACTTTATCTCTTGTGAATATACTGTATATTTTTGTTTTGTGGTTACATTGGTACATAGATAAAACATCTTAAATATTACAGTCTCTTTTACACTGATAATTTTCCTTGATTACATACAAAAACTCTACCTTTTTGCTTTCCCCTTATAAATTTTGATGTCATACTTTACTTCTTTTCATATTGTTTATTCATCAACAAATTATTGTAGCTGTTATTTTGAATATTCCTGTCATTTAACTCTTATAATAGAGATAGGTGGTTAATACACCAACATATTATAGGGTTAGAGTATTCTAAATCTGACTATATAATTATATTTACAAGTGTGTATTATAGTTTTATATGTTTTCATGTCACCAATTAGCTTTCTTTCATTTAAACTTGAAGAACTCCTTTCAACATTTCATGAAAGGCAGGTATATTGATGATGAATTCCCTCAGTTTTCTTTTGTCTGGAAAACCATTTCTCCTTCATTTCTTAATGTTAACTAATACTTAATTAAGTGCTCTTGGTTGGCATTTATTTCCTTCAGCATTTTGTATGTATCATTCCACTCTCTTCTGGCCTGTAATTTTTCTATATATCATTCTCTCCTGGCCTTAAAAATCTGCTAAAAGCCTTATATGGGTTCCCTTGTAGGCAAAAAAAAAATTTTTTTTTCTATTGCTGCTTTTAGGTTTTCTTTTTTTTTTTGATTCTTGACAGTTTTATTATGGTTTGTCTGGGAAAGGATCCCTTTAAGTTTAGTGGGTTTATTTTATTTGGTGATTCATTGCTATCTTTTTATTGTTTTTTTTGTGTGTTTGGGTTGAGAATTTTCTTGTCCTTGATATGACATTTGATTTTTTGAGTGAAATGTGGACATTTTGTGTATTATGACAGCCTGTATTTTAAAAGACATTTTTAGGTACAATTTACACAACATACAATTTAAAAAATTACAGTGTTCAATTCAGTCACTTTTAGTATATTTGTAATATTTGGACAATCATCACCAAAATCAACTTTAGAATATTTTTATAATTTCCAAAGAAAATCCATGCCATTTATCTTTAACCTTCTATTTCCCTCCGTAGCACTAAGCAACCACTAGTCTACATTCTCTCTATATAGATTTTCACATTTTAGTTATGTAGTAGAATTGTAATCATACAATATTTCCTGCAAAGATATCTTTCAAAAATGAAAGCAAAATAAGAACACTCCTAATAAAGCACCATATGACCCAGAAATCCCACTCTTAGGCATATAACTTGAGGAAACCAAAATTGAAAAAGACACATGTATCCCATTGTTCATTGAAGCACTATTTACAACAACTAGAACATGGAAGCAACCTAGATGTCCATTAACAGATGAATGGATAAAGAAGTTGTGGTACATATACACAATGGAATATTACTCAGCCATAAAAAGGAATGCATTTGAGTCAGTTCTACTGAGATGGATGAACCTAGAGCCTATTATACATAGTGAAGTAAGTCAGAAAGAGAAAGATAAATATCGTATAAAGTTATGACCAACCCAGATAGCATATTCAAAAGCAGAGACATTACTTTGCCAACAAACTTCCGTCTAGTCAAGGCTATGGTTTTTCCTGTGGTCATGTATGGATGTGAGAGTTGGACTGTGAAGAAGGCTGAGCACCAAAGAATTGATGCTTTTGAACTGTGGTGTTGGAGAAGACTCTTGAGAGTCCCTTGGACTGCAAGGAGATCCAACCAGTCCATTCTGAAGGAGATCAGCCCTGGGATTTCTTTGGAAGGAATGATGTTCAAGCTGAAACTCCAGTAGTTTGGCCACCTCATGCAAAGAGTTAACTCATTGGAAAAGACTCTGATGCTGGGAGGGATTGGTGACAGGAGGAGAAGGGGACAACAGAGGATGAGATGGCTGGATGGCATCACTGACTCGATGGACGTGAGTCTCAGTGAACTCCGGGAGTTGGTGATGGACAGGGAGGCCTGGCGTGCTGCGATTCACGGGGTCGCAAAGAGTCGGACAGGACTGAGCGACTGAACTGAACTGAACTGAACGCATATATACAGAATCTAGAAAAATGGTATTGAAGAATTTATTTGCAGGGCAACAATGGAGAAACAGACATATAGAATAGACTTATGGACATGGAGAGAGGGGAGGAAAGGATGAGATGTATGGAGAGAGTAACATGGAAACTTATGTTACCATATGTAAAATAGATAGCTAATGGGAATTTGCTGTATGTCTCAGGAAACTCAAACAGGGGCTGTGTATCAACCTAGAGGGGTGGGATGGGGAGGGAGATGGGAGGGAGGTTCAAAAGGGAGGGGACAAATGTATACCTCTGGCTAATTCATATTGAGGTTTGACAGAAAATAACAGAATTTTGTAAAGCAATTATCTTTCAATTAAAAACAAATTCAAAAAGAACATTCCTAGATAAAACTAATATAATTATTTCCTAGCATACTCACCTTATAAAAAATACTAAAGAAATTTCTTCACAATGAAAGAAAGTGACTTCAGATAGTAATTTGAATCCACATGAAAAAACGAAGACTACTGACAAAAGCAATTGTGTAATTATAAACGATAACTTAAATGAGTATTTCTTTCTCAAGATTGCTTTAGCTATTCAGGGTCTTTTGCATCTCCATACATATTTTCAGATTTTTTGATCTAGATCTGTGAAAAGTGCCATTGGTAATTTGATAGGGATTGCAATGAATCTGTAGATTTTCTTGGGTTCAGTTAAGTTCAGTCACTCAGTCATGTCCGACTCTTTGCGACCCAAAATTTAGGAATGGCTCATGCAACTCAATATCCAAGAAGGAAAACAACTAAATCAAAGAATGAGCAGAAGACCATTTCTCCAAAGAAGACATACAGATGGCCAACACACACATGAAAAGATGTTCAACATTGCTAATTATTTAAGAAATGAAAATCAAAACTACAATGAGGTATCACCTCACACTTGTCAGAATGACTATCATCAAAAAATCCACAAATAAAAAATTCTGGAGAGGGTATAGAAAGAAGGAAATCCTCCTACACTGTTGGTGGGAATACAAATTGGTAAAGTCACTATGGAAAACAATATGAAGGTTCCTCAGAAAGCTAGGAATAGAGCTACCATATGACCCTGCAATCCTACTCCTCAGCATATATCCAGAGAAAAACATGATCTGAAAGGATACATGCATCCCAATGTTCACTGCAGCATTGTTTACAATAGCCAAGACATGGAAGCAACCTAAATGTCCATCAACAGAGGAACGGTAAAGAAGATGTGGTACATATATACAATGGAATATTAGTCATAAAAAGAGTGAAATAATGCAATTTGAAAGAACTTGAATAAGCCTAGAAAGTATCATACTGAGTGAAGTAAGTCAGACCAAGAAGGAGAAATATCATATGACATCCATTATATGTGGAATGTAAAAAGAAATGATACAAAGGAACTTGCTTACAAAACAGAAACTCACAGACTTAACAGACAAACAATGATTGCCAGAGGGAAGGATGAGGGAAAGGGATAATTACAGAGTTTAGGATGGGCATATACACACTGCTATATTTAAAATGGATGGCCAACAAGGACATACTCTGTAGCACATGGAACTCTGCTCAATGTTATGTGGCAACCTGGATGGGAGGGGAGTTTGGGGAAGAATGGGTACATGTATATGTATGGCTGAGTCGCTTCACTGTTCACCTGAAACTACCACAACATCGTTTGTTAATTGGCTATACCCAAATACAAAATAAAAAGTTAAAAAAAAAACTACAAACAATAAATGCTTTAGAGGGTGTGTGGAAAAGGGAACCCTCCTACATTGTTGGTGGGAATGTAAATTGGTACAGCCAATATAGGAAGAGTATGGAGGTTCCTTAAAAAACTAAAACTCGAGCTACCAAATAATCCAGCAATCCCACTCATGGGCATATATCTGGAGAAAAGCATGTTTCAAAAGGATACATGCATCCAATATTCATTGCACCACTGTTTAAAATAGCCAGAACATGGAAGTAACCTAAATGTACATTGGCAGATGAATGGATAAAGAAGATATGGTACATATATACAATGCAATATCACTCAGCCATTAAAAAGAATGAAATAACAACATTTGCAGCAGCATGGACGGACCTGGTGATTATCATGCTAAGTAAAGTAAGTCAGACAAAGACAAATATCATATGATATCTCTTATAAGCAGAATCTAAAAATATTGATAGAAATGAATTTATTTATAAAGCAAAATCACACAGACTTAGAGAATGAATTTATGGTTCCAGGAGGAAGGATGCAGTGGAGGAGCAGATTGGGAGTTTGGGACTGACATGTACACACCTCTATATTTAAAATAAGTAACCAACAAAGACCTACTGTTAAAAACATCAGAGAAAGAGAGAAAAGTGTGTATTTCTTTTCTGATGTGATTTAAAAAAAGTAATAGTGTACGTGTGTGCATGCAAAGTCTCTTCAGTCGTGTCCAACTCTTTGTGACCCCATGGACTATGGCCTGCCAGGCTCCTCTGTCCGTGGTATTCTCCAGGCAAGAATACTGGGGTGGATTGCCATGCCCTCCTCCAGGGGATTTTACTGATCCAGGGATCAAATCCATGTCCCTTACGTCTCCTGCATTGGCAGTGGGTTCTTTACCACTAGCACCACCTGGGAAGAGATGTGCATATACTAATAATTGTACTATTGGCTTGATAGTGCATAAAATATAATATTTGGTCAATAATAGCACAGAAGATGTGGGTTGAGTCAAGCTATGTTGTCTAAAAAATGGATCGTACATAAATCTCCTGTTTTAGCTGGTTTTTCTGACCACAGCTCCAGCAGAAGGAAGGACGCAGCCTTACTTTTGCCAAGCGGAGTTAGAAGTCTCAATTCCTCAACTATTCTACATTTCAACTGGAGAGATGTGAGCTCCTCATTATTTCTGGGTAGACATGAAGTTTCTGGTTCCCTACTATGCTTCTACTAATGCCTCCTGGGCTAAGAATGTAGTTTTTCTCTCTTCACATGGCCTCTGCTGATATCAAAGGACATGAGAAGTGTAGTTATTGCTTAGCAATTTTGAAAGTTATTCTCCCCCTAGGCATCTGCTGCCATCACCTAAGTGGGAAAGAAGAGAGATACTTCATTTTTAAGAGGTGAGAGCGGAAATCCAGGCTATCTTTATGGTCTACACTGACACCATGTGGAAAGGGTGACTCATTACAGTGTGGAGGGTATAAGTTTTATGCTTCATACTTGGCCTTTTTTCAGAATCCTCTTTCCATCCCCCACCCCCCCCCAAACTTGTTACAACCTTCAAAAGGTTTAAGTCTGGGCTGTTGGTGTTTGCTGATATGGAAGTGGGTCGTGCCATTTTTTTGAATGGTGTTCAGCTGAAGTAGTGAAATTATTGTCTAAAAGTTCTATACCTTATTAGCCTAACTTACCTTGATTTTTTTAAAAATTGAAGTGTAATTGATTTATAATACTGTGTTAGTTTCAGATATACAGAGTGGGTGATTCAGTTATTTTTCTGATTATATTCCATTATGAAAGTGAAAGTGTTAGTTGCTCAGTCATACCTAACTCTTTGCGACCTCAAAGGAGCCTGCTAGGCTCCTCTATCCATGGAATTCTCCAGGCAAGAATACTGGAGTGGGTAGCCATTCCCTTCTCCAGGGGATCCTCCCAACCCAGGGATCGAACCTGGGTCTCCTGCATTGTGGACAGATTCTTTACCTTCTGAGCCACAAGGGAAGCCCCCATATTCCATTATAGGCTATTGCAAGATATTGAACATAATTCTGTGTGCTGTATGGTAAATCCTTGTTGCTTATATATTTTATGTACAGTGGTTTGTTTCTGTTAATCCTATACTCTTAATCTGTCCCTCCCCCGTCTCTCTCCCCTTTGTTTACCATAAATTTGTTTTCTATGTCTGTGAGTCTGTTTCTGTTTTGTATATAGATTTATTTGTATTATTTCTTAGATTGCTTGTGTAAGTGATATCATATTGTATTTGTCTTTCCCTGTCTGACTTACTTCACCAAATATAATATTTTCCCATTTATCCATGTTGCTGCCAATGGCAACATTTCATTTTTTTGAAGTATAGTTGATTTATAGTATTGTGTTTGTTTCAAGTGTACAGCAAAGTGATTCAGATCTATCTAGATATATTTGTGTTTTTCTGACTTTCTTCACTAAGTATAATATACTCTAAGTCCATCCATTTTGTTGCAAATGGCAATATTTCATCTTTTTATAACAGTAATATTTTGTTGTATATATGTACAATATCTTCTTAAGCCAATCCTCTATTGATGGACATTAGGGTTATTTCCATGTCTTGGTTACTATAAATAGTGCTTCTATGAACATTGGGGTGCATGTGTTTTTTTAAATTCAAGTTTTTATATCTTCTAGATATGCAGGAGTAGAATTGCACAATCACAAGATAGCTCTATTTTTAGTTTTAAAGGAAACCCCATACTGTTCTGAGAGGGTAAGAGGCAGGAAGGCCAGGAGTCTCCAAACGGAGGAATTAGGCTGCAAGCGTCAGACATTTATCTCTTCCTTAAGCGGCAGAAGGAAACAAACTCTCTATGGAACTGTTTTCTTCTTAAGCTATACTAATGAAACTATGTATTTGCTTTGGAATTTGCCTTTCTTCAAAATGGTTCCACCTAACTTTTTAACAAAAAGACTAACTTTTTTTCTTTGCTCCAACCTTGGGCTGATAATAGCTCAACAAACCAGTATTCATATCAATTGTTTTATGGCTGGGGGATGACACACCTTGTGCCATCCTATCTCAAAAATGCATATTGTGGAGAGGGGCCTGGTGAAACTCCTTCAGCCTTGAGATGTCTCTCTTATCTGATTAATAGCTTTCTAAGGCAATGGCACCCCACTCCGGTACTCTTGCCTGGAAAATCCCATGGATGGAGGAGCCTGGAAGGCTGCAGTCTATGGGGTCGCTGAGGGTCGGATACGTCTGAGCGTCTTCACTTTCACTTTTCACTTTCATGCATTGGAGAAGGAAATGGCAACCCACTCCAGTATTCTTGCCTGGAGAATCCCAGGGACGGGGGAGCCTGGTGGGCTGCTGTCTATGGGGTCGCACAGAGTCGGACACGACTGAAGTGACTTAGCAGCAACAGACATAAAATGGCTTGTTAAAACTAGCAAGAGGGGGCACTCTCCATCCCCCTTCTGATGTCTATGTCAGAACCTTTCTCTGTCCCTTTTCATACTTTAATAAAACTCTGCTACACAAAAGCTCTTGAGTGCTCAAGCCTGGTCCCTGATCCTGAAGCTAAATCTTTTTATTTGGAGATCACGAATCCGACATCATTCACCATAAGCTATCAGTTTTCCACAGTGGCTACACCAATTTACACGCCAGCCAACAGTGTCAGTGGTTTCTTTTATCTCTATATCCTTCCCAGCATTTATTAATTGTACACTTTTTGATGATAGCCATTCTTACTGGTGTGAGATGATACTTCATTGTATTTTTGAATTGCATTTCTTGAATAACTGGTGGTGTTGAACATATTTTCATGTGCATGTTGGTCATCTGTATGTCTTCTTTAGAGAAATATCTATAGGTCTTCTGCCCATTCTTTGATTGGATTGTTTGCTTTTTTAATATTGAGTCGTATGAAATTTTGTGTATTTGGGATATTAGCCCCTTGTTATTTGCATCATTTGTAAATATTTTCTTCCGGTCCATAGGTTGTCTTTTTGTTTTATTAATGGCTTACTTAACTGTGCAAAAACTTTTAAGTCCGATTAGGTCCCATTTGTTTATTTTTGCTTTTATTTCTTTTGCTTTGGGAGACTGACCTAAGAAAATATTGCTACTATTTATATCAAAGATTGTTTTGCTTATGTTCTCTTCTAGGAGTTTTATGCTTTTATGTCTTATATTTAGGTCTTTACCATTTTGAGGTAATTTTTATATATGGTGTGAGGGAGGATTCTAATTTTATTGATCTCCATGTAGCTGTCCAGGTTTCCCAGGCCACTTGTTGAGGAGACTGTCTTTTCTCCATTGTATATTCTTGCTGCCTTTCAGTTAATTGACCATAGGTGTGTGGATTTACTCTGGGCTCTCTATTCTGTTACATTGGTCTCTGTGTATATTTTTGTGCCGATACCACATTGTTTAGATTCCTGCAGCTTTGTAGAATAGTCTGAAGAATGGAAGGCTTATACCTCTAGCTTTGTTTTTTTTTTTTTTTTTCTCTCATGATTACTTGGTGTATTCAGGGACTTTTGTTATTTCATATAAATTCTAAGATTATTTTTTCCAATTCTATGAAACATGTCCTGGGTATTTTGATAGGGATTGCATTAAATCTATTGATTGCTTTGGGTAGTACAGACATTTTAACAATATTAATCCTTCTAATACAAGTGCACAAGATATATTTTCATTTTTTGAATCATCTTCAATTTCCTTTATCAATATTTTATAGTTTTCAGCACATACATCTTTCACCTCCTTATTTATTCCTAGGTGTTTTTTAGTGTGATTTTAAACAGGATAGTTTTCTTTTTACTTTCCCTTTATGATATTTATTTCTGTATGTTAATGTTGTATCCTGCTACCTTTCTCAATTCATTTATTAGCTCTAAGTATTTTTGGGTGGAGCTTTTTAGAGTCTACATGTGAAGTATCATGTCATCTGCACATGATGACAGTTTTGCCTCTTCTTTTACAATTTGAATATCTTTCATTTATTTTTCTTCTCTGATTGTTGTGGCTAGGACTTCCAATATTATGTTGAATAAAAGTAATGAGCATGGGTTTTTGTCTTGTTCCTGAATTTAATAGAAAGGCTTTTTCTTTTTTACCACTGAGTATGATGTTGGCTGTGGGTCTGAGATAAATGGGCATAATAATGTTGAGATATGTTCCCTCTAGACTCTAATTTTCCCACTTTGATGATTTACTCATGACCAAAATTCATGAGTAAATGTTTAATTTTGTTAAAATGCTTTTTCTGTGCTTAGAGAGATGATCATGTGCTTTTTGTCTTTTGTTTGTTTTTGTTAATGTGGTGTATAACATTGTTTGAAATGCTTATGATAAGCCATCCTTGTGACCCTAGAATAAATCTCACTTGATCATGGTGTATGAGTCTTTTTATGTATTGTTGAATTCAGTTGTTCTTCCCTGGTGGCTCAGCTGGTGAAGAATACGCCTGCAATGTGGGAGATCTGAGCTTGATCCCTGGGTTGGGAAGATCCCCTGCAGAAGGGAAAGGCTACCCACTCCAGTATTCTGGCCTGGAGAATTCCATGGACTGTATAGTCCATAGGGTCACAAAGAGTCAGACATGACTGGGTGACTTTCACTTCAGTGGCCTGTAATTTTCTTTTCTTTTCTTTTTTTTTTTTGTGTAGTGTGTTTGTCTGGTTCTGGTACAAGGGTGATGGTTGCTTCATAGAATGACTTTGGGAATGTTTCCTCCTTTTCAGTCTTTTGGGACGGTTTCAAAGGATAGGTATGAATTATTCTTTGCATATATAGTAGAATTCCCCAGTGAAGCCATCAGGTCCTAGAGTTTTGTTTGCAAGGGTTTTTTTTTTTTTCCATTACAGACTTTATTTCGCTTCTAATGGCCAATCTGTTCCCCTTGTCTGTTTCTTCTTGGTTCAGTTTTGACAGTCTATATGTTTCTAGAAACTTGTCTGTTTATTGTAGGTTGTTCAATCTGTTGGCATATAACTTTATATCATTCTCTTATGATTTTTCTTTGCATTTGTGGTATCAGTTGTTATTTCTTCTCTTTTCATAAAATATTTATTAATTCACTTATTTGGCTCTGTTGGGTCTCAGCTGCGTCATGTGGGATCTTTCAGTGTAGGGCACAGACTCTCTAGTTATGGCACACGCAGTCTGTAGTTGCAGTGCATGAACTCCAGAGCATGTGGGTTTCAGTAGTTGTGGCACTGTTCCATGGCATGTGGCATCTTAGTTCCCTGATCAGAGATTAGAACCTGTGACCCTTGCATTGCAAGGTTGATTCGTAACCACTGGACAACCATGGAAGTCCCTTTTTCATTACTTATTTTATTTGGGTACTTACTCTTTTTCTTTGTGAACCTGGGTGGAAGTTTATTGACTTTTTTTTATCTTTAAAAAAAAAAAAACCTCTTGGTTTTATTGATCTGTTCTATGTTTTAAAAATCTGTATTTTTAAATTATTCATCTATTTTTGACTATGCTGGGGTCTTCATGGCTGCACTGGGTCTTTGTTGCTGCATGTGGGCTTTCTCTAGTTGTGGAGAGTAGGGGCTAGTTTCTAGTTGTGCTGCATGGGCTTCTCATTGAAGTGGCTTCTCTTGTGGAGCAAAGGCTCTAGGCGCATGGGCTTCAGTAGTTGTAGCACATGGGCCATAGGTCATGGGCTCAGTAATTGTGGCCCAGGGGCTTAATTGCCCCATAGCATGTGGAATCTTTCCAGAGTAAGGACTGAACCTGTGTCTCCTGCATTGGCAGGCGGATTCTAAACCACTGGACCACCATGGAAGTCCCTCTTCTCTTTCAGCTCTTATTTTGAGTCCTCACTGTTTTTCTTGTTGAGCCTGGCTAGACGTTTGTCAACTTTTTTATCTTTGAAAAACAAGCAGCTATTGGTTTTATTGACATTTTCTATGTTAAAAAAAAAATCTCGATTTTCTTTATCTCCTCTCTGATCTTTATTATTTCCTTCTTTCTGTTGCCTTTGGGTTTTGTTTGATTTTTTCATAATTGTTTTAAGTGATAGCCCTCTGTTTTATACTCAGTTTTGTCTGATATGAACTTTCTTACTCCTGCACTTTTGTCATTTCCATTTGCATGAAATATTTTTCCGTTCCCTCACTTTTAATCTGTTTGTGTCTGTCGCCCTGAATTGGGTCTCTAGTAGACAGCATATTGCAGGTTATTTTTTTTAATCTGGCCTGCCACTCTATGTCTTTTGATCGGAGTGTTAACCCATTGACTTTAAAGTAAATATTGATAGGTTTGTATTTATTATCATTTTAATATTTGTTTTCCAGTTGTTTTTGTAGTTCTTTGCCCATTTCTTTTTTTCCTTTTGTAGTTGGATGATTTTCTTTTGTAGCATGCTTCAGTTCTTTTCTCTTTGTTTTTTGTGAATCTATTACATATTTTTGATTTGTGGTTACCATAGAGTTTATGTATGCTGACCCGTAACTATATGTCCTTGCTTTTATCTGATAACCATTGAAGTTCAAACACTTTCTAAAAGATCTCCATTTTTATATTCCCCTCCCTCATATTTTGTGATTTTGATTTTTTACATACTCATGCTTACTCTTTTGCTGTTAATTATAGGAACAACAGACTGGTTCCAAATAAGAAAAGGAGTACATCAAGGCTGTATATTGTCACCCTGCTTATTTAATTTATATGCAGAGTACATCATGAGAAACGCTGGACTGGAAAAAGCACAAGCTGGAATCAAGATTGCCGGGAGAAATATCAATAACCTCAGATACGCAGACGACACCACCCTTAAGGCAGAAAGTGAAGAGGAACTAAAAAGCCTCTTGATGAAAGTGAAAGTGGAGAGTGAAAAAGTTGGCTTAAAGCTCAACATTCAGAAAATGAAGATCATGGCATCTGGTCCCATCACTTCATAGGAAATAGATGGGGAAACAGCGTCAGACTTTATTTTGGGGGGCTCCAAAATCACTGCAGATGGTGACTGCAGCCATGAAATTAAAAGACGCTTACTCCTTGGAAGGAAAGTTATGACCAACCTAGATAGCATATTGAAAAGCAGAGACATTACTTTGCCAACAAAGGTCCATCTAGTCAAGGCTATGGTTTTTCCAGTGGTCATGTACGGATGTGAGAGTTGGACTGTGAAGAAAGCTGAGCGCTGAAGAATTGATGCTTTTGAACTGTGGTGTTGGAGAAGACTCTTGAGAGTCCCTTGGACTGCAAGGAGATCCAAGCAGTCCATTCTGAAGGAGATCAGCCCTGGGATTTCTTTGGAAGGAATGATGCTAAAGCTGAAACTCCAGTAGTTTGGCCACCTCATGCAAAGAGTTGACTCACTGGAAAAGACTCTGATGCTGGGAGGTATTGGGGGCAGGAGGAGAAGGGGACGACAGAGGATGAGATGGCTGGATGGCATCACAGACTCGATGGACGTGTGTTTCAGTGAACTCTGGGAGTTGGTGATGGACAGGGAGGCCTGGCGTGCTGTGATTCACAGGGTCGCAAAGAGTCGGACACGACTGAGCGACTGAACTGAACTGAACTGATAGTTATAATTGCTTTTACAAAAGTTTTTTATTATCTTTAAATCTGTGTGCTGACTTATTTAAATGATTATCAATCCTTTTATTTGTTTGCTATTCCTATTGTGACTTTCTATTTCCTGTAGATTCTTGTTTTTTTCTATTTAAAGAAAACCTTTCAATATATATTTTAAGATAGGTTTAGCACTGCTGAATTCTTTTAATTTTTGCTTGTCTGAGAAATTCCTTATCTCTCCTTCTATTCTAAGTGGTCATCATGCTGGCTAGAGTATCATAGGTCGTAGGTTGTTCCCTTTCAGGACTTTAAATATATCATGTCACTTCCTCCTGGCCTGCAAATTTTCTGCAGAGAAATCGGCTGATAGCCTTATGGGCATCCCCTTGTAACTGACTGGTTTTCTCTCTCTGTCTTTAGAGTCCTGTCTTTAACCTTTTCCCTTTTGATTATGATACCTGTGTGCATTCATCTGATTTGGGACCTTCTATGGTTCCTTCACTTGCATATACTTTTTTCTTCTTTAGTTTTAGGAAAGTTTTAGCTATAGTGTCTTCAAATACACTTTTTATCCCCTTTTCTCTCTCTTCTCCTATTGTGTGCAGGTTGGCATGTTTTGTTTTATATCATAGGTCTTGTATGTTACTTTCATTTTTTTCATTTTCTTTTTGTCTGCTTTTTTAAAACATTAATTTTGATTGGGTGATTTCCATTATTCTGTCTTCCATATCAGTTTTTCATTCTTCTGTGTCATTTAGTCTACTATCATTACTTCTAGAATATGTTTTAAATTTTTATTTATTTATTTTGGCTGTACTGGATCTTCCTTGCTGCATGCAGGCTTTCTCTAGTTGTGGCAAGTGGGAGCTAGTCTTCGTTGCTGTGCACAGGCTTCTCATTGTGGTGACCTCTCTTGTGGTTCTCAGGCTCTAGAGTGTGTAGGCTTCAGTAGATGCAGCACTTGGGCTTAGTAGTTGTGTTGTGTGGGCTCAGTAGTTGTGGCACAAAAGCTTAGTTGCTCCAAGGCATGTGGGATCATCCTGGGCCAGGGATCAAACCTATGTCCCCTGCATTGGCAGGCAGATCTTAACATCTGGACCACCAGGAAAGTCCTAAATTGGTTTTTATATTGGCAATTGCATTGTCTGCTTTTCATTGATTTATCTTAATAAGTTTTTAGTTTCCTGTTACAGTGATCTACATTTCTATCAATAATCTTTCTTAATTTGATTAGCATTTTTATTATCATCCTTTAGAATTCAGAATCTAATAGACCAGTGGGCTCTGTTTTATTTGTTTTTTCAGGGGATCTTGCCTAGTGCTTTTAATTGGGAGTAGTTCCTTTGCCTTTTCATTTTACTTAACTTTCTCTGTCTCTGTGAATTTAGGAGAAATGATTATTTACTATGCTCTTGAAGTCATGTTTTTTACATTGGAGCACCCTGTATAGACCCTGTGTATTGAATTGTGCTTGGTGCAAGGACTGGTTTGGGCATGGATCCTAGCCTTGTCTTTCCTCAGACTGTGCTAGCTGTTATCTGCAACACAACACGAGTATGTGTTGTTGCTGTTGAGGTACCTAGAGTCTGTTCAGGATGTGAGGCAGAGCTTTCTCTGTGTTCCATGGCTGTCACTGCCTCAGTGGTGTGGCCTGCTTCCCAGCTGTTAGAGTATAAGCCCTGAGAGTTGGATTTGATCAGGCTGTATTGTCCTTGTGTGTTTGCTGTGCCCCAAAGGAGATGATTGCTGAAGCAAGTGAGGCCTGTGTGGTCATGGAGAATGTATGTATCCCTTATGTATGTGTTCATGGTTCTGGTCAGAAGTAGTCCAAAGTTGCATCATTTTCACTGTTGTGTTGGGACTGGGGATCAGGGTGTTGTGGTTGAAGGAACTGAGTTGGCTGCAGTGCTGCCTGAGATCTGGGCTGCTCCTGTGGCAATCTTCTCCCAGACCTGTCTGCCCCAGATGTAGTGTTCAGCTGTGGAGTGGAGTGGGCAGAACTGGGGTGCTCTCACTGAGAGAGGACCCGCTGTCTTCTGCTGAATGCAAGGAAAGTCTGCTGCTACTCCCCCCATACCACACTGAGGTTCCTCAGGCTACCTCCACAAAGTTAGATGCATCATCTCCCAAGACCTGTCTGCCAAAGATTCAGTTCAGACCCTGCATGCTCTTGTGGCACTGCTGTATGTATTTGCTGACAATGGCCACAATGCCACCCACCACTTTGTGTGTGCACTGGCAATTAAGTCCATGGCTCCACTCAGATCACATCCCAGGCACACTGGTTTGTCTCTGAGGCTAGACTGAGCCTTTACTCAGATCTTACGCTAGGCTGTAGTATGGACGGAGTGGGCACAGTGTATTCACCCCTTTGGATTAGGAAGTACAGTTAGGCTGCAGGTACTAGTGTAAGGCTCTCTCTTTTCTGATTGTCAACAAGCCAGCAGTGGCTCTGTCTTTTTGACTAGAGTATAGGATTCTCCAGCCCTTCTGTCTGTCCCAGGAGATTTCCCAACAGGCAAAGGAGCTTATCTTCTCTGTGCAGGATTCCTGGACTAGGATTCCCAAATTGTGGCTTGGCCTGCTTACTTACTAGGGCAAGGGTCTGCCTGTGTGGACTTCCTTTTTCTTACATATCCTTTCCAGGGGTGCAGGTCCTGAATTGATGCCTTTGTTTTTTGTTCTACCTGGTTACATGGAACTCTTTCTCGCAGTTTTTGTTGTGTAGGAGTCCTTCTCAGTTCAATATAGTTCACTCACTCAGTCATGTCCAACTCTTTACAACCTATGGACTGCAGGACACCAGGCTTCCCTGGCCATCCCCAACTCCTAGAGCTTGCTCAAACTCATGTCCATTGAGTATGTGATGCCATCCAACCAGCTCATCCTCTGTCATCCCCTTCTCCTCCAGCCTTCAATCTTTCCCAGCATCAGGGTATTTTCCAATGAGTAAGTTCTTTGCATCAGGTGGCCAAAGTATTGGAGCTTCAGCTTCAGCATCAGTCATTCCAATGAATATTCAGGACTATTTCCTTTAGGATTGACTGGTTGGATCTCCTAATCCAAGTCCAAGGCAGTCCAAAGAACTCTCAAGAGTCTTCTCCAACACTACAGTTCAAAAACATCAATTCTTCAGCGCTCAGCTTTCTTTATAGTTCAACTCTCACATCCATACATGACTACTGGAAAAATAATAGCTTTGACTAGACAGACCTTTGTTGGCAAACTAATGTCTTTGTTTTTTAGTACACTGTCTAGGTTGGTCATAGCTTTTCATCTTTTAATTTCATGGCTGCAATCACCATCTGCAGTGATTTTGGAGCCCAGAAAAATAAAGTCAGCCACTGTTTCCACTGTTTCCCCATCTATTTGCCATGAAGTGATGGGACCAGATGCCATGATCTTCGTTTTCTGAATGTTGAGCTTTAAGCCAACTTTTTCACTCTTCTTTTTTACTTTCATCAAGAGGTTCTTTAGTTCTTCTTCACTTTCTGCCTTAAGGGTGGTGTCATCTGCATATCTGTGGTTTCTCTTGGCAATCTTGATTCAGCTTGTGCTTCATCCAGTCTGACATTTCAGGTGATGTACTTTGCATATAAGTTAAATAAGCAGGGTGACAATATACAGCCTTGACACACTGCTTTCCTGATTTGGAACCAGTCTGTTGTTCCATGTCCAGTCTTAACTGTTGCTTCTTGACCTGCATATAGATTTCTCAGGAGGCACATCAGGTGGTCTAGTATTCCCATCTCTTCAAGAATTTACCACAATTTGTGGTGATCCACAAAGTCAAAGGCTTTGGCAGTCAATAAAGCAGAACTACATGTTTTTCTGGAACTCCCTTGCTTTTTCAATAATCCAACAGATTTTGGCAATTTGATCTCTGATTCCTCTGCCTTTTCTAAATCCAGCTTGAACATCTGGAACTTCACAGTTCACATACTGTTGAAGCCTTGCTTGGAGAATTTTGAGCATTGCTTTGCTATCGTGTGAGATGGGTGCAAATGTGTGGTAATTTAAGCATTCTGTAGCATTGCCTTTCTTTGAGATTGGAATGAAAACTGACCTTTTCCCGTCCTGTGGCCACTGCTGAGTTTTCCAAATTTGCTGGCATATCGAGTGCAGCACTTCCATAGCATCATCTTTTAGGATTTGAAATAGCTCAACTGGAATTCAGTCACCTCCACTAGCTTTGTTCGTAGTGATGCTTTCTAAGCCCCACTTGACTTCACATTCCAGAATGTCTGGCTCTAGATGAGTGATCACAGCATCGTGGATATATGGGTCATGAAGATCTTTTTTTATAGTTCTTCTGTGCATTCTTGCCACTTGTTCTTAATATCTTCTGCTTCTGTAAGGCCCATACCACTTCTGTCCTGTATTGTGTCCATCTTTGCATGAAATGTTCCCTTGGTATCTCTAATTTTCTTGAAGAGATCTTGTGTCTTTCCTATTCTATTGTTTCCCTCTATTTCTTTGCATTGATCATGGAGGAAGGCTTTTTTCTCTCTCCTTGCTATTCTTTGGAACTCTATATTCAAATGGGTATATCTTTCCTTTTCTCCTTTCCTTTCACTTCTCTTTTCTCAGCTATTTGTAAAGCCTCCTCAGACAACCATTTTGCCTTTTTGCATTTCTTTTTCTTGGGGATGGTCTTGATCCCTGCTTCCTGTACAATGTCACGAACCTCCATCCATAGTTCTTCAGGCACTCTATCAGATCTAATCCCTTGAATCTACTTGTGACTTCCACTGTGTAATCGTAAGGGATTTGATTTAGGTCATACCTGAATGGTCTAGAAGTTTTCCCTACTTTCTTCAATTTAAGTCTGAATTTGGCAATAAGGAGTTCATGATCTGAGCCACAGTCAGCTCCTGGTCTTGTTTTTGCTGACTGTAGAGAGCTTCTCCATGTTTGGCTGCAAAGAATATAATCAATCTGATTTCGGTATTGACCATCTGGTGATGTCTATGTATAGAGTCTTCTCTTGTGTTGTTGGAAGAGGGTGTTTGCTATGACCAGTGTGTTCTCTTGGCAAAATTCTCTTAATCTTTGCCCTGCTTCATTCTGTACTCCAAGACCAAATTTGCCTGTTACTCCAGGTATCTCTTGACTTCCTACTTTTGCATTCCAGTCCCCTATAATGAAAAAGACATCTTTTTTAGGTGTTAGTTCTAGAAGGTCTTGTAGGGCTTCATAACACTGTTCAACTTCAGCTTCTTCAGCATTACTGATTGGGACATAGACTTGGATTACTGTGATATTGAGAGGTTTGCCTTGGAAAGGAACAGAGATCATTCTGTTGTTTTTGAGATTGCATCCAAATACTGCATTTCAGATTCTTTTGTTGACTATGATGGCTACTCCATTTCTTCTACGGGATTCTTGCCCACAGTAGTAAATTTAATGGTCGTCTGAGTTAAATTCACCCTGTCCAGTCCGTTTCAGTTCACTGATTCCTAAAACGTCGATGTTCACTCTTGCCATCTCCTGTTTGACCTTGATTCATGGACCTAACATTCCAGGTTCCTATGCAATATTGTTCTTTACAGCATTGGACTTTACTACCATTACCAGTCACATTCACAACTGGGTGTTGGTTTTGCTTTGACTGTCTCTTCATTCTTTCTGGAAATCATCTTGATTTCCCTTTATTTCCTGAAATAAATATTTGCTGGATATAGGATTTTGGGTTAACATTTCTTTTTTTGTTTCAGCACTTGAAAAATATTGTGCTGCTTCTTTAACGCATCCATGTTTTCTGATTGAAAATCTGATGTCATTAAAATTGCTTTTTCCCTATCAATTAATATTTTGGTCTTCTCTGGATACTTTCAACACCATTTCATTGTCTTTAATGTTCAAAGTTTTAATTATTATGCAATTTTGCATTTTTCCCCTTTCTTTATGTTTGTTCACCTCTTTTGAATATGAAGGTTTACGTCTCTTGCCAAATTTGAAAAACTTTTAATGCTTATTCCTCAAATTTTTACCCATGGAGTATTTTTTCACTTTTTCAGCACTATCCATTTCCTCCTCTCCTCCCAGGAGTCCAATGACACAAATGCTTTTTGTTGTTGTTGTTGTTGTTATTGTTCTTATAGTTTCACAGTTTCTGCAGACTATGTCATACTTTTCAGCCTTTTTTATCTTTTGTTCAGATTTGGTAAGTTATATTATTTTATTTTTCTGCTCACTGATTCTTTCCTCTGTCCCCTACATTATATTATTGACTGCATGCAATGAGGTTATTTTGGTTATTGTATTTTGTCTATTTTAAACTTTATATTTGACTCTTTGTTATATCTTTTCTTTCCTTATTGAGACTTTCTATTTCTTTGCTGAGACTTTTTATTTTGCATTTGTTTAAAGTGTGTTCATTCTTGCTCATTTAAGCATTTTTATGATGGTTGCTTTAAAATCTATGCCATTTAATTTTAACTTTTCTGTAATCTCATGTCTGATATTTAATTGTTTTTGAAAACTGAAACAAAGAGGAATATTTTTAATTACATAAGGTTCAACTTCACAAAGAAGATATACATCATAAAACATTAGACACCTTAACAACAAAGAATCAAGCAAAAATCAGGAGAAACATAAGGGAAAAGAAAAAATATATAATCATAGTGAGACATATTAACATTTCTCTGAGAATATTTTAGCAAGTGCAGAAAAAATAAGAATAGCAGCATCTTGAATTATGTCATTAATAGTTTATATATAATAGATTTATATTTAATTAATTTATATTAATCATATCCTACACAAATATATTTGAACTTTTGTAACTAATATGTTGTTATTAGATGTCCATAGGGCATTTAGAAAAACTGGCAAAAAGATAAACATTACTAAATTTCAAAAAGTAGAATTTTTTTTTTGTGTGTGTGATTCAGTTATACATATACATATGTTATTTTTGAAATTATTTTCTATTATAGGTTATTACAAGACAGTGACTATAGTTCCCTGTGCTAAACAGTAAACCTTTGTTGCTTGTTGCATATTTATTTTTTTAAACTAGAAATCTAGCATTCTATTCATACTAAGTCAAACAAGTGGAATCAAAATGTCATAAACTTTTTAGTTGGGCAAAAATTCATAAGTTTTCTAAAATATATATATTACATGTATATACAAAATCTTTTATACTGTGCTTGATAAAGGCTTGAGAAAGAACATCAAAAGAAAAAAAAGAGATGGAGAAGTTGAAAATCATAAAGTAAATGAAATGGGACCACTGAATATGAAATAGAAAAAGTGCAACAAACTAGATAAAATTAAAAGATCCTCATATAATCCAGTTGTTTTTAAGTATGGCTACTCATTAAAATCATTTGTAGCTCTGGCAAAAGAAAGCAATACTTGGGCATTTGTATTTTCAAAAAATTCCAAGATAATTCTGGTAAGCATATGGACTTTAAAAAGTGATTACAGGTTTTTCTCTTAAATGGCAGTTGGTGATATAGGATTCTTTAATTTTTCTGTTCATCAATCATGATACAATGGTATTAACTGATTAATAGTTACATAATCACAATAGTAAAAGATATTTATCAGTTTTTGCAATCAAGAGCCAGACAAAAAATAAAAGATAATTACAATTCAAGCCATAATGGGAACATGACTAACCTAACAATATAAAATAATTACATACAATTTAGGGGGTCAAGCAGATAAATGTGGTAAGTGGAAGTACATACATGCACATATTTTCATCTTCTCAGCCAGTCTATGTCTTTTGATTGTTGAATTTAAGGTAATTATCTATATGTATCATCTTATTACCATTTTATTAATTGTTTTGGGTTTATTTTCTGTAGATAGGGTTTCCTTCTCTTGTTTTCTGCCTAGAGAAGCTCCTTTAGCATTTATTGTAAAGTTGGTTTGGTTGTGCTGAACTCTCTTAACTTTTGCTTGTCTGGAAACCTTTTGATTTCTCTATCAAATCTGAAGGAGAGTCTTGCTGGGTGGAGTACTCTTGGTTGTAGGTTCCTTCCTTTCATCACTTAAAATATGGCATGCCATTCCCTTTTGGCTTATAGTTTCTGTTGAGAAATCAATTGAGAGCCTGATGGGAATTCCCTTGTGTGTTATTTGCCGATTTTCCCTTGCTGCTTTTAATATTTTATCTTTGTCTTTAATTTTTGTCAATTGATTACTATGTGTCTTGGTGTGTTCCTCCTTGAGTTTATCCTGTCTGGGACTCTCTGTGCTTCCTGGACTTGATTGATTATTTTCTTTCCCATGTTAGAGAAGTTTTCAGCTATTATCTCTTCAAATATTTTCTCAGGTACTTTCTCTCTCTCTTTTCCTTCTGGGACTCTTATAATACAGATGTTGGTGCATTTAATATTGTCCCAGAGGTCTCTTAGGCTGTCTTCATTCCTTTTCATTCTATTTTCTATATTCTCTTCTGTGTCAGTGATTTCTGCCATTCTGTCCTCCAGATCATTTATCCATTCTTCTGCCTCAGTTATTCTGCTATGGATTCCTTCTAGTGTCTTATTCATCTCTGTTTGTTTGTTCTTTTGTTCTTTAGTTCTTCTTGGTCTTTGGTAAACGTTTCTTGCATCTTCTCAATCTTCACCTTCATTCTTTTTCTGAGATCCTGAATCATGTTCACTATCATTTTTCTGAAAGATTGCCTTTCTCCACTTTATTTATTTGTTTTTCTGGGGTTTTATCTTATGCCTTCAACTGGGACATAACTTTCTACTTTTTCATGCTGATTAATTTTCTGTAATGTGGTTTTGTTTTACTTGCTGTGGGATTGTGGTTCTTTTTTTTTTAATTTATTTTTTATTTTATTTTTTAACTTTACAATGTTGTATTGGTTTTGCCATATATCAACATGAATCTGCCACATGTATACACATGTTCCCCATCCTGAACCCTCCTCCCTCCTCCCTCCCCATACCATCCCTCTGGGTCGTCCCAGTGCACCAGCCCCAAGCATCCAGTATCGTGTATTGAACCTGGACTGGCGATTCTTCTTGTTTCTTCTGCCTGCCCTCTGATGGAGGAGGCTAAGAGGCTTGTGTAAGCTTCCTGATGGGGATGGGAGGAACTGTGGTGGGAAAAACAGGGTCTTGAAACCAATTATCTGCTGACGGGTGGGGTTGAATTCCCTCCCTGATAGTTTTTTGGCCTGAGGTGACCCAGCCCTGGGCTCTATGATCTGGTAAACCCAAGAGTGTTTACACCAAAGGGGAACTTTCCAGACAGCCGCGCCAGTGCCCCCATCCCTGTAGTGAGCCCTGCTGACCCATGCCTTCACAGAACACCCTCCAACACTAGCAGGTGGATTTGGTTCAGTTTTCTGTAGAGCCACTGCTCCTTTCCTCTGAGAATTGGTTGGTGTGTGCAAGATTTTGTTTGTGCCCTTCAAGACCAGAGTTTCTGTTTCCGCCAGTCCTGTGGAAGTCTTGTAATTAAATCTCCCTGGCCTTCAAGGTCAGATTCCCTAGCATTTCACAGTCTCTTTGTCAGGTCCCCAGGCTGGGAAACCTGATGTGGAGTTCCAAACCTTCACAACAGTAGGAGAACTTCTTTGGAATTATTCTCCAGTTTATGGGTCACCCACCCAGTGGATTGGGATTTGATTTTATCGTGATTGTGTCCCTCCTACCATCTTTCTGCTGCTTCTTTTTGTCTTTGGATGGGGGTTATCTTTTTTTGGTAGGTTCCAGTGTCCTCCTGTCCATGGTTGTTCAATAGCTAGTTGTGATTTTGGTGCTCTTGCAGGAGGAGATGAGCGCATGTCCTTCTACTCCACCATCTTGAACTGGAAGTCTCTGGTATTTATTGATTGTATTTTTTCTTCAGTTTGAGGTATTCCTGTTTATGGCATAATGAGCTTTCTCTTTTAGATTATTTTGTATTTTATTTAATCATAGTAACATCAATTTGTAGAACAAATAAGTGAAAAATATATTTTAAGAGTTTATTCATTCATTTATTTAATAAATATTGATTAGGTACAGACTATATGCCCAAGCTTATCCTGGAAGATAAAGCAATGAACAAGAAAGACACTTTCTTTGCCAAAGATGGAAAACTTTAATTAAGGATTTCTAAGGAATAAAACCTAAACAAACATTACCATGGTTTTCAACAGCCAAAACTCCAACTTTCACAGTGGTGAACCAATAACTGAGAAGGTGATTTTCATAATAGATTTATTCTTATCATAACACTGAACAACATGATTATCAGAAGAGAAAACTCAGCAAATGAAATGGAAGACATGGAAGTTGAAATATCTTCATGAAGATTATGAAAGAAATCATATAAGCTTGCAATTGGCAATTGCTATATTTAGAGTCACTGCAAAGAGTCTGGGTAAAAAGATTTTTATGTTTATTTCCTAGCACATTTTTATATTCCTTGATTTAATCCTCACAGACACTCTGAGAGGTAGGTAGGGCAAATGTATTATAATACCCACTTTATGGTTTAGGAAATTAAGGCACATAGGCATTAACTGGCTTGCTTTTCTTCACCTTATAAATTAGTGACAGAAGAAGACTTGAAATCCATTCTTACTGACTTTAGGCCAACGTAGTAACAAATGTAATTAGGTAAGCTGTTCAGGATATGGTTTAAGAAAACAGCACAGTGTTCTCATATGCTATGACCCTGGCTTATTTGTGTTTTAAACAAAGGTGTAGAAATTGCAGCTGAATCAATGTAACTAGTGTGGTTATCCACCATAAATGGCTTCTTCCAATTCTTTGATTAAAAAAAAAATTCTAATCACTGCTACTAGAGGATTTTTTTCTGGAAACAGTTTTATAAAGTTTATTGAAGTACTTATGATATTGAAATACCTGTGTTTCTCTATTTTTAAATTGTTTTACAATTTTGTGTTGATTTCTGCCATAGAACAATGCAGATCAGTCATAATTTTATATATATATATATATATCTCCCTTCCCTCTCCTCCCTGACCCCACCCCTCTAGGTCATCACAGAGCACAAGACTGGGCTCCCTGTGTTATATAGTAACTTCCCACTAACTATCTATTTTATACATGATAATGTATATATGTCAATGTTACTTTCTCAATTCATCTCACCCTCAGCTTCCCTTGCTGTGTCCACAAGTCTGTTCTCTAATAGGTTCATCAGTACCATTTTTCTAGATTCCATATACATGCATTAATATACAATATTTGTTTTTCTCTTTCTGAGTTGCTTCACTCTGTATAAGAGACTCTAGGTTCATCCACTTCACTACAACTGACTTAAATTCATTCCTTTTATGACTGAATAATATTCCATTGTCTACATGTACCACAACTTCTTTATCAATTCACCTGTCTATAGAAATCTAGGTTGCATCCATATCCTGGCTATTGTTGCACTGAACACTGGGGTACATGTGTCTTTTAGAATTGTGGTTTTCTCAGGGTATATGCCCCATAGTAGGATTGCTGGGTAAAACAGTTTTATTCCTGTTTCTTAAAGGACTCGCCAATGGCTATATCAGTTTACATCCCCACCAACAGTGCAGGAGGGTTCCCTTTTCTCCACATTCTCTCCAGCATTTATTGTTTGTAGTTTTTTTTGATGATGGATTAATTATCAAAATATATAAGCAGCTTGTATAGCTCAATATCAGAAAATGACCAGAAGACCTAAACAAATATTTCTCCAAAGAAGGCATACAAATGTCCAATAAACCCATGAAAAGATACTCAACATTGCTCATTAATACAGAAATGTAAATCAAAACTACAATGAGATGATACCAGTCAGAATGGCCATCACCAAAAAAAATCTACAAACAGTAAGTCTGTGGTTTCTTTGGGATTATTTATTATTCCTAGGATAATTCATGATTCATTATGAATGCTTATCTAGGTATCCATGCCACTTGAAATTTAAAGGCTTCTCTGTACACAAGTGTAGTTATTAATACAAAGAATGGCCAAATATGTATGACAGTTTATTAATTTTCTTTCCTCAGAAGCAAAGCATGCTGCCAGCATAGCATCTACTCATTCATTCTGAAATTCTTAGGAGAACATGCCATATGGCCATATATAAGAATCACTTCAACATTGAACCGAGAGGGGTTCATTGATAAGTAAGGAAGCCTTGATATGAATCAAGCACTCTAAATAGGTACTGTGTGGGTCTGTCATATGTAAAATTGGGCTTACAGTCAGTAGGAGGTTAAGGTCAGACACCAGCACCTTGAACTTGGCTCTGAAAATTCAGTTGTGATATAATCAATCTGTTGCTCCCAAAAAGCTCAGAACATGCTTCACTGGGCCCAGACCCTACTTCTCAGATGAGTTTCTTAGTGGTACAAAAGCGCTTCGTGATCAGAGGGCTAGTGTCAACTTACTATATGACTCTTTGTGACCCCATGGACTGTAGCCCACCAGGCTTCTCTGTCCACAGAATTCTCCAGGCAAGAATACTGGAGTGGGTAGCCATTCCCTTCTCCAGGGTATCTTCCCAATGCAGGGATCACACCCCGGTCTCCTGCAATGGCAGGCAGATTTTTACCATCTGAGCCACCAGGGAAGCCCCAATATCTGACTACAGAAGCACAAGGACGAAACAGAAGCAGAAGAGATTAGGAAAAACTTGCAAGAATGCACAGAAGAATGATACAAAAAAAAGGTCTTAATAATGTGGATAACCACAATGGTGTGGTCACTCACAGAGTCAGACATTCTGGAGTGTGAAGTCAAGGAGGCCTTAGGAAGCATCACTACAAACAAACCTAGTGGAAGTGACAAAATTTCAGCTGAGCTATTTAAAATCCTAAAAGATGATGCTGTTAAAATGCTGCACTCAATATGTCAGCAAATTTGGAAAACTCAGCAGTGGCCACAGGACTGGAAAATGTCAGTTTTCATTCCAATCCCAAGCAAGAGCAATGCCAAAGAATGTTCAAACTACCCTACAATTGTCCTCATTTCACATGCTAGCAAGGATATGCTAAAAATCCTTCAAGCTAGGCTACTGCAGTGTGTGAATCAAGAACTTCCAGATGTATAAGCTGGTGTGAAGAGGCAGAGGAACCAGAGATGAAATTGCCAACATTTGTTGAATCATGGAGAAAGCAAGGGAGTTCCAGATAACATCTGCTTCTGCTTCATTGACTGCTATATAATGCTAAAGCCTTTGACTGTGTGGCTCACAACAAACTGTGGAAAATTCTTAAAGAGATGGGAGTACAAGACCCCCTTACCTGCTTCCTAAGAAACCTGTATGTGGGTCAAGAAGCAACAGTTAGAAACTTTCATGGAACAACTGACTGGTTCCAAATTGAGAAAAGAGTGCAACCAGGTTGTATATTGTCACTGTGCTTATTTAACTTCTATGTAGAGAACATCAGGCAAAATGCTAGGCTAGATGAATCACAAGCTGGAATCAAAATTGCTGGAAAAACATCAACAACCTCAGATATGTAGAAGATACCATTCTAATGGCACAAAGCAAAGAGGAACTAAAGTGTCTTTTGTTGAGAGTGAAAAAAGACAGTGAAAAAGCTGGCTTAAAACTCAACATTCAGAAAACTATGATCATGGTATCTCATCCCATCACTTCATGGCGAATAGATGGGGAAAAAGTGGAAGCAGTGGCAGATTTTATTTTCTTGGGCTCCAAAATCCCTGTGGATGGTGACTGCAGACATGAAATTAAAAGACACTTGCTCCTGGGAAGAAAAACTGACAAACCTAGACAGCATATCAAAGAGCAGAGACATCACTTTGCCTGCAAAGATCTGTGTAGTCAAAGCTATGCTTTTTCCAGTAGTCATGTATGGATGTGAGAGTTGGGCCATAATGGAGGCTAGGCACTGAAGAATTGATGCTTTTGAACTGTGGTGTTGGAGAAGACTCTTGAGAGTCCCTTGGACTGCAAGGAGATCCAACCAGTCCATCCTGAAGGAAATCAACTCTGAATACTCATTGGAAGGACTGATGCTAAAGCTGAAGCTCCAATACTTTGGCCACCTGATGCGAAGAGCTGACTCATTCAGTTCAGTTCAGTTCAGTCGCTCAGTTGCGTCCGACTCTTTGCAACCCCATGATCCGCAGCATGCCAGGCCTCCCTGTCTATCACCAACTCCCAGAGTCCACCCAAACCCATGTCCATTGTGTCAGTGATGCCATCCAACCATCTCATCTTCTGTCGGCCCCTTCTCCTCCTGCCCTCAATCTTTCCCAGCATCAGGGTCTTTTCAAATGAGTCAGCTCTCCTTATCAGGTGGCCAATGTATTGGAGTTTCAGCTTCAGCATCGGTCCTTCCAGTAAATATTCAGGACTGATCTCCTTTAGGTTGGACTGGTTGGATCTCCTTGCAGTCCAAGGGACTCTCAAGAGTCTTCTCCAACTTCAAAAGCATCAATTCTTCAGTGCTCAGCTTTCTTTATAGTCCAACTCTCACATCCATATGTGACTACTGGAAAAACCATAGCCTTGCCTAGACAGACCTTTGTTGGCAAAGTCATGTCTCTGCTTTTTAATATGCTGTCTAGGTTGGTCATAACTTTCCTTCCAAGGAGCTGACTCATTAGAAAGACTCTGATGCTGGGAAAGATTGAAGGCGGGAGGAGAAGGGGACAACAGAGGATGAGATGGTTGGATGGCATCACCGACACAATGGACATGAGTTTGAGCAAGCTCCAGGAGATGGTGAAGGACAGGGTAGTCTGGTGTGCTGAAGTCCAAGATGGTGAATGACAGGGAAATCTGGCCTGCTGAAGTCTGTGGGGTCATAAACAGTCAGACACAACTTGGCAACTGAACAATGACAAGAGAATTATTCAGTGAAAATCAGAGTTTCTCACTGACTTCAGAGGCCTTATCTGAGTTTCTAAATGCTTTTCCTTCATTTTTCCACTTTGCCTTATAATTCTCCAGTGATGGATTGATATTTCCAAAAAGTGTTTTAAGTTTACTCCCTTTAAAATCGAGAGTCTTATGTAAACAAAAATGGAATTTGGAAGAATCAGCAATGTCCTTACAATCTTTTGACACATCATATGACTTCCTACTGATTTCAGCCTTGTTGGTGTTCCTTCCCAGCCATTATGTAGTTTCTAAGGCAAAATGACCTATTCCAAAATATATTAATTATCTGGTCTACAGAAATATGTAGGTAGGGCAAATGTGGACTTGCACATCCTTTCTGTTAGATTAGTAGTCAGAAGCTAGAGCCCATGGGCCAAATCTAGCCCATGAACTAAGGCTGGTTTTTAATAAGTGAATATTTTGATAATAAGAAACATAATATTGAACCTAAATTAAGTAAAATGCTATTCCCACCAAAGAAAAAATTCTATTCTTTAAAAAATTTTGAGGTATAATTGACATATAGCACCATATAAGTTTAAGATGTACAGCATAATAATTCGACTTACAAATATTGTGTAATGATTGCCACAATAAATTTAGTTTAAACTCCTACAAGACAACATAGGAGAAAAACTAGATGATCATGTCAACAACTTTTTAGATAGAATATCGAAAGCACAATCCATGAAAGAAAAAAATGATAAACTGAACTTCATTATAATCAAATACTTCTGCTCTATGAATGACAATATTCAAAGAGTGAGAGAGCAAGCTATAGACTGGGAGAAAATATTTGCAAAAAACACATCTAATAAAGGATTGTTATTCAAATTATACAAAGAATTCTTGAAACTCAACAATAAGAAAACAAAAATACTGATCTAAAAATGGCTTAAGACCTGAACAGACACCTCACCAAAAAATATATTCAAATGGTAGGCAATAGTATAAAAATATGCTCCACATCATATGGATCCTCTGCATATCAGGGAAATGCAAATTAAAACAACAATGAGATACCACTGCACACCTATGAAAATGGCCAACATTCAAAACACTGACAACACCAAATGCTGATAAGAATGTGGAGCAACAGGAACTCTCATTCATTGCTGATGGGAATACAAAATTGTGCAGCCACACTGGAAGACAGTTTGGCAGTTTTTTTTTTTTTTTAAACAATGCTAAACATACTCTTGCCGTAAGATCTAGCAAATTTATGTCCGCACAAAAACCTTCACGTGCATGTTTGTTATGAACTTTATTCATAACTACCAAAACTTGGAAACAAGCTGTCCTTCAGTAGGTGAACTGTATATAACTAAATTGGGCTTCCCAGGTGGCACTAATGATAAAGAATCTGTCTGTCAATGCAGGAGTTGCAAGAGACGTGAGTTCAATCTTTGGGTTTGGAAGATCCTCTGGAGAAGGAAATGGCAACCCACTCCAGTATTCTTGCTGGAAAAGTCCTATGGACAGAGGAGCCTGTTGAGTTACAGTCCATGGGGTCACAAAGAGTCAAACACAACTGAGCATGCATGCAATCAAATCAAATATTAAGTCTGTTACAACCAGACAGTGGAATATCCAAACAGTGCTAAAACAAAATGAGCTGTTAAGTCATGAAAAGACATGGAGGCAACTTAAATGCATATTACCAAGTGAAAGAAGGAGCTATTAAACATGCTGTGTGATTCCAACTTTATGACATTTAGGAAAAAGCAAAACTATGGGGACAATAAAAATATGGACTTCTAGTTTTCAGAACTGTTGTTGTTCACCCACTCAGTTGTGTCTGACTCTTTGTGACCCCATGGACTGCAGCATGCCAGGCTTCCTGTCCTTTACTCTTTCCTGGAGTTTGCTCAAACTCATGTCCATTGAGTTGATTATGCCATCTAACCATCTCATCCTCTCTTGCCCCTTATCCTTTTGCCTTCAATCTTTCCCATCATCAGGGTCTTTTCCAATGAGTCGGTTCTTCACATCAGGTGGCCAAAGTATTGGAGCTTCTGCTTCACCATCAGTCCTTCCAATGAATATTCAGAGTTAATTTCATTTAAGATCGACTGGTTGGATCTCCTTGCAGTCCAGGGGACTCTCAAGAGTCTTTTCCAGCACCACAGTTTGAAAGCAACAATCCTTCAGTGCTCAGTCTTCTTTATGGTCCAACACTCACATCCGTACATGACTACTGCTAGAAGAGGAGAGGGAAGAATTCCCTTTTCCTCAGAAGGCATTTGACTTGCTGCTTCCCTTACCCATAGGAGAAAATCAGAAATGCTTGCACAAATAAAAATAAAGACAAATTTATAAAGTCCAAGTAATGTGTATTTATTATTTTGTGATATTCTCCTATTTTAGGATATTCATGACTGCTTTAGGGAGGCATTTCCATATGTTCCATTTTTGTCTGGCTTTTCCAGTCTTTTCTGCCTGGAAGGAGTTTAAAGAAATGACTAATATCTTGTTAAGTGTCTTCTTCTCCCTATGATATTTGCATTTTAATTAGAGATTTACAGACCTAAAGTTTTAGAGATTGGCAAGATTAAGCTCTAAATCCACATTTTCTAGATGGAGACATGGGGACTCTGAAAGGGAAAGTCCCCATGGTAAACATTGGAAGAAAGAAAAAGTCTGAGTCCAAAGGATTGAATCTAGCATCAATGGTACTTTATTCTGTAAGAAACAAAGAGGGTGTGTGTGTGTGTGTGTGTGTGTGTGTGTGTGTGTTTTATTTTGTGTGAGTAGTGGGGAAGGGTGAAAGCATATGGACTCTTCCCAGGATGTCATGTAAGAACTAGAATTGGAATAAACTCATAATGCCAAGTCAAAACCCCAAACTATAGAAATGAAATGACCTAGACCCTTATTAGTAAAGTGACTTAACCAAAAATTACACAGCTATTTAGTTGCAGAATTAGATAGAAGTAGAAGTTCAAGTAGAACTAGAAGTTCAAATCATTTTCCAATTTGGTGCTTCCTTTTTAAAATATTATGTATTTATTTATTCTTTTTTATTTTTTATTTTATTTATTTATTTATTTTTACTTTACAATATTGTATTGGTTTTGCCATACATCAACAGGCATCCGCCATGGGTGTACATGTGTTCCCCATCCTGAACACCCCTCACACCTCCCTCCCCATACCATCCCTCTGGTATTTATTTTTTTAATGACATGTAGTTGTCTTACAATATTGGTTTCAGGTGCACAACAGTGATTTGATACTTTCATGAATCATACTCTGTATAAAGTTATTATAAAATATTCACTATAGTCCCAATGCTGTATATTTAAACCTTATATCTTACTTATTTTATACCTAGAAGTTTGTGCCTCTTAATCCTCTTCCACTAACTTTCCCCCACCTCCACTCTCCCTGCTGGTAATCACTAGTTTGTCCTCTGTATCTGTGAGTCTGTTTCTGTTTTCTTATAATTGTACCTTTGTTTTCTTTATTAGATTTCCATGTAAGTGAAAACACAGTTTTTGTCTCTCTCTGTCTGTCATACTTCACTAAGTATAATATCTTCCAGATTCATCCATGTTGTTGCAAATGGAAAATTTCATTCTTTCTTACAGCTGAGCAGTATTTCATTGTGTGTGTGTGTGTGTGTGTGTGTGTGTGTGTGTGTATGTGTATATGTGTGTGTGTGTATATATATATATATATATATATATATATATATATATATAGTTGTTGTTGTTTAGTTGCTAAGTCATGTCTGACTCTTAGCCTGCCAGGTTCATCTGTCCATGGAATTTCCCAGGCAAGAATACTGGAGTGGGTAGCCATTTCCCTCTCCAGGGGATCTTCCTGACACAAAGATCAAATCTGCATCTTCTGTACTGCTGTTGGCTATTGTAAATAATTCTGATATGATGGGCATATATTTTGACTTAGCTTCTTGTTGTTAACACTGGGCTGGAGGAAGCACAAGCTGGAATCAAGATTGCTAGGAGAAATATCAATAGCCTCAGATATGCAGATGACACCACCCTTATGGCAGAAAGTGAAGAACTAAAGAGCCTCCTGATGAAATGAAAGAGGAGAGTGAAAAAATTGGCTTAAAGTTCAACATTCAGAAAACTAAGATCATGGCATCCAGTCCCATCACTTCATGGCAAATAGATGGGGAAACAGTGGCTGACTTTATTTTTGGCTGACTGTAGATGGTGATTTCAGTTCAGTTCAGTCGCTCAGTCGTGTCCGACTCTGGGCGACCCCATGAATTGCAGCATGCCAGGCCTCCCTGTCGAAGTAAGCGTCGAAGAAGTAAGCTGTGCAGCCATGAAATTAAAAGACGCTTACTCCTTGAAAGGAAAGTTATGACCAACCTAGATAGCATATTCAAAAGCAGAGACATTACTTTGCCAACAAAGGTCCGTCTAGTCAAGGCCATGGTTTTTCCAGTGGTCATGTATGGATGTGAGAGTTGGACTGTGAGGAAAGCTGAGCGCCGAAGAATTGATGCTTTTGAACTGTGGTGTTGGAGAAGACTCTTGAGAGTCCCTTGGACTGCAAGGAGATCCAACCAGTCCATTCTAAAGGAGATCAGCCCTGGGATTTCTTTGGAAGGACTGATGCTAAAGCTGAAACTCCAGTAGTTTGGCCACCTCATGCGAAGAGTTGACTCCTTGGAAAAGATTCTAATGCTGGGAGGGATTGGGGGCAGGAGGAGAAGGGGACAACAGAGGATGAGACGGCTGGATGGCATCACGGACTCGATGGACGTGAGTTTGAGTGAACTCCAGGGGTTGGTGATGGACAGGGAGGTCTGGCGTGCTGCAATTCATGGGGTCGTAAAGAGTTGGACACAACTGTGCGACTGAACTGAAATGATCTTTATCTGGTTTTGGTATTAGGGCAAAGTAGGCCTAATAGAATAAGTTTGGGAGTGTTCTCTTATCTTCAGTTTTTGGAAATTGTTTGAGAATGATTATATTTACTCTTCTTTATGTTTTTGGTAGATTTTCTGTGAAGCTGTCTGGTCCTGGACTTTTTTTAGTTTTTGATTACTGATTCAACTTCAGTATTAGCAATTGGTCTCTTGATATTTTTGTGTCTTCCTGATTCAGTCTTGGAAAATTGTATGTTTCTAGGAATGTTTCCATTTTTTTCTCAGTTTTCCAATTTTTTGGAGTATAGCTGTGTGTAATATTCTCTTGTGATTGCTTGTATTCCTGTAATTTCCCCTCTTTCATTTCTAATTTTTTTATTTGGATCCTCTCACATTTTCCTTAATAAGCCTAGCTAAAAATTTATCAATTTTATCTTTTAAAAAAACTAGCTCTTGGTTTCCTTGATCTTTTTAATTTTTTATCTCTATTCTATTTTTGCTCTGATATTTATTGTTTCCTTCCTTCTGATGGCTTTGGGCTTTGCTTCTTCTTCTTTTTCTAAGTCCTTTAGATGGTAAATTACATGTTTATTTGAGATATTTCTTGTTTCTTGTTATAGGTCTGTATCACTATAAACTTCCTTACTAGTACTGCTTTTGCTGTGTCCCATAAATTTTGGAAAGTTATGTTTTTATTGTCATTTGTCTCAAGGTATTTTTTAATTTCCTCTTTGATTTCTTCATTGGCTTTTTTAGTGGCCATGTTGTTTAATCTACACATGTTTTTGTTTTCCCATATTTCCTCCTGTAATTTTTTGTAGTTTCATACCATTGTGGTTGGAAATTATGCTTGACATAATTTCAATCCTCTTAGATTTGTTGAAACTTATTTTGTGTCCTAGTATGTGACCTGTCCTGGAGAAGGAGACCATTCCATGTGCACTTAAAATGAATGTGTATTCTGCTGTTTCAAGTGGGATGTTCTGTAGATATATTTTAAGTGCAAGTGGTCTAATGTGTCATTTAAGGCTACTGTTTCCTTGTTGATTTCTGTCTAGATGAGCTGTCCATTGATATGAATGGAGTGTTAAAGTCCCCTACTATTATTACATTATTGTCAATTTCTCTGTGTATGCCTGTTAATATTTATTTTCTTTATTTAGGTTCTCCTGTATTACATATATATATGTTATGATTATAATAACCTCTTCTTGTATTAATCTTGCTATCATAATATAATTCTTTTCTTTGTCTATTATTATAGATTTTATTTTAAAATCTACTTTGTTTGATGTGAGCTTTGCTACTCCCAGCTTTCTTTTCATTGCCATTTGCATGGAATATCTCTTTCTAGCCCTCAATTTCAGTCACTCTATTTTTGATTGGAGCATTGATATTTAAAGTGATCATTAATAGATACATACTTATTGCAAATTTATTACTTGTTTTCTGTTCTTTTGCATTTACTTTCTTCCTTTGTGGTTTGATGATTTTCTTTTCTATATATATATTTTTTTTTTTTTTAATTGAAGAATAGTTGGCATACAATGTTTCAGGAGGACTTCCCTGTAGCTCAAATGGTAAAGAATCTGCCTGTGATGCAGGAGTCCAGGGTTCGATCCCTGAGTTGGGAAGATCCTCTGCAAAAGGGAATGGCAATCCACTCTAGTATTCTCACCTGGAGAATCCCACGGATAGAAAAGTCTGGTAGGCTACAGTCCATGGGGTGGCAAAGAGTTGGACATGACTGAATGACAAAACCAGTGTTTCAGATGCACAGCAAGGTGATTGTTATGCATATACACATATTAGTTTTGAAATTGTTTTCCATTATAGGTTATTACAAGATATTGACTATAGTGCCCTGTGGTATATAGTAAATTTTCATTCTTGTTGCATATCTGTTTTAAATTAGAAATCTAGTATTCTATTTATACTAAGTCAAACAAGTGGAATCAAAGTGTCATAAATTTCTTAGGCAAAAATTCATGTTTTCTAAAATATACATATTATACATATTATGTATATGTATACAAAAGCTTTTCTACTATGCTTGCAATAAAGGGTTGAGAAAGAACATCAAAAAAAAAAAAAGAAAAAGTGGAGAAATTGAAAAACAAACTAAATGAAATGGGAGCACTGAATATGAAATAGAAAAAGTGAAACAAACTAGATAAAAGTAAAAGATCATCATATAGTCCAGCTGTTTTTAAACATACCTAGGTGTTTGTATTTTTCAAAAAATTCCAAGATAATTCTGATAGGCATATGGATTTTAAAAAGTGATTACATGTTTTTCTATTAAATTGTAGTTTTGGTGACATAGAATTCTATTATTTTTCTGTTGACCAATCATGATACAAGTCTATTAAGAGATTAACAATTACATAATCACAATAGTAAAAGATATTTATTAGTTTTCACAATCAATACAAAAAATGAAAGATAATTGTAATTGCAAGCCATAATGGGAACATGACTAACCTAACAATATAAATAATTGCATACAATTTGGCAGGGGTTGGGGTCAAGCAGAGTGACGTGGTAAGTGTAAGTGTATATATGTATATGTTTTCATCTGCCCAGCCAGTCTATGTCTTTTGGTTGTTGCACTTAATCCATTTACACTTAAGGTAATTATCGATATGTATGATCTTATTACTGTTTTCTTAATTGTTTTGAATTTATTTTGTGTAACTCTTTTCCTTCTCTTGTGTTTCCTACCTAGAGAAATTCCTTTGGCATTTGTTGTAAAGCTAGTTTGATAGTGCTGAATTCTCTTAACTTTTGCTTGGCTGGAAGCTTTTGATTTCTCCATCAAAAGGAGAGTCTTGCTGGGTAGAGTATTCTTGGTCATAGTTTTTTCCCTTTCACCACTTTAAATGCACAGTGCCATTCCCTCCTGGCTTGTAGAGTTTCTGTTGAGAAATCAGCTGATAGCCTGATGGGAATTCCCTTGTATGTCATTTGTCATTTTTTTCCTTGTCGCTTTTAGTATTTTTTCTTTGTCTTTAATTTTTGTCGGTTAGATTACTGTGTGTCTCAACCTTCTTGGGTTTATCCTGCCTGGGACTCTCTGTGCTTCCTGGACTTTGTTGACTATTTCCTTTCCCATGTTAAGGATGTTTTCAGCTATTATTTCTTCAAATATTTTCTCAGGTCTTTTCTCTTTCTCTTCTCCTTCTGGAAACCCTATAGTGCGAATGTTGGTGCATTTAATGTTGTCCCAGAGGTCTCTTAGGCTGTCTTCATTTTTTTTCATTTGTTTTTCTATATTCTGTTCTGCAACAGTGATTTCCATCATTCTGTCCTCCAGGTCATTTACCCATTCTTCTGCCTCAATTATTCTGCTATTGATTCCCTCTAGTGTATTATTCGTCTCTGTTTGTTTGTTCTTTAGTTCTTCTAGGTCTCTGGTAAACATTTTTTGCATCTTCTCCATTGTTTTCCTGGGATCCTGAATCACCTTCACTATCATTATTCTGAATTATTTTTCTGGGAGGTTGCCTATCTCTACTTCATTTATTTATTTATTTATTTATTTATACTTTGTCCTTTCATCTGGGACATAACTTTTTGCTTTTCATCCTGATTAACTTTCTGTAATGTGGTTTTTTGTTTTTGTTTAGGTGCTGTGGGACTGTGGTTCTTTTGCTTCTTCTGTCTGCCCTCTGATGGAGGAGGCTACAAGGCTTGGGTAAGCTTACAAATGGGAAGGACTGGCTGTGGGAAAAACTGGGTCTTGCTCTGGTGGGCAGGGCCTTGCTCAGTAAATTATCTGCTGATGGGTGAGTTTGCATTCCCTCTCTGGTAGTTGCTTAGCCTGAGGCAACCTAGCCCTGTGGTCTACGGGCTCTGTGGTAGGGTTAACAGTGACCTACAAGATGGCTTACATGAAGGGGGATCTTCCTGGACTGCTGCTGCCAGTGCCTCTGTGCCTGTGGTGAGCCCCTGCAGACCCATGCCTCCATAGGAGACCTTCTAACACTAGCAGGTAATTTTGATTCAATCTCCTGTGGGGTCACTGCTCCTTTCTTCTGGGTCTGGTGTGTGCAAGATTTAGTTTGTGCCCTCCAAGACTGAAATCTCTGTTTTCCCCAGTCCTGTGGAAGTCCTATAATCAAACCCCTCTGGCCGTCAAGGTCAGATTCCCTGGGGATTCCCAGTCCCTTTGTTAGATCCCAGGCTGGGAAGCCTGGAGTGGTCTTCAGAACCTTCACAACAGTGGGAGAATTTCCTTGGTCTTATTGTTCTCCAGTTTTTGAGTCACCCACCCAGTGGGTATGAGATTTCATTTTATCATGATTGTGCCCCTCCTACCATCTTGCTGTGCCTCCTTCTTTGTCTTTGGATGTGGGGTATCTTTTTTCTGGTGGGTTCCAGCATCCTCCTGTGGATTGTTGCTCAGCTGATAGTTGCACTTTTGGTGCTGTTACAGGGGGAGATGAGCACCACCATCTGGAACCGGAAGCTAATGCTTCCTTTACTGTTATGTTTGGATTCCTTTCTTGCTAATTTTGGTGTTTCTAATGCAGGTTTTTTATTTTTTGCTATCATGGAGTTCATATAGTTGACCTGTAAATATATTTACTCCCTGGTGGCTCAGACGGTAAAGCATCTGCCCGCAATGTGGGAGACCTGGGTTCAATCCCTGGGTCAGGAAGATCTCCTGGAGAAGGACATGGCAACCCACTCCAGTACTCTTGCCTGGAGAATCCCATGGATGGAGGAGCCTGGTGGACTACAGTCCACAGGGTCGCAAAGAGTTGGACACGGCTGAGCTACTTCACTTTCACTTTCATTTAAGTTCTGCTGCTGCTGCTACTGCTAAGTCACTTTAGTTGTGTCTGACTCTGTGCGACCCCATAGACGGCAGCCCACCAGGCTCCTCTGTCCCTGGGATTCTCCAGGCAAGAACACTGGAGTGGGTTGCCATTGCCTTCTCCAATGCATGAAAGTGAAAAGTGAAAGTGAAGTCGCTCAGTCGGGCCCGACTCTTAGCGACCCCATGGACTGGAGCCTACCAGGCTCCTCCGGCCATGGGAATTTCCAGGCAAGAGTACTGGAGCGGGGTACCATTACCTTCTCCGCATTTAAGTTCAAATGCATTCTGAAAAAATCTACATCTTTTACTGCCTTCCTTCATGTTTTGTGCTTTTGTTGTCATATTTTAAAAATCCATATCTGTTCCTTAACTATTTATTGTAGTTACATTTGATTTTATAATTTTTGTATTTTAGCCATTGTCCTGGTTTATTTAGGTAATTGATCCACTATATTTACTGCATATTTGCTTTTATCTGTTGAATTTTTCCTTTCTTGTAACTCCTTATTTCTTGTTGTAGCTTTCTTTTTTTCATTTAAAAAAGACCCTTTAACATTTCTTGTAAGGTTGGTTTAGTATTGATGTGTGCTTTTAATTTTTGCTTGTCTGAGAAGCTCTTTATCTCTTTAAATTCTGAATGATAACTCTGCTAGATAGAGTATTCTAGTTCATAGGTTTTCCTCTTTCAGCACTTTAAATATATCACGGCACTCCCTTCTTGCCTGCAAACCTCCTGCAGAAAAATCAACTAATAGTTTTATGAAGGTTCCCTTTTATATGATGCCTTAAAAATTTTTTTTGCCATTTTAATTTGGACATATATTGTATGGGTCTGTTTGGGTTCATTTTGTTTGGGACTTTCTATGTTTCTTATAACTGGATTTCTGTTTTTTTCTTCAGGAATTTTTCAGTCAAAATTTCGTAAAATGCATTTTCTGCCCCTCTTGCTCTCTTTTCTCCTTCTGGTACCCTTATAATATGAATGCTAGTATGCTGTACTAGTGATCCTTTAAATTATCCTCATTCTTTTAATTGCTTTTCTTTTTTGCTATTCTGATTGGGTGATTTCCACTTTTACATCTTTTGGGTAATTTATGTTTCTTCTGTATCACCTAATCTGCTATTAATACCTTCTAGTATATTTTTCTTTTCAGTTGTATTTTTCTGCATTCATTGATTGGTTCTTTTGTATTTTCTAGTTCTTTGTTAAAGTTCTGTTTCTGTTCATCTATTTTTTTCCTCAGTTCATTTAACATTTTTATTACTACTTCTTGGAATTCCTTTTCAGGTAAATTAGTTTCCTCTGTTACATTAGGGTTTTTTCCTGAGACTTTATCTTGTTCTTTCATTTGAAACCTATTTCTCTGTTTTCTCATTTTGTTTAACTTTCTGTGTCTCTATGAAATTAGGGGAAATAGTTACTTATTCTGATCTTGAAGCCACGTCCTTGTGTGAAGGCATCACTGTGCAGTCTGCATATGCCTAGTGGTTTGTTGGGAGTGCTGGATTTGAAGTGTTCATGAGTTACATATTCTTTCTGGGTACACTGGGCTGGAGATAGGGCTGGAATCAGAGGTGCTAGAGACAGAGCCAAGTGTGAATTGGGGATTCTCCTAAGCACAATAGTAGTTGTTGCCCTATTGGAATTGTGGCTGGGGCCTGAGGGCTTGGGGCTGCACTTCTGAGCTGGTTTCATTTTTTCCCTGGTGTTTGTGTCATTGTGAGAGGCAGAGTTGGGGCCAGAGGAGTTGGAGCCACACTACTGAGCAGGCTCTGCTCCTTCCCTGGTGTACATACACACTGGCAAAGACAATCTACCCCTTGGCTAAGGGTAAGACTGTGGCCCAATCTGTCTCTGTACCTTCCCCAATGAGAACATGTACATTGGCAATAGTAGCCTCCATCTTAGTAGGGAGCAGTTCTAAAGCAGGAGGAGCTGGAGTGGTAGCCTGGTACAGGCTGTGGGGCATGCTGAGGCAGTCTTGACAGGTTGGCCAGAGCACAGTTCATTTTTTCAATCTGCAACATCCATTCTGCGACTGGGAGCCAACAAGTCTGTGTGTGAGCTCTTCAAGAGTGGAGGCTTGGTTTCTTACATCTCTCCGTTATGCTCCACTGATTTTCGAATCATATAAGGGAGCTTGATTTCTGAATGTTGGACCTTATGGCTGGGGTGCCTAATATGTGGCTTAAACCCCTTGCTCCCCAAGGAGGATCCCTGAGCCTCCTGGGTCATCCACTAGGGATGTAGGTCCTGACTTGATCACTTCTCCTGCCTTCCTACCAAACTGTGTGTGGACCTTTCTTTACAGCCTTGATTGTAGGAGAGCCATTCTTCTAATCTTTAGGTCATTCTCAGTGAGAGTTGCTCCTTATGTAGTTGTAGTTTTGATGTATTTGTAGGGGGAGGTGAGCTCAGGGTCTTTCTAGTCTGCCATCTTGATCCCACCTCTGACAAATGCTTCTCTTTCTATTAGATGTGAATAACTACTTTTACTTCCAACTCACAATACTGGTTCTGAAAGAACACAGAGGGGACTTCTTTGCTTTGCATTGACATTCATACTTCAAGACTCAGTGCCAACATATCTTGGTTTCTCCCTACCCTCCAAACCCACCATCATTTTATGAAAGAATCATCAATGATGAATTATTGGTGTCCTTCCTCAACAGCAGACTCAGACATGAGTATACAAGGAAGTGATCCTACCTGGGGTCTGAATCTAAGTTATCTAAGGTGACTATCTCCATAGACTAACTCCTCTAGTGAGTTCCTTCCTGCTGTATTATTATTACAGTTAGAAACACATTGTTTCATTTGCTTGCCCCTTTCTTAAGGTATAGCTGACATACAAGAAATTGCATACATTTGAAGTATAAAAGTTGTTTTTTGATATATGTATAAACTCACGAAACCATCACCAGAATTAAGATAATAAACATGTCTGCTGCTGCTGCTGCTGCTGCTGCTGCTGCTGCTAAGTCACTTCAGTTGTGTCCAACTCTGTGCGACCCCACAGACGGCAGGCCACCAGGCTCCCCTGTCCCTGGGATTCTCCAGGCAAGAACACTGGAGTGGGTTGCCATTTCCTTCTCCAATGCATGAAAGTGAAAAGTGAAAGTGAAGTCTCTCAGTCGTGTCCGACTCTCCACTACCCCATGGACTGCAGCCTACCAGGCTCCTCAGTCCATGGGATTTTCTAGGCAAGAGTACTGGAGTGGGGTGCCATCGCCTTCTCTGAATAAACATGTCTACTACCTCCCCAAGTGTTCCTCATATCTTGTTATAATATATCCCTTCCTCCTACCACCCAACTCCCTTGCTAGCTCCTCCTGCCCTTCTTGTCTTTGTTTGATAATGTTGAAATGTTCCAACTGAGGAAAACAGCTAGATTCTCTGGATCTGAAGCAAGAGTAGAAAACATCCCTTGCGTCTTGCTTCCTTTCTCCTTTGAAAAGAAGTCAGGCCCTCCCAAAGACTTATCTTTGTAGCTGTACACGAACAACTCTAAGACTAGATCAAAGGCCTTCCTTAAGTAAGAGTGCTGCACTCAATATGCCAGCAAATTTGGAAAACTCAGCAGTGGCCAACAGGACTGGAAAAGGTCAGTTTTCATTGCAATCCCAAAGAAAGACAATGCCAAAGAATGCTCAAACTACTGCACAATTGCACTCATCTCACATGCTAGTTGGAGAGGGCAATGGCAACCTACTCCAGTACTCTTGCCTGGAAAATCCCATGGACGGAGGAGCCTGGTAGGCTGCAGTCCATGGGGGTCGCTAAGAGTCAGACATGACTGAGCGACTTCACTTTTACTTTTCACTTTCATGTATTGGAGAAGGAAATGGCAACCCACTCCAGTGTTCTTGCCTGGAGAATCCCAGGGATGGGGGAGCCTGGTGGCCTGCCATCTCTAGGGTCGCACAGAGTCGGACACGACTGAAACAACTTAGCAGGAGCAGTAGCACATGCTAGTAAAATAATGCTCAAAATTCTCCAAGCCAGGTTTCAGCAATACGTGAACCGTGAACTTCCAGATGTTTAAGCTGGTTTTAGAAAAGGCAGAGGAACCAGAGATCAAATTGCCAACATCCATTGGATCATGGAAAAAGCAAGAGAGTTCCAGAAACACATCTATTTCTGCTTTATTGACTATGCCAAAGTCTTTGACTGTGTGGATCACAATAAATTGGAAAATTCTGAAAGAGATGGGAATACCAGACCACCTGACCTGCCTCTTGAGAAATTTGTATGCAGGTCAGGAAGCAACAGTTAGAACTGGAACAACAGACTAGTTCCAAATAGGAAAAGGAGTATGTCAAGGCTGTATATTGTCACTCTGCTTATTTAACTTATATGCAGAGTACATCATGAGAAATGCTGGGCTGGAAGAAGCACAAGCTGGAATCAAGATTGCCAGGAGAAATATCAATAACCTCAGATATGCAGATGACATCACCCTTATGGCAGAAAGTCAAGAGGAAATAAAAAGCCTCTTGATGAAAGTGAAAGTGGAGAGTGAAAAAGTTGGCTTAAAGCTCAACATTCAGAAAATGAAGATCATGGCATCTGGTCCCATCACTTCATGGGAAATAGATGGGGAAACAGTGGAAACAGTGTTAGACTTTATTTTGGGGGGCTCCAAAATCACTGCAGATGGTGACTGCAGCCATGAAATTAAAAGACACTTACTCCTTGGAAGAAAAGTTATGACCAACCTAGACAGCATATTGAAAAGCAGAGACATTACGTTGCCAACAAAGGTCCGTCTAGTCAAGGCTATGGTTTTTCCAGTGGTCATGTATGGATGTGAGAGTTGGACTGTGAAGAAAGCTGAGCACCGAAGAATTGATGCTTTTGAACTGTGGTGTTGGAGAAGACTCTTGAGAGTCCCTTGGACTGCAAGGAGATCCAACCAGTCCATTCTAAAGGAGATCAGCCCTGGGTGTTCATTGGAAGGACTGATGCTAAAGCTGAAACTCCAGTACTTTGGCCACCTCATGTGAAGAGTTGATTCATTGGAAAAGACTCTGATGCTGGGAGAGATTGGGGGCAGGAGGAGAAGGGGACGACAGAGGATGAAATGGCTGGATGGCATCACTGACTCGATGGATATGAGTCTGAGTGAACTCCGGGAGCTGGTGATGGACAGGGAGGCCTGGTGTGGTGCGATTCATGGGGTCGCAAAGAGTAGGACATGACTGAGCGACTGAACTGAACTGAACGGAAGTAAGGAACTAGGAGGTTGAAACACTTCTATAAATTGTAAGTAGGACACTAAAGTTGCAAATTACTTGAAGATCAACTAAAGATCTGAGGTGAAAGCATGTTTCTTAAGGAGACTTCTATTGCAAAACAGCATACATTTGAAATGCAATGAAAAGAAGAAAATCTGCATAAGCCCGCTACCCTAGCTGAACACTGTCAGTCATTTGGCATGTTTTCATTTCTGAATCTCAGCCCCCAACACCAGAAAAAAATCTTTATTGAAACCTACCTTTAACGCAACTTTTGCATTTTTGTGTTTAACTTTTTGTCTATATACCTCCAGCACATACCACCATTGTTGCTGTTCAGTTGCCAAATTGTGTCTGACTCTTTGTGACCCCATGGAGTGCAACATGCCAGGTTTTCCCATCCCTCACCATCTCTTGGAGTTTGCCCAAGTTCACGTCCATTGAATTGGTGATGCTATCCAACCATCTCATCCTCTGTCGCCTCCTTCTCCACACCACTATAATATGACTATAAAAGAAGGGGGTATATATTTTTCTCAGGTTTCAGAGAAAGAATCAACTTGTCTTCTTAGAGGAAGTGGCTGCAGTGTACTACTAAGAAAAAAAGCTTTATATTGTGACTTTGCTAACAGGTTCTATAAAATTAGAATCTATAAAAATAGAGAAATGTTTCTTCCTTGTGGAACAAAAAGTTTACAGCAGGAAAGAACAATCCTCAGGGAAATCCAACTGCTATTGCCAAAGGTATACCTTTGTTGGGGGATATTATGGGTGAGGAAGCTAACTTCTGAGTGTAAATAGACAAATACACTCAGAAGTTAGCTTCTTCACCTTTGTGATTCCCACCTTCCCTTTATTAGATTGGAAGGACTTATTTTAATGCTGATTTTCTGTGATCAGCAATTTAGATGACCTTTTGTCTGGCCCATATTTATTGGAGGCAATGAAGTAGCACCCTCTTTCTGAGATTTTCATAACGATGGGGAGGATAAACTTCTCACTCCTAACCCAAAGATGGTTTTTGAAAAGGAAAGTTGTGCTCTGATTTTCTACTTTAATCACATTTTCTTTTAAACCATCTCAATTTAAAATGATTCAGAGTTCAGCTTCTGACCACTTGGATATGCAAGCAATAAAGTGGACCAACAAACTCCAGACAACTCTGCTCACTATAGCCTAAGTCGTGTGTTTGTAACCTGTAAACTGCAGCTTCTTGGACCACATTGCATTGACATGATTGGTAGGTAAATTGGAACAGACTGGAGATGATGGCAATGTGAGAAACTATAGACCATATACTATCCTTGTACTCATGTTCAATCTCACTATCGTTTCACATTCTAACAGTAAATGGAATAGAGAGGCAGAATAGGGGAAGAGTTTACTTTGAGTAAACTTTGAGAAGGAAATGGCAACCCACTCCAGTACTCTTGCCTGGAAAATAACATGGACAGAGAAGCCTGGTAGTTTACAGTCCATTGGATCACAAAGAGTTGTACACGGACATGACTGAGCGATTTCACTTCACTTTCACTTTACTTTGAGTGTTGGAGACCTGCCTTTTCTAATGACTCAACCAAGTTGACTGTGTTATTCTAGTCTGATTTCATTGTTTTGGCAGGATTTGAAATTGACACTGCAGGTTGGAAGTTCTGAGATAACTGATGCTAGACAAGTATGAGCAAGGGACAAAACCTTTTAATATTTATTATTTTTTATAACAAGTGACAGTAGATTCAGAATCACCTCCTGATGTTTTAATAAACCTTTGTCTTGTTATGAAAATTCTGTTAGCTTTTGAATCAAACACTTGAAAAGGTAGCTAGAGATAGATACCTTTCTGCTCACCTTCTCTCCACCCCAAAAAGAATATCGGAGGACACACTCAGCATCAAATGATGAACACAAGTATACATATACAAATGTGCATCCTGGCAGAACTGGTTTTTATGGTCTATTACAAGCAAATTTCTGAAACTGTGAATAGAGTTGCAAGGGCTTGTGACTGTAGATTTCAATTATACAGCTTACCACCAAGTTCCCTGAGTGACTGACATAGCATTGCACACAGGAGTTTTCTAGGTATAGTTCCTAACAGTAAGTGATTCTTGAATTATCTTCAATTCATGGTGCATCCACTCATTCTGAATACTGTCTTAAAAGGAATTATTACCTAATGTTGCAACTCCCCTGCTGATATCTTAAGAGACCAAAAAGACAATGCTAAAGGAAAGGCATTTTCCATTTCTCTTTGCCTTTCTTTCATTCAGATTTCATTCAGAGACTATGACCTACTGAATCTCGATAGGCTGAAATCCACGGACAGCAGATGGGGTGGTGAAAAAAATATTAGGTAGTTCCCCAGGGCTGATGGAGCCAGAGTCACTTTGCACTGAGCCTCCACTGTTCTCAAACTGGGATATTTTCTTTTTGATCATCTTTCTCTCCTTGGCTCTGCGATTTTGAAACCAGATTTTCACCTGAAACAAAAAATGCTTTGGATTTAATGGGACAACATACTGAATGCATTTTTCAAAGTCATTGCTGATATTGTTCTGGGGCTTTAGTATTAATATTTACAAACTCTTTCACATGCATCACTTGAGCCTCACAATGACCTTGTGAAGTATGCCCTTTTGACAACAGGTTTTTAAAAAAGCTGAGACTCAGAAAGGGAAAATATCTTTCATGAGATGAAATTGAAATCAAGCCCAGGGCCTCAGACTCTGAATGCAGTAGTCTTTACATTATACCTCACTCACCATCTTTGTTGCACAGGTAAAAATAAATAATGATAGTATGGCAGATTCTGAGGCATGGTGATGAAAAGGGAGGGATTTAAATAGCAACGGTGATTATGATCTGTCATTAAAAGACTAAGGTTAGGGACTTCCCTGGCAGTCCAGAGGTTAAGACTCTGCACTTCCAATGCACGGGGCACAGGTTTGACCCTTGGTCTGAGAACTAAGATCCTACATGCCATGTAAATTTTTTTTTTTAAAGTAAGTTTAATGACACAGAACTGGGTGAACAAGGGTTATGAAGTACTATATCTCTTGCTGTGTGCCTTTATAAATGGTTGAAATGTAGATTACTTGGGATAAGGCATTAATGGACTTTACAGTTCTAGAATTATATGATATCCAGGATTACTCCTAGACCTTTGTGGAAAAAAAAAAAGAACATCAAATAGTTATGTCATGTCAAAAGCTGGGTGAGTGGAAACTACTGATTCTTGCCAAGATTTAATTTTCACTGAGTATCCACAGTAAGCTAAATCTGAGGCAGGAATCATAGGATTACATAGACCACAGAAAATTAAATCTCCTAGCCTGAATAATAGAAAAACTTGATTCAGGTATAAGCATTGGTGTTCATTTACTGTTACAGTTTGACTGATATAAGCCAGATAATTGCCATGATTGACAGATTTCAACTTCACACATAGATTATAACTACTTGGGAAATCATATCAAGGTTTTGACTTGGCTGACCAATTGTATGGGGATTTTAATCCTTCTCCATCCACTATGTCCCCATCCTTGTTTCCACACCTATATAGTGCCCACCACACTAGGAGGTTCAATAGGAAAAATATGGGCTTTAGGAAAGCTTTGAGAATGGCTTAGTCTTCTTTTGCTTCCCTCCTGCTTACAGATGTCCTTAAAATCTTAGCCTATTTGAAATGCTTATATGAAAAATGTTAAATGCACTTCCGGTGTACCTGTCTCTCAGAAAGGCCCAAGTTGACTGCAAGCTCTGATTTTCTCCGAATGGTGATATATCTATTGCAGTGGAATTCTTTCTCCAGCTCCAACCTTTGATGATCTGTGTAAACTACGCGGTACTTTTCTTTTGTCCTGGTTTTCCCTGTTAGGGGAGAAAGGAGTGTATTTAATCATATTTTTTTTCTTTGGAGGTTATTTTGGTTGGAGGAATCAGAGCCACTGTTCCTACCCTTAGCTATTACTTTCAAATATAAAACAAGTACATTTTTTGAACCAAATATGTCATAAGTCCATTTCTTCATTAAGTACTTTGTCATCCGTGGCTATTTGACACACACACACACACACATTCAACACACCCATCACAGCACCATTGACATACTGTTACACCAAAGCATTTTAAAGCAAACACTAGCCATGATTTTCATTCCCTTCCCACTCACATATGACAGCAGTATTGGCAATAGTAGCACCATCCATTATACATGCACTTCCATTTATATTGTATAGAGTTCTTTCATGTTGTTTCCTATTGAACCTCTCTCTCACCTACCCTTTCAGCTTATGCAGAATGTGTCTTATTCCCATTGTACAGATAAGGAAACCGAGGCTCAGAGGTAAGTGGCTTTGTGGTAGTGGGCTTAGGAATGGGGACCCAAACACATACCCCTGACTGACTCCAAGTCCAGTGTGCCAAATGTTATTCCTAGTTTAAATATGCTGGGCAGCATAAGAATGGCCCAAGTGCAGCAAACTGTTTCATGATACTGACATTCTTATTACATGCACATTCTAGAGAGAATTTCATTTGGATAGTACTTAAAAAAGAAAACATCTCTTGTCACTTGGATTCTGTTCTACAAGAGCTCTATGGGCTTCCCTGGTGGCTCAGACGGTAGGTAAAGCGTCTGCCTGCAATGCGGAAGACCTGGGTTCAATCCCTGGGTCAGGAAGATCCCCTGGAGAGGACATGGCAACCCACTCCAGTACTCTTGCCTGGAGAATCCCATGGATGGAGGAGCCTGGAGGACTACAGTCCACAGGGTTGCAAAGAGTCAGACACTGCTGAGCTACTTCACTTTCACTTTCTTTTCACCTATTAGAAAAAATAGTTTAGTTTTTTTGTTGTTGATGTTGTTTAGTCACTCAGTTGTATCTAACTCTTGCAACCCCATGGACTCTAGCCCTCCAGGCTCCTTTGTCCATGGGATTTCCCAGGCAAGAATACTGGAGTGGGTTGCCATTTCCTTCTCCAGGGATTTTTGGGGGAGTTTTAAACAAATTTTTATTCCCTAATGGAAAATGAGAGGGGGAAGTAGGGGGTGTTGACTTTACCAGAATAAAATGGGTATTCTAGTATTCTTTGAAAGGATATCCAAACATTTGCTTTGTGTTACAATGTTTAACTAATTTCTCATGCCTTCCATCAAATAGGGTTTTATTCCTCCTTTTAAATTTTCCAAAGGTGATTAGGAAGTTTCTTTTTCTTTTCAATTTTTCTAACCCCCTCCAGGATCTTCCTCCTTTTCTCTATAGCTTTTGGCAAACTCCTTCTGATCTTCCCTGGTTGTTTTTGATGTGAAGTTTTGGGGAGCGATCTGTAAGACAAAGGTTTCTTTAAAGTGTTTCCCTAAACTCCATTGAGGTGTTAAGATGCAGCACAAGCTTAACAAAGGAGCTACATAGCATCAGATCCCATCTTGAACCCTCTTTACATTCAGGAACACCAGCCAATTGGTTTGGAATTTACAAGCCCTAAACAAATGTCAGACACCCTTTCATCTCCAGGAAAGAAAAAAAAAGGGGGGGACGTGAATGTAGAAACAAATTCTAGATGAGAGATATGTTTTAGGATTAACTCATGGACTAGGGAGCTAAACAAAACTTTCCTTCTTGAAAATGGAAAATGATGAGCTCCAATCAGTTTATCTATCTCAAAGGCTCAAACTATGAGCTGGTTTTCTCTTTGTTTGCTTGTTTTTCATGGGTTTTTTTATATCAATTTTTTAAATTGAAGTATAGTTGATTCACAATATTGTGTTAGGTTCATTTGTAACAACCTGGAAAGATCAAGAGAATATTATGCTCAGTGAAATGTCAGACAGAGAAAGACAAATACTATATGGTATCACTTATATGCGGAATCTAAAATATAACACAAATGAATGTATATGCAAAACAGAAACAGACTCACACGTACGGAAAACAAACTTCAGCTGCTTTTCTGAATCTAGGAAACCAAAGTTCTGGCATTTGGTATGTTACAAAGGCAGAATGTATTTTTGAGGCCACAATGAAAACATTGAGGTTTAATTTATTTCTAGAGCCTCAAATCTTAGAATCAAAATATATCTTTGAAGAGATGTTTCCTAAAACCATTCCTAATACCAAAATGACTGAGTGTTTAAATTCTAACTTGAGGCAGAAGTTAAAATTTAATGTGCGTGTGTCTGTTTTCAACTCTTTGATAATCAGTAAATATAACCAGACTTCAAGAATTCTGGAAGGTTGCAATTCTTCCCCACCCCCATTGGTCATAAATTCCCCTCTTGCAGTTTCTTCTGAGGACAATAAAGTCAATACCAGGCCTCTTTATTTGCCATGAAAATCCTCACCCTTTCCGGCAATATAACCCCTAAAGAAAGGAGGGATGAGGAAGAGCCAGGCTGCATATCAAAGCCATGCAAAGTGTTAAAAAAAGAGTCTGTTGCCCCAATCTTATGGATAAGACCTCAGACCTCAAGAACACTAGATTAGTTGGAAATACTGACTGCACGTTTAACGAAGAGAAATGAATTCTCATTTCCTGGTGCTCCTCTTGTGTCCCTCCTCCCAAGCTATTTTCTTTCCATTTACTCCATTGTCTCTTCCCTTAAATGATGAAATCTGATTGACTGCGTTTTGGACATTTTCTAGTGGAGCATAGAACCATATTTCCATACTAAAACACTAACAAAGTGCTAAAAGCAGTAGCTTTTATTGTTCAAGCCATTCTCTTCTCCCAGAGACTATGACAGTGCCGAGGGTGTGGGATCCCCTTCTCCAGCACTATTGCGAGTTAATCTAGGAAAGTAACAAACTTTAAGTTGTATTACAGGGCTGCTTCAAAGCTCTGCGGTAGGATATCATTACTTGCCCTGACCAAACACTTTGACAAACCTCTGTAGTTCCCATAAGGAGACAGGATCCCTACAGAGTTTGCAAACAAATGTCATTATATATGATGACTTATCATCACCTAAATGTGCTCATTTGAGAGACTGGCTGTGACAGTGCTGTTAGGCAGAAAAGCACTCTCCAAACCTAAGGATTATGATGATGGTGACATCGAGGGTAAAGATGATTAACACCAATCCCTTTCAATAGGGAACAGAGTGTAATTAACACCATCATAATGAGTTTCCATGCGATGGTAATCTTTTGCTGCTTTTAGTTAAAAATTGCATCCAAATTCACTTATAAAAACTGTCCAATTAAAATGATCAAAACGCATATATATGGAATTTAGAAAGATGGTAACAATAACCCAGTGTACGAGACAGCAAAAGAGACACTGATGTATAGAACAGTCTTATGGACTCTGTGGGAGAGGGAGAGGGTGGGAAGATTTGGGAGAATGACATTGAAACATGTAAAATATCATGTAAGAAACGAGTTGCCAGTCCAGGTTCGATGCACGATACTGGATGCTTGGGGCTAGTGCACTGGGACGACCCAGAGGGATGGTATGGGGAGGGAGGAGGGAGGAGGGTTCAGGATGGGGAACACATGTATACCTGTGGCGGATTCATTTTGATATTTGGCAAAACTAATACAATTATGTAAAGTTTAAAAATAAAATAAAATTTAAAAAAATAAAAATAAAATGATCAAAACCAAGAAAGATAATGATATTAGGAATTACTAAGTAACTAATTTTCTGAAATGTCCTAACTGAAGAAAACCTTTTAACTTCCTTGGTTTTCTGTCTTTTGTCCAGTGGGTTAATCAGAATTATTCAAAGTCACTTCCTTCTCTCCTCTTCTTTCCCACCCCTAAAACCAAAGCCGCTTTCCAGCCCTGCTAGGGTTACCGCCTTTCCAATACTCATACAAGGCTATAACTCTGGGTAAAATAAAAACAAAATGAAAAAATTTCTAGAGTGGTGCTATCAATGTTTAAAATATGAAAATACTGAACTTTTAAACTGACAATGCTTAAAATATTAAAATAATGAACTTTTCGTGAATATCTCTGTCAGGTTCCTTTTCACATAATTTTTAACACAAGGTGTGTTTTCAAACAGACTACTTAGGGAACAAAGTGGGGGAAAAAATATCTCACTTTTAAATCAAATCACTTAGTGGACAGTCATTTATTCTGTATGTCAGTCCCCTTTCTGTCATTCAAAAATCAAGTGCCATGATAATCACTATGAAATGTTTTCCAATTGTCCCCTAATATGTGTATTTTTGTTTCTTTAACTTAAGGCTAGTTAAAACATTCTTAAATAATATAAAGAGCTTTAATTTGACTACCATAATCAAGGAGGGGTTACTTCCATTTTTGTAGATCATCTGTTTTGTTCTCAGCCGTAAGTCAAATGTCCTATAATACTACAGAGTGAAGTATAAAATTTAGGAGGATCTGACTTATTCACTTAACAGATATTTGTTTAACTCTCATTATGTACTAAGCATACAAATGGGTGCCTTTTGGTTTGGAGTGATACAGAGAGGTGATCATTTTAATTTTTTCTCAGGTTATCAGTTCATAACCTGAGATCTACGGAAGGGGTTTCAGTGGATCCATGAGTCTCCCAAAATTATTCAAATAAATGACATATGTGGGACTTCCCTGGCAGTCCAGTGGTTAAGACTCTGTGCTTCCACTGAAGAAAGCATGGGTTTGGTCCTTGGTCAGGGAACTAAGATCTTGTATGCTGCTTGGCAAGACCAAAAAAATAGATAAAAATTTAAAAAATCTGATGGAAAAAATGAAGTGTGTACATGTGCATTTGTGCCCTTGTGCATTTTTCTGGAAGAGGGTCCATACTTTTCATCATATTCTTAAATCATTGCTAAATATGTACTTAGGCTGCAAGAATATAACAAAGGGGTATTTTTATAAGACATTAAAATGAAATGGTGATTGAATTTAATAAAGCCTCATCTATAGGATAGGCTGCCACAAGTTAGTGAGGTTCTAAAATCATTCAATTTAGAATTTCTCATAGAAGTTGGAGAGAAAATCTTGTGAAGATGGTATTGTACAGCAAGGTTTGACGACTGAGCTAATGATGAAGACTCCATAGAGTAATTTAGAGTCCCGTTCTAAACTTTTCCTGGCACCAGAATTATACAAAAGAGAGACTCTGACAAATACAAATGAAGACTATTAAGCAGAGAAACCCATCATATTTTCTCTTTTATACAGAAAATTCATGACTCAAGATAATTATTTTATCTTGTTCTTTTCTTCCCATTGTTTTGTCTTCCAAACAACATACTAGTGACTTTCCTCTTTTTAAGTATTTCAAAACATAATCCTAAACTGGAGCAGCCACTTTTCTGGCTTTTGTGTCTCTTGCTGATGGTTAGGTCTTAGTGAATAGGTGTTAATTACAACCCTAAGATTAGATATAATAACAGCCCTGACAGTGCCCCACCCTAAGCTTACTTTCTATTCTTTTTAGCCCACCAACTCACTCTTATTTCAAAAAGCAATATGCAGACTTACTTACAAACACTTTAGAGCTAAGTATTTAAGCTCTACTCTTAATTTGGGATTGCTACCCTAGTAATGTCCTAATTAATTGGAACTGCCTCCTCCAGGCTGAGTACTCTCAATGATAAAATTTGGTCCCTTCCCACCCTCTTGTTTTTGCTATTTTTAAGCAGAGAAAAAGTGCAGAACTGTGAGCAGAAGCATAATCACTATGGGCAAATGCTATTGGAATGTCATGTCTTCCCCAGAGGGATGAAAGTGTTAGGCTGAATTTTACTAATTTTCTCTAATGAAAGGCAGTGATGAGTTGGAATAATAAGAATGTGATAAAAGCACAACTATAGCTGAAAACAAACATCTCCCCACCTCCCTCCTCCAGCCCCTGTCCAAGATTAAAGCAGAGTATGCAGAGTACCCCCCCACACACACCCCACACCCCTGCGCACACCCTCCTCCCAGTAGCCGCCAACCAGTAGCTTGCTGGTAGGAGAGTGAGTTGGCATTAGGCTGAGATCTCTGGGCTTTCCTATGTGTCCTGACAAGCCTGTATTCAGTCCCTGCATCTCGAAATGCCTGCCTGTACTGTTTGGAGGGCTTTAATCCCTTTAACTGTATTGATGCTGGGGCTGATACTGGTGCACACCCCGGGGATGTTAGGGTTGAGCAGCTTATTATGTCCCAGTGGTGTGCTGTAGCTTTCCATTGGTGGAAGGAAAGTTGTACAAAGGCATTGGGTTTGAATTCAGCTGGCTCCTGCCAGCTTGGGCAAAGGAAACTGGAGCTTCCTTGAGAGTTCAGGGTGAGGAGGCCATTTTGCCATCAGGGCCTTTGTGGCTAAACTGGACCACCTATTGCCAATCAAGCACTGAATCTAAATTGACCATCACCAGATTTGGGGGAGAAGCCGACCTGCTCAGATAGAGAAGGCTTTGAAATGGAACAGGCAAACAGCAGTGGCTGAGCATAGAGAAACATAGTTGTCCTCTCCTCATTCACCCACTGACCTTCCCCGTGAATATGTTTTCCTATCTGGGCAACTGTGGGGTTGGATCTTGATCTTTGTGGCTCAGTATGTCCATTGTCACCGCGGTTGCTCCTTTGGCTGATCAGAAAATGATGAAAAAGTCCTCTACTGTCAGCTTAGTTCCAAGCACTACACTCTGTTTTTGAGCAGAAGCACAAGCGAAGGAGGTCACTTGTGGTCTGGGGCCCTGGGCAGTAAGCCACATAGTGGTCTCCTTAGCTAAGCTGTCCGGAGAGAAGTCTGAGAAGTAGGAGGACCAGAAGGCCAACAGAAGTAAAGAAGAAGCAAAGGAAGGAAAAGGATCAGAGCATTGGTTTTGGTTACTCACCAGTCACCTGCACTGTCTTGCGCATCCATGCATAGGGGCTGTGACGGCTTCTGCTAGAACTCTCGTCTGCGTCTGCGATGCCGGCGTCGATGGGGAACAGTGATCCTCCGGCTGGTGTTGGCAGGCTGCTACCGCTGTTTCCACCCCCTGCGGGGCCCAGATTGCTATATTCCAGTGAGCTGAAAGCGGCGGGGCTCGAGCTCATGTCGTTCATGGGGACCGTACCCATAGTACTGGATGGCCCGGGGTACACGCTCCAGTCTTCACGAGGGGGACTATAGGGTGACCCCCAGGCTCCCAGCGGTGGCCCGTGAGGATCCATACCGGGCATATGTGGATATCCCATGTAGTGCGCATAAGAAGGGGCCGCTGCGAAGTTGGAGGCTGGCAGAGGACTCCCACCATCCCCAGTGGCACCAGCCCCGGCGGTGCCACCTCCTGCGGGGCTCCTGAGAGTGCTGGAATACATGTCCGCTTCTTTTTCCAAAAGGCAGCTTCTGTACATAGTGGCTTGGATATGAGAAAGGAGCTCCCTAAGGCATCCTGAAGTCCCTATTAAGGTCCCAACCCGACTTTGAGAAGCAGTAGGGAACCAGAATTTTAGCTGTGCTGCACGCCCCTCCGACTACTCCATAGGCGTTTCCTACCCTGACGGTTTCCAGGTGACTGGTAGCCCTGTATAGACGGGCCCCCAATTGCTGAGCTGACGTCAAGGGGCTTTAGGCTTTTACATAGCATTTGCATTCAAATGAACGGCCATTTCACTTTCACAAGGACTTGTTCACTCTACACCCCCTCCAAGAGATCCTGTGCCTTTCAGTCTCATCTTTCTCGCTTTTGTCCACCTGATCCCATAGCACTAACTGCGCTTTTGGAAGCAGGAGCTCTTCCAGAGGTTCCTGACCAGTTCCCCGCAAAGTGAGATAGAGAGGTGTAGAATCAGAGCAAAATCCTGTTCTTTGGTCCTTTCCCTGTGGCTTCTTCCCTTTACGCTAATCTCCTGCACCTAGTCTGCATTCTTGGTATCTTCTCTGCCCACAGTCCCTGGCACAGGCACTCCACATGGCACTGGCCCATGATAGTACTAAAAGGGGCTCTCCCGTCTCTTCATTGCCCACCCCCCAATAGCAGGAGAGCTTTGTTTCTGAGGACAGAGATTCATTTCACAACTATATATTGTGTGCCTACTATGTGATAGGCTGCTGTAGACTCAGGGGATAGAGCAGTGAACAAGACAAACATTTCTGCTGTGCCTTCCTGAGGTTATATTCCTGTAGATGACAGGCTGAATTAACTGAATGTTTTACAAGTGTGTACAAATTAAAGAAAGATAAAGAGAGGATGTTATGAAAAAAGGAAGGAAAGAAGGAGAAGACTCTTCTGGGTAGTGGGCTTTCTTATTTTCCTGTCAGTTCACTAGTCTTGCTTGGGTGTCTCTTTCTGCCAGTACTCACAAGGAGCCAAATTCCTGCAGACTCAAATCCAGGGCAGCTGAAGCTCCCAACTTGCTTTTACACTTGCAATTTCCTTTGTAAAGTTAAAATTGTTGAAAAAGACATGGAGTTGCCAGTAGATGCCAATGAACTCAAGACTTTACTTCAAGAAATCAGATCACCTCTTGAATGCAAAACCAGTTTATATTCCAGTATTCCTTCTCCCTCCACAACTGAAGTGACTTAGCATGCATGCACATTCCTTCTCCCTCACTCCTGCCCCCTCCCAAAGCCTACCACAACCTTTAATTCAAGATGTGTTCCTATTCAGAGAATATGCTTCTCCATAAAGTCCAACACAACCTGGCACCTTCATTAACTGATCCCTCTTTGGCTTCGAAAATATCACATTACTTCTGGGAGTTTCAGGGTTTCCCCTTGTGTAATAGGGATACTAACAGTGTCTGTATTTTGAAGGCAGGATTTCCTGAGGTGATATATGCAAACTGTTTAACAACACTTGGCACACAGCACAGGACCACTGTATTCATTAATTTACTCAACCAATATTTATTGAGTGCTAGGTGCTATTCTATGTATGGAGACATCGGTAGTGAACAAAGCACTTATTAAGCTTATATTCTTCTCAAGGGGAGATATACTAATAAGTAATTAAATTTTATGGTATGTCAGATAGTAATAATCAATATTGTAAAGAAAAAGAAAGCAGCAAAGAAAATAAGGAATGCTAGAGGATGTTTCAATTTAATATATGGTGGTCTGGGAAGACCTTACTTAGAAATAATATTTAAGTAAACATAGAAGAAGTGATGGATTGAGCTATGAGGCAAGGATCCAGACAGAGGGAACAGCAAGTAAAAAGAAAAGCCTGTCTTTTATTGGAGAAATAGCAAGAAGGAAAGTGTGGCTAACAGGTAGATGAGGTCCAAACATTAATATGGTGGGTCATTTTTAATGTCTAAGCTTTTACTCTAAGTGAGATAGGGAGACATTGTAGGGTTTTGAACAGATAAGTGACATGACTTAAGTTTTGAAAAGATTGCTTTGGCCATTGGATTAAGAATAGACTGTAAGTGGGCAAAATAAAATCAGGCTGGTTAAGTAAAAGTCTATTGCAATAATCCAGGTGAATGGCACTGGGGATGGAGAGCAGTGGTTGAATTCTGGATATATTTTGAAGCCTGCATTGGAAAATGAGAAGGAACAAAAGTAATTGGTCAGCAAAGACCAATTAAAATGCGGCACTGGGGAGAAGGGACTAAGGAGCAGGAAAATCACATATTTATAGGCACTTTGTGTACATTACCTCATTCAATCTTCACAACTTTACTTACTATCACTCCCATTTTAGAGACCAAAAAAACCAAGGCTCAGAGAGGTGGCATAACTTTTTAAATGAACTACTGGTATGTAGTAGAGCTAGGTTCCCAATCCAGGCAGCTCAGATTGCAAAGTTCATGTTCTTAAATTGGAACCAGGGAAAATGTACAACCTTAGGGCTTAGGCCTGGGACTTGGCTTCTATTTTCTTTCTCTGCTCAGGCTCCCAGGCCCTATATTCAATCCTTTTCATAACATAGACCCAATACCCTTGCATTATTCTCTTCCATCTATTCTATCTTGAGGCAAACTGGTCTATCTGACATTTGAAAAGCTGTATCAAGATGGAAGCATATTCAGGACCTTTAAGACTAAGCTAACCAAATATTGTCATTTTATCTATGAGGAAACAGAGGGTCTGAGTGGGGAAGGTAGTCTTTAAGGCAGTGAATGATAGAACTGAGACTCTAACTCGGGTTTGTTGACTCCCAGACCAATACTCTTTCACTAAAAAAATGTATGTTTGCTTATGCCTAGACAGTTTTTTTACGGAGAAGGTGATGGCACCCCACTCCAGTACTCTTGCCTGGAAAATCCCATGGATGGAGGAGCCTGGTAGGCTGCAGTCCATGGGGTCGCTAAGAGTCGGACACGACTGAGCGACTTCATTTTCATGCATTGGAGAAGGAAATGGCAACCCACTCCAGTGTTCTTGCCTGGAGAATCCCAGGGATGGGGAGCCTGGTGGCTGCTGTCTATGGGGTCACACAGAGTTGGACACAACTGAAGTGACTTAGCATAGCATAGCATAGACAGTTTTTATGCATAAAAATTGTTTCAATTCTCCCTAAAGATTCAGCTTAAATGTCACCTCCTCCCAAAAGTCTTATGTTATGATCCTCCTCTCAGAGAGTGTACTTCCTCTTGTCTGAATCCCCTTATCAACTCCCCCACTGATTAATACTATTCTTGTCCATCTTAGTGTTATTTGGGGTCTTATCTGAATATTTTAGAATTTGAACACATTGAAAAGGTGTCGGGGGCATGTTTGAGCCCTGTAGAATGGAGTGTCACGCACATGATAGGATCTCAAGAAACATTTGTATGCTGAATCAATAAGTGACCTTGGAAATGTAGATTTTCAATCACCATTTTGACTCGACTCTAGGGATGTCTTGAAGAGAAACCAGTAAGTTGTCCAGTGCTTAGTGGAACTTGGCTTCAAGATTACTTTAGTTTTGTGTTTTTGTTTGTTTGTTTCTGGGGATGGGAGTAGAATGTGGGGGTAGGGAGGTGGGAGAGAGAGGCAGAGTGGCAGGAAGGTTCAGTCTAGTTTATTTGACTGGATATTTTTATTTCTTTTTTTTTTAACCTGGAAATTAATCAGAGAGGGAACCTCACTGCAGAAAGCAGAGTTGTTGTTGTTCAGTCGCCAAGTCGTGTCCAACTCTTTGAGACCCCATGGACTGTAGCACTCCAGGAAGCAGAGTGGCCAGCAGCAAAAGTCAAAACCCACAGGCTGAGGATCAGGGCTCAGGCTATACAAGGATTATCAGAGCAGTTTGGATATCCCTGACTGGTGTCTCTCAGTTCAAGTTTTGCACTTTGGGCTCTATAAACAGCATCCTTCCACCTACCAATTCTTACCTACCTCCCTGAGCTACTTGGAAACTTAGTGATGTGTCTTGGGACAAGAAAGAAGCCTTGTAGCCTTTCCATCCATCTTTATCACTGTGATGGGCTTTTGTAATTGCTAGGCCAGACACCCTCGAGAATGAGCACTACTAGGCTGTGTTGTTGTTGTTTAGTTGTTAAGTCATGTCCGACTCTTTTGCAACCCCATGGACTGTAGCTCACCAGGCTCCTCTGTCCATGGGGTTTTCCAGGCAAGGATATGGGAGTGGGCTGCCATTTCCTACTCCAGGGGATCTTCCTGACCCACGGATTGAAACTGAGTCTCCTGCGTTGCAGGTAAATTCTTTACCACTGAGCCACCAGGGCTCTGGCCTACTCCAAAGTATTGCAGTGGGGGCAGGACCAAGGAGTGTTTGGAGAAAGATTAATATTCTTTCACAGGAATGTGAATAGTCAGGGCAAGTACTCCTTGGAGTGGTGGAGGGCCAGGGATCTGTAACCACCCTATCCCCAGGGCAAATTACCAGATCTGGGTTCAGTTCAGTTCAGTCACTCAGTCATGTCCGACTCTTTGTGACCCCATGAATTGCAGCATGCCAGGCCTCCCTGTCCATCACCAACCCCTGGAGTTCACTGAAACGCACGTCCATCAAGTCAGTGATGCCATCCAGCCATCTCATCCTCTGTCATCCGCTTCTCCTCCTGCCCCCAATCCCTCCCAGCATCAGAGTCTTTTCCAATGAGTCAACTCTTCACATGAGGTGGCCAAAGTACTGGAGTTTCAGCTTTAACATCATTTCTTCCAAAGAACACCCAGGACTGATCTCCTTTAGAATGGACTGGTTGGATCTCCTTGCAGTCCAAGGGACTCTCAAGAGTCTTCTCCAACACCACAGTTCAAAAGCATCAATTCTTTGGTGCTCAGCTTTCTTCACAGTCCTACTCTCACATCCATACATGACCATTGGAAAAACCATAGCCTTGACTAGACGGACCTTTGTTGGCAAAGTAATGTCTCTGCTTTTCAATAGGCTATCTAGGTTGGTCATAACTTTCCTTCCAAGGAGTAAGCCTCTTTTAATTTCATGGCTGCAGTCACCATCTGCAGTGATTTTGGAGCCCCCCAAAATAAAGTCTGACACTGTTTCCCCATCTGTTTCCCATGAGGTGATGGGACCAGATGCCATGATCTTCATTTTCTGAATGTTGAGCTTTAAGCCAACTTTTTCACTCTCCTCTTTCATTTTCATCAAGAGGCCTTTTAGTTCCTCTTCACTTTCTGCCATAAGAGTGGTGTCATCTGCATATCTGAGGTTATTGATATTTCTCCCAGCAATCTTGATTCCAGCTTGTGCTTCCTCCAGCCCAGTGTTTCTCATGATGTACTCTGCATATAAATTAAATAAGCAGGGTGACAATATACAGCCTTGATGTACTCCTTTTCCTATTTGGAACCAGTCTCTTGTTCCATGTCCAGTTCTAACTGTTGCTTTCTGACATGCATATAGGTTTCTCAAGAGGCAGGTCAGGTGGTCTGGTATTCCCATCTCTTTCAGAATTTTCCACAGTTTATTGTGATCCACACAGTCAAAGGCTTAGATCTGGGTTAGGAGAACAAAAAGAATGAGGAAAATCTGGGCTTTGAGATGGAGGCAAAAAGACAATGTAGTAGAAAAATAGGCTTCTTGACCATCAAAAGGCATCATCAACTCTGGAAGAGAGAAGGTATGTATAAGGAAGCAAGCAAGGCCTATTGCTTAATGCCAAGATCCCAAATTTAAGAAGGATAGATCAGGGGAAGGGTTTACAGAAGAGAGAGGAGGAGGACAGAGAGGCCAATCATACATGAGGAGACTACAAACTCCACAGTGGAATTAAAGGAGACTCAGACTGAGTCTGAGAGGATTAAGGTAGGCTGATTCTCTGAAAGAAAAAGAAAAATGCAAATGCCTGCTATCTTCTTAGGGAAATAGAACCAGAAACCCAGTTCACAGAGCATGTACTCCAGGTCAGGACCAGTGCTGGTTCCTTTCCAATGTGAACTTCCATTAGGGTCATTACAATCAAAGGAAGTAGATGGTATCAGCCCTGGTTTATAGTGGTGGGGGGATAGAGGTGAGAATGGAGATTCAATGAGGTTTAGTGACAGGCCCAAGGACAAACATCTAGTAAGAAGCAGCCAGTAAATCACTATGGCCATAATGTTCACACAGGGTCTGGGGATCAGGACTTGGAGAATTCCTGGCAATTCTGTAACAATAAGCCTAGTTGTTATGCCCATACTTACTGAACACAGGATACAAAAATTGACACAAGCTGTAATGGTAAAGATTTAGATTAGTTCCGAAGAAGAGCATGTACACTATGAGAGCCAGGAAGCACTGTGTCTGGTGAACAAGTTGATGAAAGAAACATGATGTGTGGTCTTTTTAGAAGTCAAGGTGGCATTCTGTGAGGGATTGTTTCAGAACAGTTTGGCTTTGAAGCCAATATAGTGATTGATGTGATTGATGTTTGATTTTATAATGAGCATTTTTATTCTAAAAGTTTTGCTTTTAATTTGACTCATCTCCAGTTCAGTTTCCTTATTCTCTCCCACTTAAAAATACCTCTAGCATCATATAATCTTATTATTTAAAAAATATTTATTTATTTATTTGACTGCTTCGATCTTAGTTGTGGCACACAAGATCTCTGATCTTCACTGTGGCATGTGGACTCTTTAATTGCAGCATGTGGGATCTAGTTCTTTGACTAGGGATCAAACCTGGGCCTCCTGCATTGGGAGTGTGGAGTCTTAGCCACCAGACCCCCAAGGAACTTCATATCTTACTACTTTTTGCTCATTCTCTCACTGAATAATTTCTCCACTGAATTTTTATTCTTTCCTAAATGCCCAACGGAGAAGGCAATGGCAACCCACTCCAGTACTCTTGCCTGGAAAATCCCATGGATGGAGGAGCCTGGTGTGCTGCAGTCCATGGGGTCACTAGGTGTCGGACATGACTGAGCGACTTCACTTTCACTTTTCACTTTCATGCATTGGAGAAGGAAATGGCAGCCCACTCCAGTATTCTTGCCTGGAGAATCCCAGGGACAGGGGAGCCTGGTGGGCTGCCTTCTATGGGGTCGCACAGAGTCGGACACGACTGAAGTGACTTAGCAGCAGCAGCAGCAAACACCCAAACTTCATCATCCTTCACCTATCCAAACTGTGAGCTGTGAGTTAATAATAGTATATATATATATTTGGTATATGTAAATCATATATATATATATGAATTACATAATTATATAACTTTATAAATTATATATGATTTACAAAATAATAAAATTTGTTTTAAAATCAGTTTTAGGCTCACAGCAAAACTGAAAGTACAGAGGGTAAATATCCTCTGTTCCCTCCTACCTGCAACCTTCCTCACTACACAGTGGTACATTTACTACAGTCAATGAACCTACTTTGATGCATCATCATCACTTAAGTTCATAGCTTACATTAGGGTTCACTCTCGGTGTTACACATTTTATGGGTTTTGACATATATCCACTATTGTAGTATCATACAAAATACTTTCACCACCCTAAGTATCCTTTGTGCTCTGCCCATTCATCCCACCCTGCACCTAACCCCTGGCAATCACTGATATTTTTACTGTCTCCATAGTTTTGCCTTTTCCAGACTGTCATATAGCCGGAATCATACAGTATGTAGCCTTTCTAGATTTTCTTTTTTCATTCTAATATACATTTAAGTTTCCTCCATGTCTTTCAAAGCTAGATAGCTCTTTTTTTTTTTCTCATCGCTGAATAATATTCTGTTCCTTGAGTGTACCATGGTTTATTCATCCATTCACCTACTGAAAGATATCTTAGTTGTTTCCAAGTTTTAGAAATTATGACTACAACTGCTATAAATATCTGTGTGCAGATTTTGTATAGATAAAAGTTAATTAATTTGGGTAATTACTAAGAAGTGTCTGCTGGATCACATGATAAGAACATGCTGTTTCAAAAGAAACTGCCAAACTGTCCTTCAAAGTGGCTGTACCATTTTGCATTCCTACCACCAGTGAATGGGAGTTCCAGCTGCTACACATCCTTACCAGCGTTTGGTGTCAGTGTTTTGCATTTTAGCCATTCTAATAGGTAGGTAGTGGTAACTCATTTTTGTTTTAATTTGCAATTCCCTAATGGCACATGATGTTGTACATCCTTCATATGCTTACTTGGCATCTGAATATCTCTGTTGAATTTGTTCAGATCTTTTGATCATGAAAAAAATTGAATTGTTCGTTTACTTATTGTTGAGTTCTTTGTATATTTTGGATGAAAGTCCTTTACAAATGGTGTCTTTTGCAAATATTTTCTCCAAGTCTGTGGCTTGTCTCCTCATTCTCTTGACATAGACTTTTGTAAGATTTTCTTTCATAGATCCTACCTTTGGTATTGCATCTAAGGAGTCATTGCCATACCCAAGGTCAAATAGGTATTCTCCTGTATTCTCTTCCAGATGTTTTATAAAGTTTAAATTTTACATTTAGGTTTATTATCCATCCTGATTCAATTTTTGTGAGGGGTGTAAGGAGTGTTTCTTTTGTTTCTTTTTTTTTTACATGTGACTGTTCAGTTGTTCCAGTACCATTTGTCCAAAAGCCTGTCTTTGCACCACCGTATTGCTTCTTTTCAAAAATTGGTTGGCTATATTAATGTGGCTCTATTTCTGGGCTCTGTATTTGGTTCCATTGATCTGCTTGTCCATTGTTTCACCAAAACCATACTATCTTGGTCCATGAATCAGGGAAATTGGATGTGCTCAAATAGGAGATGGCAAGAGTGAACATTGACATTTTAGGAATCAGTGAACTAAAATGGACAGGAATAAGCAAATACAATTCAAATGACCATTATATCTACTACTGTGGGCAAGAATCCCTTAGAAGGAATAAAGTAGCCCTCATAGTCAACAAAAGAGTCTGAAATGCAGTACTTGGGTGTGATCTCAAAAATGACAGAAAGATCTCAGTTTGTTTCCCAGGCAAACCATTCAACATCACAGTAATCCAAGTCTATGCCCCAACCACTGATGCTGAAGAAGTTGAAGTTGATTGGTACTGTGAAGACCTACAAGCCCTTCTAGAATTAACACCCCCCAAAAATAAATAAATAAAAAAGATGTCCTTTTCATCATAGGGGACTGGAATGCAAAAGTAGGAAGTCAAGAGATTCCTGGAATAACAGGCAAGTTTGGCCTTTGAGTACAAAATGAAGCAGGGCAAAGGCTAACAGAGTTTTGCCAAGAGAACACATTGACCATAGCAAACACTCTCTTCTAACAACACGAAAAATGAGTCTACATGTGTATATCACCAGATGGTCAATACTGAAATCATGTTGATTAAATTTTTTGCAGCCAAAGATGGAGAAGCTCTATACAGTCAGCAAAAACAAGACTGGAAGCTGACTGTGGCTCAGATCAAGACGTCCTTATTGCAAAATTCAGACTTAAATTGAAGAAAGTAGGGGAAACCCCTAGGCAATTCAGTTATCACCTAGATCAAATCCTTTATGATTATACAGTGGAAGTGACAAATAGATTCAAGGGATTAGATCTGATAGACAGAGTGCCTGAAGAACTGTGGATGGAGATTCATAACATTGTACAGAAGGCAGTGACCAAAGCCATCCCAAAGAAAAAGAAATGCGAGAAGGCAAAATGGTTGTCTGAGGAGGTCTCACAAATAGCTGAGAAAAGAAGAGAAATGAAAAGCAGAGGAAAAAGGGAAAGATAGACCCAACTGAATACAGAGTTCTAAAGAATAGCAAGGAGAGATAAAGCCTTCTTAAGTGAGCAATGCAAAATAAATAAATAAATAGAAACAACAGAATGGGAAAGACTAGAGATCTCTTCAAGAAAATTAGACATATCAAAGGAACATTTCATGCAAAGATAGGCACAATAAAGGACAGAAACTGTAAGTACCTAACAGAAGCAGAAGATATTAAGAAGAGGTTTTAAGAATATGCAGAACTGTACAAAAAAGCTCTTAATGACCAGGATAACCACAATAGTGTGGTCACTCATCTAGAGCCAGACAATCTGGTGTGTGAAGTCAAGTGGGCCTTAGGAAGCATTACTATGAACAAAGCTAGTGGAGGTGATAGAATTCCAGTTGAGCTATTTCAAATCCTTGAAGATGCTGCTGCTAAAGTGCTGCACTCAATATGCCAGCAAATTTGGAAAATTCAGCAGTGACCACAGAACTGGAAAAGATCAGTTTTTATTCCAATCCCAAAGAAAGGCAATGCCAAATGATGTTTGACTGTGTGGATCACAACAAGCTGTGGAAAACTGGTAAACAATGGGAATACCAGACCACCTTACCTGCCTCCTGAGAAACCTATATGCAGGTCAAGAAGCAACAGTTAGAACCAGACATGGAACAACGGACTGGTTCCAAATTGGGAAAGGAGCACGTTAAGGCTGTATATTGTCACCCTGTTTATTTAACTTCTATTCAGAGTACATCATGTGAAATGCCAGGGTGGATGAATCACAAGCTGCAATCAAGTTTTCCAGGAGAAATATCAATAACCTCAGATATGCAGATGTTGCTGCTAAGTCACTTCAGTCGTGTCCGACTCTGTGCGACCCCAGAGACGGCAGCCCACCAGGCTTCCCCATCCCTGGGATTCTCCAGGCAAGAATACTGGAGTGGGTTGCCATTTCCTTCTCCAATGCATGAAAGTGAAAAGTGAAAGGGAAGTTGCTCAGTCATGTCTGACTCTTAGCAACCCCATTCACTGCAGCCTACCAGACTCCTCCATCCATGGGATTTTCCAGGCAAGGGTACTGGAGTGGGTTGCCATTTCCTTCTCCAGATATGCAGATGATACCACCATAATGGCAGAAAGTGAAGAGGAACTAAAGAGCCTCTTGATGAGAGTGAAAGAGGAGAGTGGAAAAGCTGGCTTAAAACTCAGCATTCAAAAAGTAAGATCAAGGCATCAACTTTATGGCAAACAGATGGGTAAAAACTGGGAACAGTGAGAACTTTATTTTCTTGGACTCCAAAATCACTGCAGATGGTGACTGCAGCCATGAAATTAAATGATGCTTGCTCCTTGGAAGAAAAGCTATGACCAACCTAGACAGCATATTAAAAAGCAGAGACATCACTTTGCTAAAAAAGGTCTGTATAGTCAAATCTTTTTCAGTAGTCATGTGTAGATGTGAGAGTTGGACCATAAAGAAGGCTGAGCCCTGAAGAATTGATGCTTTCAAAGTGTGGTGCTGAAGAAGACTCTTGAGAGCCCCTTGGACTGCAAGGAGATCAAACTAATCAATCTTACAGGAAATCAGTCCTGAATATTCATTGGAAAGACTGATGCTGAAGCTGAAGCACCAATACTTTGCCCACCTGATTCAAAGAGCCAGCTAATTGGTAAATCTTTCCCTGATGCTGGGAAAGATTGAAGGCAGAAAGAGAAGGGGACGGCAGAGGATGAGATGATTGGGTGGCATCACTGACTCAATGGAAATGAGTTTTGGCAAACTCCAGGAGATAGTGAAGGACAAGGAAGCCTGGCTGCTGCAGTCCATGGGGTCACAAAGTCTGGGACTAGACTTAAGGACTGAACAACAACAAATACTACTATCCTGATTTCTGTAGCTTTTACTAAGTTTTTAAATCAAAGAGTGTCAGTCCTCCAACTATTGCTCTTCAATATTTTATTGGCTATTCAGGGTCTTTTTTTTTTTTTTTCTTTCTTGGCATTTAAGATTTACAATCAGTTTGTTGCTACCCACAGAATACCTTTCTGGGATTTTGACTGGGTTTGTTTTGAATCTATAGATCAAGTTGGGAATAAGTGACATATCAATATTGAATATTCCTATACATGAATATGGACTACATCGCCATTTATTTACTTCTTCTTGTTATATTTAATCAGAGTTCTTTAGTTGTCCTCATAGAGATCTCATGCATACTATGTCAGATTTACACTTGACAATTTAATTTGTTGTATGATAATGTAAATGGTAATGCACTTTTCAATTTCTATTTGTTTACGGCTGGTGTATACAACAGTGATTGAGTTTTGTACACTAATCTTATATCCTGCACTCTTGCTGCAATCACTCAGTTTCAGGAATTATTATTATTTTGACTTTTCTACACAGAGAATCATTTCGTCTGCAAAAAATTTTTATTTCTTTGTGCCCAATTTGTATATGTCCCCTTTATATGTCTTACTGTGTTAGCTTACAGTATGATGTTGAATACCAGTGATGTAAGCTTATATCTGTGCCTTATTCTTGATCTTAGTGGGAAAGCTTCTAGTTTCTTAAAATTAAGTATGATGTTGTAGGGATTTTGTAGATTTCTTTTTAATCAATTTGAGGATATTCCCCTCTATTCCTGGTTTGTTTATAGTTTTTGTTTTCCAAGAATGGGTGTTGAATTTTGTCAAATGATTTCTCTGTACCTATTTAGGAAAATCATATGATTTTCCTCCTTCAGTTTGTTGATGTAATGAATTACAGCAATTAATTTTCCAATACTGAACCAGCCTTGAATACCTAAAGTAAATCCCACTTGGTGATGGTTTATTATTCGGAGAAGGCAGTGGCAACCCACTCCAGTACTCTTGCCTGGAAAATCCCATGGATGGAGGAGTCTGGTAGGCTGCGTTCCATGGGGTCGCTACGAGTCGGACACGACTGAGCGACTTCACTTTGACTTTTCACTTTCATGCATTGGAGAAGGAAATGGCAACCCACTCCAGTGTTCTTGCCTGGAGAATCCCAGGGATGGGGGAGCCTGGTGGGCTGCCTTCTATGGGGTTGCACAGAGTTGGACACAGCTGAAGCGACTTAGCAGCAGCAGCAATGGTTTATTATTACCTTTTTATATACATTGTTGGGTTCAACTTGGTAATACATATTAATATTTATGTTATTTATATATTTGGCTGCACTGAGTCTTAATTGTGGCACGCAGGATCTTTGTTGCATCATGTGGATCTTTCCTTGTGGCACACGAACTCTCTAAGTTGTGGTTCCCAGTCCCTGGAGTGCGTAGGCACAGTAGTTGCAGTACATGGACTTAGTTGCTCTGTGGTATGTGGGCTTTCCAGGTAGCTCAGTGGTAAAGAATCCGCCTGCCAGTGCAAGAGATGCCAGAAACATGGTTGGGTCAGTCCCTGGGTTGGGAAGATCCCCTGGAGGAGGAAATTGCAACCCACTCCAGTATTTTTGCTTGGAAAATCCCATGGAGAGAGGAGCCTGGCAAGCCACAGTCCATGGAATCACAAAGAGTCTGACACAGCTTAGTGACTGAACATGCACACATGTGGGATCTCAGTTTCCCGACTGGGAATCAAACCTGCATCCCCTGCATTGCAAGGTGGATTCTTAACCACTGGACCGCCAGTGAAGTCCCCGATTGACTAATATTTTGTTGAAGGATTTTGCCTCTATGTTCATGAGAGATATTGGTGTGTAGTTTTCTTTTCTTATAATGTCTTTGGTGTTGGTTTTAAGGTAATGCTAATCACATAGAATGATTTAGGAAGTATTGCCTTTGCACTTGCTTATGGAAGAGATTATAGCGAATTGATGTAATTTCTTAAATGTTTGGTAGATTTCATCAGTGAATTCATCTGGGCCTGGTGCTTTCTGTTTTGGAAGGTTGTTTATTATTCATTTAATTTCTTTAATAGATATATGCCTATTCAGATTGTCTCTTCCTTCTTGGGTGAGTTTTTGTGTCTTTCAAAAAATTGGTCCATTTATTCTAGGCCATCAAATTTGTGGGCATAGAGTTATTCATAATATTCCCTTATTATTCTTTACCATCCATGTGATCTATTGTTATGTCCCCTCATTCATTTTTAATCTTAGTAATTTGTGTCCTCTCTTTTTTCCTTCACTAGTCTAGCTGGAGGTTCATTGATTTTATTGGTCTTTTCAAAGAACCAGATATTTATTTCATTTATTTTCTATATTGTTCTCTTTTTTAAAACTTCCTTGATTTCTACTCAAACATTTATCACTTCTGCTTATTTTGTTTCCATTAACTTTATTGAAGAATAGTTAGCAAATATAATTGCATATATTTAAAGTGTACAATGTATACGTATAACTGAAAATCTTTTCTGTATACCTGAAACTAACGCAATGTTGTTAATCAACTATGCTCCAATATAAAATAATGTGATGATTTGATATACATGTAAAACATAGAGTGATTACCAAGATCAAGATAATTACACACCTATTACCCCACATAGTTAAAATAGTGAACTTTTGTGTGCGTATTGTGAGAATGCTTAAGATCATCAACTTTCAAGTGTACATTGCCATAATATTAACTATAGTCACAATGCTGTACATTAGCTCCCCAGAACTTATTCTTAATACAACTGACAATTTTGACCCTTTGACCTACAATGTTCCATTTTCCCCTCACCCAAGGCCCTGGCAATCATCTTTCTTTTCTCTGTTTCTATGAAATTGGCTTTTGTTTTAGATTCCACAACTAAGTGGCACTATACAGTATTAGTCTTTCTGAAATCTGGCTTGTTTCACTTAGCATAATACCCACCAAATTCATCTATGTTGTAGCAAATAGCAAAATTTCTTTCATTTTTATGTTCAAATAATATTACATTGTATATATACACCACATATATATTTATCCAATTTTCACCAGTGGACAATTAGGATGTATCCATGCCTTGGTTTTTGCGAATAATGCTGCAGTGAACATGGGGTACAGATATCTCTTTGAGATCGTGATTTTTTTTCCTGTGTGTATAAACTCAGAAGTGGAATTGCTGAATCATATGGTAGTTCTATTTTTAATTTTTTGAGGAACTGCCATACTGTTTCCCATAATGGCTGTAACACCAATAGTACACAAGAATTCCTTCTTCTCCCTGTCCATGCCAACATTGATCTCTTGTCATTTTGATAATAGCTGCTGTAACAGGTATGAGGTGTTATCCCATTGTGATTTTTTATTTGCATTTCCTTGGTGATTAGTGATGTTGAACACTTTTTCATGTATCTATTGGCCATATATATGACCATCTTTATGTCTTCTTTGAAAAAATATTTCTTTAATTCCTCTGTCCATTTTAAAATAAGATAATTTGCATTTTTTATATCGAGTTGTATGAGTTATTTATATATTTTGAACATAACCCCTTATCCAATATACGGTTTGCAAACATTTTTTCCCATTCTATACTTTGCTTTTTCCCCTGGTTTGATTGTTTCTTTCTCTGTACAGAAGATTTTTAGTTTGATGTAGTTCCACTTGATTTTTGCTTTAGTTGTTTGCACTTTTGTTGTCATATCTAATACATAATTGTGAAACAATGTCAAGGAGAATTTTTTTTCTTGACTTTTTAAAGGAGTTGTATGGTTTCAGCTATTATATTTTAGCATTTCATCTATTTTGAGTTAATTTCTGTGAGTGGTGTAAATAGGGGCCAGTTTCATTTTTTGCATGTAAATATCCAGATTTTCCTTCAGCATTAATTGAAGAGACTATTCTTTTTTTGTGTTACTTGCTCCCTTTCCAAATACAGTTTTTTAAATTAAATTAAATTTTTATTTTATATTGAAGTATATTTGATTTACAATATTGTATTAGTTTCAGATGTACAGCAAAGTGATTCTGTTTTACATATACATATATATATATTTTCTTTATTAGATTCTTTTCCCATATATGGTTTTATAGAATACTGAGTGAGTTCCTTGTGCTATACAGTAGATCCTTGTTGATTCTCTATTTCATATATAGTAGTGTGTATATGTTAATCCCAGCCTCCTAATTTATCTCTTATCCCTAAATATCCTGACTCTATATTCATGGGTTTATATCTGGGATCTCAGTTCTTCGTCATTGGTCTCTAAAGCTGTTTTTTTGCCAGTATTATGCAGTTTTGATCAGTTATGTAGTTTATACAGTCATGTAGCTTTATAACATAATTTGAAATCAGGAAGTGTGATGCCTCCAGTTTTCTTTCTCAGCATTGCTTTGGATGTTTGAGGTCTTCTGTGGTTGCATACAAATTTTATCTTTGTTTTTTCTATTTCTTGGAAAAAATTCCTTTGGAATTTTGATAGGGATTGCATTGAAAATGTAGATGGCCATGGATAGTGTGAGCATTATAAAAATATTAACTTATTCTATGAACTCAGATTATCTTTCCCTTTATTTGTGTCTTCTTCAATTTTTATCATCAGTGTTATAGTTTTTATTGTATAGATTTCTCACTGTCTTGAATAAATTTATTCCTGAGCATTTTATTGTTTTTAATGCTATTGAAAATGGGATTTTTTTCATTTACTTCTCTTTCAGATTTTATTATATAGAAGTATGCCTATGGTTTGTATGGTGATTTTGTATTCTGCAACTTTACTGAATGCAGTCATTAGTTCTCAGTTCAGTTCAGTCGCTCAGTCGTGTCTGACTCTTTGCGACCCCATGAATCACAGCACACCAGGCCTCCCTGTCCATCACCAACTCCCGGAGTTCACTCAGACTCACGTCCATCGAGTCGGTGATGCCATCCAGCCATCTCATCCTCTGTTGTCCCCTTTTCCTCCTGCCCCCAATCCCTCCTAGCATCAGGATCTTTTCCAATGAGTCAACTCTTCACATGAGGTGGCCAAAGTACTGGAGTTTCAGCCTCAGCATCAGTCCTTCCAGTGAACACCCAGGACTGGTCTCCTTTAGGATGGACTGGTTGGATCTCCTTGCAGTCCAACGGACTCGCAAGAGTCTTCTCCAACACCACAGTTCAAAAGCATCAATTCTCCGGCACTCAGCTTTCTTCACAGTCCAACTCTCCCATCCATACATGACCACTGGAAAAACCATAGCCTTGACTAGATGGACCTTTGTTGGCAAAGTAATGTCTCTGGTTTTCAATATACTATCTAGGTTGGTCATAACTTTCCTTCCAAGGAGTAAGCATTAGTTCTAACAGTTCTTTTTGATGGCTTCTTTTTTTTTCTTCTATAAATAACATGCATTATATATATGTGTATATGTGTGTGTGTATATATATATATATATATATATATAAGATTATGTCTTTGGCAAACAGAAATAATTTTACTTCCTCCTTTTAATTCTTTCTCTTGTTTTATTGTTTTGGCTCTAACTTCCAGTACTTTTCTGCATAAGGGTGGTAAAAGTGGGCTCTATACTATTGTACCTGATCTTAAAGGAAAAGCTTTCAATTTTTCACCTTTGACTATGATGTCAACTTTGGGCTTGTTTTATGTGGCCTTTATTATGTTGAGGCAGATTCCTTTTATGTCTGATATGCTGAGAGTTTTTAATAATAAAAGATGTATTTTGTCAAATGCTTTTTCTGCATCTATTAAGATGATTATATAGTTTTTATCCTTCATTTTTAAATTTTATTATTTTTAATTAATTTATTTATTTTAATTGGAGGATAATTACTTTAAAGTACTGTAATGGTTTTTGCCATACATCGACATGAATCAGCCATGGGTATACATGTGTCCCCCCATCCTGAAACCCCTCCCACCACCCTCCCCACTCTATACCTCTGGGCTGTCCTAGAGCACTGGCTTTGGGTGCCCTGCTTCATGCATCAAACTTGCACTGGTCATCTATTTTACATATGGTAATGTTTCAATGCTGTTCTCTCAAATCATCCCACCCTCGCCTTCTCCCACTGAATCCAAAAGTCTATTCTTTACTTCTGTGTCTCCTTTGCTGCCCTGCATGTAGGATTCTCATTCAGTTCACTTCAATGGCTCAGTTGTGTCCAACACTTTGCGACCCCATGGACTGCAGCACGTCAGACTTCCCTCTCCATCATCAACTACCGGAGCCTACTCAAACTCATGTCCTTTGAAACCGTGATGCCATCCAACCATCTCATCCTCTGTTGTCCCCTTCTCCTCCATTCTTTAATCTTTCCCAGCATCAGGGTCTTTTCCAATGAGTTGGCTCTTTGCATCAGCTGGCCATAGTACTGAAGCTTCAGCTTCAGCATCAGTCCTTCCAATGAATTGATTTCCTTTAGGATGAACTGGTTAGATCTCCTTGCAGTCCAAGGGACTCTCAAGAGTCTTCTCCAACACCACAGTTCAAAGGCATCAATCTTCGGCGCTCAGCTTTCTTTATAGTCCAACTTTCACACCCATATATGACTGCTGGAAAAACCATAGCTTTGACTAGATGGACCTTTGTTGGTAAAGTAATGTCTCTGCTTTCTAAAATGCTGTCTAGGTTGGTCATAGCTTTTCTTCCAAGGGGCAAGTGTCTTTTAATTTCATAGTTGCAATCACCATCTGTAGTGATTTTGGACCCCCCCAAAATAAAGTCTCCCTCTGTTTCCATTGTTTCCCCATCTATTTGCCATGAAGTGATGGGACCGGATGCCATGATCTTAGTTTTCTGAATGTTCAGGTTTAAACCAACTTTTTCACTCTCCTCTTTCTTCAGGAGGCTTTTTAGTTCTTCTTCGCTTTCTGCCATAAGGGTGTTGTTCATCTGTATATCTGAGGTTATTGATATGCATATCAATCATATCATCATTACCATCATCCTAAATTCCATATATATGCTTTAATATACAGTATTTGTCTTTCCTTTTCTGACTTAACTTCACTCTGTATAACAGCCTCCAGTTTCATCCACCTCATTACAACTGACTCAAATGCATTCCTTTTAATAGCTGAGTAGTATTTCACTGTGTATATGTATCACAACTTCCTATCCATTCATCTGCAGATGGACATCTAGGTTACTTCCATGTCCTAGCTATTGTAAGTAGTGCTGCAATGAACACTGGAGTACGTGTCTCTTTCAATTCTAGTTTCCTCGGGTGTATGCCCAGCAGTGGGATTGCTGGGTCATATTGCAGTTCTATTCTCAGGTTTTCAAGGAATCTCCACACTCTTCTCCACAGTGGCTGTACCAGTTTGCATTCTGATCAACAGTATAAGAGGGTTCCTTTTTCTCCACACCCCATCCAGCATTTATTGTTTGTAGACTTTTTGATGATGGCCATTCTGACAGGCACGAGATGATACCTCATTGTGGTTTTGTTTTTCATTTTTCTAATAATGAGTGATGTTGAGCATCTTTTCATGTGTTTATTAGCCATCTGTATATCTTTTTTGGAGAAATGTCTTAGTCTTTTGCCCACTTACTGATCGAGTTATTGATTTTTCTGGTATTGAGCTGCATGAGCTGCTTGTATATTTTGGAGATTAATTCTTTGTCAGTTGTTTCCTTTGCTATTATTTTCTCCCATTCTGAGGGCTGTCTTTTCACCTTGCTTATAATTGCCTTCATTGTGCAAAAGCTTTTAAATTTAATTAGAATTAGTGTTTTCATCTTTTCCACATATATGCTCAGGAGAGAGATTCCTAAATCTATGGAAACTTTATTTTTAGGTTTTAGGGAACCTCCATACTGTTCTTTATACTGGCTGCACCAATTTACACTCCCACAAACAGTTTATGGGGGTTCCCTTTTCTCCACACCCTCTCTCTCCATTTGTCTACTGATATAGACACTTAGGTTGCTTCTGTATTTTGGCTACTATGAACACTGCTGCTATGAACATAGGGATGCATATATCTTTTCTAATTAGTGGTGTTTTTAAATATATACCTAGGAATAAAATTGCTGCTTCATATGCTAATTTTATTTCTAATTTTTTTTTGTGAAACCTCCATACTGTTTTCCACAGTGACTGTACCAATTTACATTTCTACCAACAGCATATTAAGGGTTCCTTTTACTTCGCATTCTTGTGAATATTTGTTACTTGTCTTTTTGATGGTAATCATTCTGACAGGTATGAGGTGATCTCTCATTGTGGTTTTGATTTACATTTTTCTGGTTATTAGTGATGTTGAGCAGTCTTTCTTGTTCCTTTTAGTAATCTGTACCTCTTCTTTGGAAAAATGTCCATTTAGGTCTCTGCTCACTTTTTAATTGTATTGTTTGTTTGTTTTTGATATCAAGTTGCATAACCTCTTCATGTATTTTGGCTATTAACCCCTTATTAGACATATCATTGGAAAATATCTTCTCTTATTCAGTAGATTGTTATTTAGTTTTGTTGATGCTTTCCATTGCTATGCAAAAGCTTTTCAGTTGAATTAGGTTCCATCGTTTATTTTTGCTTTTGCTTCTCTTGCCTAGGGAACAGGTCAAAAAATATTGCTAGAATCTATGCCCAATAAGGTGCTGCCTATGTTTTATTCTAGGAATTTTATGGCTTCTGGTTTTATATTTTAAGTCTTACATCCATTTTGAGTTTATTTTTGTATATTGTGTGAGAAAATGTTCTAATATCATTCCTTTATATGTAGATGTAAGTTTCCCCAAAACCGCTTATTGAGAGACTGTCATTTACCCGTTGTATATTCTTGTTTCTTTGTCATAGATTTCTTGGCCTATGTGCATGGGCTTATTTCTGGCTTCTCTATTCTGTTCTATTGATCTATATATCTGTTTCTGTGCCAGCACCATGATGTCTTGATTACTGTACCTTTGTGGTATAATCTGAAATCAGGGAGTGATACCTCCAGCTTTGTTCTGTTTCCTCAAGATTCCTTTGGCAATTCAGTGTCTTTTGTGGTTCCATATAAATTTTAGCGTTATTTGTTCTAGTTCTGTGAAAAATGTCAATCAGTATTTTGATTGGGATTTCAGTAAATTGATAGATTGCTTTGGGTAGTATGGACATTTTAACAACATTAATTCTTCCAATCCATGTTTTTAAAAAATGTTTTCTAGTACTTTATTAAAATTTTCACTGTGTTCATCTCTTCTTTTTCCAAGTTCAATTAGTATTCTTATTACTATTGCTTTGAATTCTTTATCAGGTGAATTGTTTATCTCTGTTTCATTAGGACTTTTTTTCAGGAGTTTTTATTATTCTTTCATTTGAAACATATTCCTCTGTCTTCTAGTTTTGCTTAATTTTCTCTGTATGAATGAAATTAGGTGAGACAGTTACCTATCCCAATCTGTAGGGGTATCCTTGTGTGGTAGCATATCTAAACAGTCTTTGATGGGAGAGCTGAAAGTGAAGTGAGCACAGACCATATATTTTCCATGGTATGCTGGTAGCCAGCACTTTGGTGGGAGATATGTCTCCAGTTGCAAGGGTAAAACCAGAACCTGATGAAAGCTGGGGCTTCTATGATCAATGGACATTACCACTCTATTGGGACAGAGTTGAAGCCTAAAGGACAGGATAGGATTCTTAATGGAATTGAGTTTCCATGTAGTGATGGCAGTCTCTGACTTGGTTTGGCTCATGTTCAGGGCCTGGTGGCTTGGGGCTGCACTTCTGTGCTGGTTCCCCATTTTACCCCTCTGGTGTGCCTTGTTAAGAGGCTAAGGTGGGACTGGAGAGCTTGATGCCACACTATTGAGCTGGCCTCACAGTCTTCCAAATTTGTGTATGTATGCAAGCTCTAGTGATAGTGTTCCCTGCCCTGAATCTCATTTTGCTTCCTCGCTAGTGTGTGCACTGATGTCTGCTCTGGCAATGGCTGTCTCCACCCTAGTCAGAGGCAGGGATAGGGTCCAAGCTGAATTTCTTCCCTCCAAGTGTGTGCATTCTCACTGGGACAGCATCCTTCATCTTAGTGAGAAAGCACTGTAACAAGAGGAGCTGAAACAGAATCCCAGTGTGGTCTGAGGGATATGCTGGGGTTGTTCTGGCAAGTCTGTCAGAACCCCAAGCAATTTTCAATCTGCTGCCTCCATGCCATGACTGGAAGTAAGGAAATCTGTGCACTTGCCTCTTAAAAAGCAAAGAGCAGAAGCTCAGTTTCTTATAGCCATTTGGGAAATCCCACTGCTTTCCATACCAGCCAGGGAGCTCATTTTCCCAGTGTTGGGCCACAGGATTGGCATGCCTAGTATGTGGCCCAAACCCCTTGCTCCCCAGGGAAGATTTTCATGTTTGTGATATCTCTTTCCTCTTCTGTGCTCCCCACTAAGGATGCAGATCCAAACCAGATTGCTTCACATTCTTCTTACCCCACTCTGTGTGAAACTTTCTTTACAGTCTTGCCTGTAAAAGAGCTGTCCTGCTAGTACCCCAGGTCAAATTCAGTGAGAGTTATTCTAAAGATAGTTGTAGTTTTGATGTGTTAATGAGGAGAACTGAGTCCTCAGTGTCCTCCTATACCACTGTCTTCCTTTGACCACTCTATGGTCATATGATTGAGAAGGATGCCAAGAATACACAATGGGGAACTAATGGACTCTTTAACAAATCTTCTCCTTCATGAGCACCAAAATCATAGCTAGTTGCTGATAAACCATTGACAGGAGAATGTTAGATCCCACCAACAAAAAGATACCCCATGTCCAAGAGCAAGAAGAAGCCCCAACAAGATGGTAGAAGGGGTGCAATTGCATTTAAAATCAAATCTCAGACCTGCTAGAGATGCTTGGAGGGTGCAAACAAATGTGTGTACACCAGGAACCAGGGAATGGAGCAGTGACCTCCACAAGAAATAGAGTCAGACCTGCCTTTGAGTGTATGACTGTCTCCTGTGGAGGCATGGGTCAGCAGTGACCTGCCGTGGGGACAGGGGCTCTGGCTGCAGCAGACCTGGGAGGCACAGTGTGTGCCAGAAGCCCTCTTGGAAGAGGTCACCATTAGCTCCACCATAGAGCCACCCAGCAGACAACCCACAAACTGGAGAACAATTATACCGAAGAAGTTCTCACACTGTTGTAAAAATTCTAAGGCCCACAACAGATTTCCCAACCTGGGGATCAAGCAAAGGGACTGAGAACCCCCATAGGAATTTGACTTTGAAGGCCAGTGGTATTTGATTACAGAAACTCCACAGGACTGGGGAAACAGATTCTTGGAGAGCACAACAAAACCTTGTGCACACCAGGATCCAGGAGAAAGGAGCAGCAATCCCACAGAAGACTGAGCCAGACTTGCCTATGAGTGTCCAGGAGTCTCAGGCGGAGGCGTGGGTTGAAAATGGCCTGCGATGGGGTCATGGACACTGACTACAACAGTCCTGGGAGCCACAGCATGCTGGCATAAGGGCTTTAGAAGGAGGTCGCCATTACCAGTCATTACTCCTACCATAGTTTGGACTTGGGCCAAACTACAGGGAGTGAACACAGCCCCACCTATCAGCAGAAAATTGGATTAAAAATTTACTGAGCATAGCCCTGCCTACCTGTCTTGCTCTGGCAAGACCCGTTTTTTTCCCACAGCCAGTCCTTCCCATCAGGAGCTTCCACAAACCTGTTATTGCATCCATCAAGAGGGCAGACAGAATGAAAACCACAACCACAGGAAACTAAACAAACTGATCACATGGATCACAGCCTGTTTAACTCACTGGAACTATGAGCCAGGCCATGTAGGGCCACTCAGGATGGATGGGTCATGGTGGAGAGTTCTGACAAAACGTGGTCTATTGAAGAAGGGAATGGCAAACCACTTCAGCATTGTTGCCTTGAGAATGCCATGAACAGTATAAAATGGCAAAAAGATATGACACTGAAAGATGAACTCCCCAGATCAGTAGGTACCCACTATTCTATTGGAGAAAAGTGAGAAATACTCCAGAAGGAATGAAGAGGCTGACCAAAATGGAAACAACGTCCAGTGTGGATATGTCTGGTGGTGAAAGTAAAGTCCAGTGCTGTAAAGAACAATATTACATAGGAACCTAGAATGTTAGGTTCATCAGTCAGTTCAGTTGCTCAGTCGTGTCCGACTATTTGTGATGCCATGGACTGTAGCACGGCAGGCTTCCCTGTCCATCAACAACTCCTGGAATTTACTCAAACTCATGTCCATTGAGTTGGTGATGCCATCAAATCATCTCATCCTCTGTCGTCCCCTTCTCCTCCCACATTCAATCTTTCCCAACATCAGGGTCTTTTCAAATGAGTCAGTACTTTGCATCAGGTGGCCAAAGAACTGGGGTTTCAGCTTCAACATAAGTCCTTACAATGAATATTCAGGACTGATTTCCTTTAGGATGGACTGGTTGGATCTCCTTGCCTTCCAAGGGACTCTCCAAATACCACAGTTCAAAAACACCAATTATTCGATGTATAGTCCATCCATACATGACTACTGGAAAAACCATAGCTTTGACTAGATGGACCTTGGTTGTCAAAGTAATGTCTTTGCTTTTTAATATGCTGTCTAGGTTGGTCACAATTTTTCTTCCAAGGAGCAAGAGTCTTTTAATTTCATGGCTGCAGTCACCATCTGCAGTGATTTTGGAGCCCCCAAAAATAAAGTCAGCCACTGTTTCCACTGTTTCCCCATATATTTGTCATGAAGTGATGGGACCAGATGCCATGATCTTAGTTTTCTGAATGTTGAGCTTTAAGCCAACTTTTTCACTCTCCTCTTTCACTTTCATCAAGAGGTTCTTTAGTTCTTCTTTGCTTTCTGCCGTAAGTATGATGTCATCTGCATATCTGAGGTTATTGACATTTCTCCCAGCAATCCTGATTTCAGCTTGTGCTCTATCCAGTCCAGCATTTATCATGATGTACTCTTCATATAAGGTAAATAAGCAGGGTGACAAAATATAGCTTTGATGTACTCCTTTTGCAATTTGGAACCAGCGTGTTATTCCATGTTCAGTTATAACTGTTGCTTCTTGACCTGCATACAGTTTTCTCAGGAGACAGGTCAGGTGGTCTGGTATTCCCATCTCTTTAAGAATATTCCACAAATCAAGGTAAACTGGAAGTGGTCAAACAGGACAAGGCAAGAGAGAACATGGACATTTTAGGAATCCGTGAACTAAAACGGACTGGAATGGATGAATTTAATTCAGATGACCATTATATCTACTACTGTGGGCAAGAATCAGTTTGAAGAAGTGGAATTGCTCTCATAGTAAACAAAAGAGTCTGAAATGCAGTACTTGGGTGCAATCTCAAATATGACAGAATTGTCTCTGTTCACTTCCAAGGCAAAATATTCAATATTCCAGTAATCCAAGTCTATGCCCCAACCACTAATGCCAGAGAAGCTGATGTTGAACAATTCTATGAAGATCTACAAGATGCTCCAAAATTAACACCAAAAAAAAAAAAAGATGTTCTTTTCATCATAGTGAATAAGAAAGCAAAGGCAGGAGGTCAAGAGATACCTGGAGTAATAGGCAAGTTTGGCCTTTGAGAACAGAATGAGGCAGGGTTTTGCCAGGAGAATGCACTGGTCATAGCAAACAACCTCTTTCAACAACACGAGACGAATCTAAGCATGGACATCACCAGATGGTCAATACCAAAATCAGATTGAATAAATTTTTTGCAGCAAAGATGGAGAAGTTCTATACAGTCAGCAAAAACAAGACCAGGAGCTGACAATGGCTCAGATGATGAACTCCTTATTGCAAAATTCAGACTTAAATTGAAGAAAGTAGGGAAAATCACTATACCATTCAGGTATGACCTAAACCAAACCCCTTACAATTTTACAGTGGAGTGACAAATAGATTCAAGGAATTAGATCTGATATACAGAGTGCCTGAAGAACTATGGACAGAGGTTCATGACGTTGTACAGGAGGCAGTGACAGAGGTTCATGACGTTGTACAGGAGGCAGTGATCAAGACCATCCCCAAGAAAAAGAAATGCAAAAGGGCAAAATGGTTGTCTGAGGAAGCCTTACAAATAGCTGAGAAATGAAGAGAAGTGAAAGGCAAAGGAGAAAAGGAAAGATATACCCATCTGAATGCAGAGTTCCAAAGAATAGCCAGGAAAGAAAAGAAAGCCTTCCTCAGTGATCAATGCAAGGAAATAGAGGAAAGCAATAGAATTGGAAAGACTAATGATCTCTTCAATAAAATTAGAGATACGAAGGGAGCATTTCATGCAAAGAATAAAGGACATGTCACAATAAAGGAAAGGACCAGTATGGACCTAACAGAAGCAGAAGATATAAGAGGTGGCAACAATATATAGAACAACTGTACAAAAAAGATCGTCATGACCCAGATAACCACGATGGTGTGATGCCTCACCTAGAGCTAGACATCTTGGAGTGTGAAGTCAAGTGGGCCTTAGGAAGCATCACTACGAACAAAGCTAGTGGCGGTGATGGAATTCCAGCTGATGTATTTCAAATCCTAAATGATGATGTTGTGGAAGTGCTGCACTCAATATGCCAGCAAATTTGGAAAACTCAGCAGTGGCCACAGGACTGGAAAAAATGTCAGTTTTCATTCCAATCCCAAAGAAAGGCAATGCCAAAGAATGCTCAAACTACTACACAGCTGCACTCATCTCAAATGCTAGCAAAGTAATGCTCAAAACTCTCCAAGCAAGGCTTCAACATTATGTGAGCCCTGAATTTCCAGATATCAAAGCTTGATTTAGAAAAAGCAGAGGAAGCAGAGATCAAATTGCCAACATCCATTAGATCATAGAAAAAGCAAGAAATTCCAGAAAAACATCTACTTCTGCTTCACTGAGTATTCTAAAACCTTTGTCTGTGTGGATCACAGCAAACTATGGAAAATTCTTAAAGCGATGGGAATACCAGACCACTTTATCTGCCTCCTGAGAAACCAGTATGCAGGTCAAGAAGCAACAGTTAGAACTGGACATAGAACAAGAGACTGGTTCCAAATAGTGAAAGGAGTACGTCAAGGCTGTATATTGTCCCTCTGCTTATTTACCTTATATGCAGAGTACATCATGCAAAATGCTGGACTGTATGAAGCAGAAGCTGAAATCAAGATTGCCAGAAGAAATATCAATAACCTCAGATATGCAGATGACACCACCCTTATGGAATAAAGTGAAGAGAAACTAAAGTTTCTTGGTGTAGGTGAAAGAGGAGAGTGAAAAAGTTGGCTTAAAACTTGACATTCAAAAAATGAAGATCATGACATGCAGTCCCATCACTTCTTGCCAAAAAATGGGGAAACAATGGAAACAGTGAGAGACTTTATTTTCTTGGGCTCCAAAATCATGGCAGATGGTGACTGTGGCCTTGAAATTAAAAGACGCTTGCTCCTTGGAAGAAAGCTATGACAAACCTAGACAGCATATTAAAAAGCAGAGACATTACTTTGCTGACAAAAGTCTGTCTAGTCAAAGCTATGGTTTTTCCAGTAGTCATGTATAGATGTGAGACTTGTACCATAAAGAAAGCTGAATGCTGAAGAATTGATGTTTTTGAACTGTGGTTTTGGAGAAGACTCTTGAGAGTCCCTTGGACTGCAAGGAGATCCAAACAGTCCATCCTAAAGGTAATCAGTGCTGAATATTTATTAGAAGGACTGATGCTGAAGCTAAAACTCCAATACTTTGGCCACTTGATGCGAAGAGCTGACTCATTAGAAAAGACCCTGAGGTTGGGAAAGACTGAAGAGAGGAGAAGGGGATAACAGAGGATAAGATGGTTGAATGGCATCACTGTCTCGATGGACATGAGTTTGAGCAATCTCCAGGTGATGTTGAAGTACAGGGAAGCCTGGCATGCTGCAGTCCATGGGGTCAAAGAGTCAGACACGACTATTCCTCTATTTCCTTGCATTGATCACTGAGGAAGGCTTTCTTATCTTTCCTGGCTATTCTTTGGAACTCTGCATTCTGATGGATGTATCTTTCCTTTTCTCCTTTGCCTTTCACTTCTCTTCTTTTCTCAGCTATTTGTAGGCCACCCCCCCCCCACCAGACAGCCATTTTGTCCTTTTGCATTTTTTTCCCTTGGGGATGGTCATGATCCCTGCCTCCTGTTCAATGTCACAAACCTCCGTCCATAGTTCATCAGGCACTCTATCTATCAGATCTAATCCCTTAAATCTATTTCTCACTTCCACTGTATAATCATAAGGAATTTGACTTAGGTCATACCTGAATGGTCTAGTGGTTTTCCCTACTTTCTTATTTAAGTCTGAATTTGGCAATAAGGAGTTCATGATCTGAGCCACAGTCAGCCCCCAGTCTTGTTTTTGCTGGCTGTATAGAGCTTCTCCATCTTTGGCTGCAAAGAATATAATCAATCTGATTTTGGTATTGACCATCTGGTGATGTCCATGTGGTCAAGCATTAAACTTACATACTTTTACTATATCTTGTTTGCAGAACATTCCAGCATTAAGTCCCCAGTAGAGTTTGGGTAAAAGTGATTATCTCAGTTTTTCAGATGAGAAATCTGAGATATATTCATTGTAATTTTCCAGTATCATTTAACTAGTGAGACCTGATCTCATTGCTTGCACTATTCTCATCATACTGTGCTGCTTTTAGTGAGCCTGAATGATGCTGCTAGTTTAGTTATGGTAAAATGTCTCTACCGATATTAAAACTTCTTGGTACTACTACTGGGATAGATATTAACTTAATTCATTGACTTAGTATATGGAAACAGCTAGGCTGAAGCTTTTTAAGAAAACTTCCAAATGTAGCTTAACAGTGTAAAAGTATTATAGGAATTAAATCTCATTTCCTCTTAAATATTCTATAATTTATACTTTGGTAATATGACCTATTTATCACTTAATCATAGATTTAATTTAAATTTTTGCTTTTTTGAAACGTCTGAGTTTTGTTTTTGTTTTTGTTTTTAATCTGAGTTCTTGTCCCTATTGTGAAACTTGTATATTATATGACCTGGGTCAAACTAATAAATTCCACTTGTCAGCAGTTTTCATATCTGTACAGTGGAGATAATTGTAGTACCTAGGTCATAAGATTGTTTTTTTTTTTTTTTTTTAATTTTTTTAATTAATTTTATTTTATTTTTAAACTTTATATAATTGTATTAGTTTTGCCAAATATCAAAATGAATCCACCACAGGTATACATGTGTTCCCCATCCTGAACCCTCCTCCCTCCTCCCTCCCCATACCATCCCTCTGGGTCGTCCCAGTGCACCAGCCCCAAGCATCCAGTATCGTGCATCAAACCTGGACTGGCATCTCGTTTCATACATGATATTTTACATGTTTCAATGCCATTCTCCCAAATCTTCCCACCCTCTCCCTCTCCCACAGAGTCCATAAGACTGTTCTATACATCAGTGTCTCTTTTGCTGTCTCATATACAGGGTTATCGTTACCATCTTTCTAAATTCCATATATATGCGTTAGTATACTGCATTGGTGTTTTTCCTTCTGGCTTACTTCACTCTGTATAATAGGCTCCAGTTTCATCCACCTCATTAGAACTGATTCAAATGTATTCTTTTTAATGGCTGAGTAATACTCCATTGTGTATATGTACCATAGCTTTCTTATCCATTCATCTGCTGTTGGACATCTAGGTTGCTTCCATGTCCTGGCTATTATAAACAGTGCTGTGATGAACATTGGGGTACACGTGTCTCTTTCCCTTCTGGTTTCCTCAGTGTGTATGCCCAGCAATGGGATTGCTGGATCATAAGGCAGTTCTATTTCCAGTTTTTTTAAGGAATCTCCACACTGTTCTCCATAGTGGTTGTACTAGTTTGCATTCCCACCAACAGTGTAAGAGGGTTCCCTTTTCTCCACACCCTCTCCAGCATTTATTATTTGTAGACTTTTGGATCGCAGCCATTCTGACTGGTGTGAAATGGTACCTCATAGTGGTTTTGATTTGCATTTCTCTGATAATGAGTGATGTTGAGCATCTTTTCATGTGTTTGTTAGCCATCTGTATGTCTTCTTTGGAGAAATGTCTATTTCGTTCTTTGGCCCATTTTTTGATTGGGTCATTTATTTTTCTGGAGTTGAGCTGTAGGAGTTGCTTGTATATTTTTGAGATTAGTTGTTTGTCAGTTGCTTCATTTGCTATTATTTTCTCCCATTCTGAAGGCTGTCTTTTCACCTTGCTAATAGTTTCCTTTGATGTGCAGAAGCTTTTAAGGTTAATTAGGTCCCACTTGTTTATTTTTTCTTTTATTTCCAATATTCTGGGAGGTGGGTCATAGAGGATCCTGCTGTGATGTATGTCAGAGAGTGTTTTGCCTATGTTCTCCTCTAGGAGTTTTATAGTTTCTGGTCTTACGTTGAGATCTTTAATCCATTTTGAGTTTATTTTTGTATATGGTGTTAGAAAGTGTTCGAGTTTCATTCTTTTACAAATGGTTGACCAGATTTCCCAGCACCACTTGTTAAAGAGATTGTCTTTAATCCATTGTATATTCTTGCCTCCTTTGTCAAAGATAAGGTGTCCATATGTGCGTGGATTTATCTCTAGGCTTTCTATTTTGTTCCATTGATCTATATTTCTGTCTTTGTGCCAGTACCATACTGTCTTGATAACTGTGGCTTTGTAGTAGAGCCTGAAGTCAGGTAGGTTGATTCCTCCAGTTCCATTCTTCTTTCTCAAGATCGCTTTGGCTATTCGAGGTTTTTTGTATTTCCATACAAATTGTGAAATTATTTGTTCTAGCTCTGTGAAGAATACTGTTGGTAGCTTGATAGGGATTGCATTGAATCTATAAATTGCTTTGGGTAGTATACTCATTTTCACAATATTGATTCTTCCAATCCATGAATATGGTATATTTCTCCATCTATTAGTGTCCTCTTTGATTTCTGTCACCAGTGTTTTATAGTTTTCTATATATAGGTCTTTAGTTTCTTTAGGTAGATATATTCCTAAGTATTTTATTCTTTCCGTTGCAATGGTGAATGGAATTGTTTCCTTAATTTCTCTTTCTGTTTTCTCATTATTAGTGTATAGGAATGCAAGGGATTTCTGTGTGTTGATTTTATATCCTGCATCTTTACTATAATCATTGATTAGTTCTAGTAATTTTCTGGTGGAGTCTTTAGGGATTTCTATGTAGAGGATCATGTCATCTGCAAATAGTGAGAGTTTTACTTCTTCTTTTCCAATTTGGATTCCTTTTATTTCTTTTTCTGCTCTGATTGCTGTGGCCAAAACTTCCAAAACTATGTTGAATAGTAATGGTGAAAGTGGGCACCCTTGTCTTGTTCCTGACTTTAGAGGAAATGCTTTCAATTTTTCACCATTGAGGATAATGTTTGCTGTGGGTTTGTCATATATAGCTTTTATTATGTTGAGGTATGTTCCTTCTATTCCTGCTTTCTGGAGAGTTTTTTTATCATAAATGGGTGTTGAATTTTGTCAAAGGCTTTCTCTGCATCTATTGAGATAATCATATGGTTTTTATTTTTCAATTTGTTAATGTGGTGTATAACATTGATTGATTTGCGGATATTGAAGAATCCTTGCATCCCTTGGATAAAGCCCACTTGGTCATGGTGTATGATCTTTTTAATGTGTTGTTGGATTCTGATTGCTAGAATTTTGTTTAGGATTTTTGCATCTATGTTCATCAGTGATATTGGCCTGCAGTTTTCTTTTTTTGTGGGATCTTTGTCAGGTTTTGGTATTAGGGTGATGGTGGCCTCATAGAATGAGTTTGGAAGTTTACCTTCCTCTGCAATTTTCTGGAAGAGTTTGAGCAGGATAGGTGTTAGCTCTTCTCTAAATTTTTGGTAGAATTCAGCTGTGAAGCTGTCTGGACCTGGGCTTTTGCTTGCTGGAAGATTTTTGATTACAGTTTCAATTCACATGCTTGTGATGGGTCTATTAAGATTTTCTATTTCTTCCTGGTCCAGTTTTGGAAAGTTGCACTTTTCTAAGAATTTGTCCATTTCTTCCACGTTGTCCATTTTATTGGCATATAATTGTTGATAGTAGTCTCTTATGATCCTTTGTATTTCTGTGTTGTCTGTTGTGATCTCTCCATTTTCGTTTCTAATTTTATTGATTTGATTTTTCTCCCTTTGTTTCTTGATGAGTCTGGCTAATGGTTTGTCAATTTTATTTATCCTTTCAAAGAACCAGATTTTGGCTTTGTTGATTTTTGTTATGGTCTCTTTTGTTTCTTTTGCATTTATTTCTGCTCTAATTTTTAAGATTTCTTTCCTTCTACTAACCCTGGGGTTCTTCATTTCTTCCTTTTCTAGTTGCTTTAGGTGTAGAGTTAGGTTATTTATTTGACTTTTTTCTTGTTTCTTGAGGTGTGCCTGTATTGCTATGAACTTTCCCCTTAGGACTGCTTTTACAGTGTCCCACAGGTTTTGGGTTGTTGTGTTTTCATTTTCATTCGTTTCTATGCAAATTTTGATTTCTTTTTTGATTTCTTCTGTGATTTGTTGGTTATTCAGCAGCATGTTGTTCAGCCTCCATATGTTGGAATTTTTAATAGTTTTTCTCCTGTAATTGAGATCTAATCTTACTGCATTGTGGTCAGAAAAGATGCTTGGAATGATTTCTATTTTTTTGAATTTACCAAGGCTAGCTTTATGGCCCAGGATGTGATCTATCCTGGAGAAGGTTCCATGTGCGCTTGAGAAAAAGGTGAAATTCATTGTTTTGGGATGAAATGTCCTATAGATATCAATTAGGTCTAACTGGTCTATTGTATCGTTTAAAGTTTGTGTTTCCTTGTTAATTTTCTGTTTAGTTGATCCATCCATAGGTGTGAGTGGGGTATTAAAGTCTCCCACTATTATTGTGTTATTGTTAATTTCTCCTTTCATACTTGTTAGCATTTGTCTTACATACTGCGGTGCTCCTGTGTTGGGTGCGTATATATTTATAATTGTTATACCTTCTTCTTGGATTGATCCTTTGATCATTATGTAGTGACCTTCTTTGTCTCTTTTCACAGCCTTTGTTTTAAAGTCTATTTTATCTGATATGAGTATTGCTACTCCTGCTTTCTTTTGGTCCCTATTTGCATGGAAAATCTTTTTCCAGCCCTTCACTTTCAGTCTGTATGTGTCCCCTGTTTTGAGATGGGTCTCCTGTAGACAACATATGTAGGGGTCTTGTTTTTGTATCCATTCAGCCAGTCTTTGTCTTTTGGTTGGGGCATTCAACCCATTTACGTTTAAGGTAATTACTGATAAGTATGATCCCGTTGCCATTTACTTTATTGTTTGGGGTTCGAATTTATACACCATTTTTGTGTTTCCTGTCTAGAGAATATCCTTTAGTATTTGTTGGAGAGCTGGTTTGGTGGTGCAGAATTCTCTCAGCTTTTGCTTGTCTGAGAAGCTTTTGATTTCTCCTTCATACTTGAATGAAATCCTTGCTGGGTACAATAATCTGGGCTGTAGGTTATTTTCTTTCATCATTTTAAGTATGTCTTGCCATTCCCTCCTGGCTTGAAGAGTTTCTATTGAAAGATCAGCTGTTATCCTTATGGGAATTCCCTTGTGTGTTATTTGTTGTTTTTCCCTTGCTGCTTTTAATATTTGTTCTTTGTGTTTGATCTTTGTTAATTTGATTAATATGTGTCTTGGGGTGTTTCGCCTTGGGTTTATCCTGTTTGGGATTCTCTGGGTTTCTTGGACTTGGGTGATTATTTCCTTCCCCAGTTTAGGGAAGTTTTCAACTATTATCTCCTCAAGTATTTTCTCATGGTCTTTCTTTTTGTCTTCTTCTTCTGGAACCCCTATGATTCGAATGTTGTAGTGTTTAATATTGTCCTGGAGGTCTCTGAGATTGTCCTCATTTCTTTTAATTCGTTTTTCTTTTATTCTCTCTGATTCATTTATTTCTACCATTCTATCTTCTAATTCACTAATCCTATCTTCTGCCTCTGTTATTCTACTATTTGTTGCCTCCAGAGTGTTTTTAATTTCATTTATTGCATTATTCATTATATATTGACTCTTTTTTATTTCTTCTAGGTCCTTGTTAAACCTTTCTTGCATCTTCTCAATCTTTGTCTCCAAGCTATTTATCTGTGATTCCACTTTAATTTCAAGATTTGGGATCAATTTCACTATCATTATTCGGAATTCTTTATCAGGTAGATTCCCTATCTCTTCCTCTTTTGTTTGGTTTGGTGGGCATTTATCCTGTTCCTTTATCTGCTGGCTATTCCTCTGTCTCTTCATCTTGTTTAAATTGCTGAGTTTGGGGTGTCCTTTCTGTATTCTGGCAGTTTGTGGAGTTCTCTTTATTGTGGCTTTTCCTCGCTGTGTGTGGGTTTGTACAGGTGGCTTGTCAAGGTTTCCTGGTTAGGGAAGCTTGTGTCAGTGTTCTGATGGGTGGAGCTGTATTTCTTCTCTTTGTTCAGTCACGCTGTGGGGAGGGAAGGAGGGATGCTGCAAACAAATGACACTGGCGTGCGCTCGCAGTGCCTCAGCCACACTGGGTCTGCCCCCGCTCACGGCGCGTGTAGCCTCCCTGCCCACACTGCTCGGGCTCTAGGTTGTTCCGCCGGGAACAATCCGAGGCTGGCCCTGGGTTGCATGTACCTCCCAGGTCCAAGCCACTCAGGTTCAGGCACTCGGGTAGTCCTCAGAGGCGCAGACTCAGTTGGGCCTGAGTTTTGTGCTCTTCCCAGGTCCGAGCAGCTCAAGTGATGAGGGGTTTGGCGAGCGCCAATGCTGCGACTTATCGCCTCCCCGCCACTCGGTTATCTGGGTGTATAACCGGCGTACCTTCTCAGGCAGATGTTAACCATCCAGACCCCCAAGAAGTTTTAGTTAGCAAAGAAGCCTGCTTACAGTTTTATAGATAATGTCTCTCTGGGGCTGCGGTTGCCCCCTTCCGGCTCTGGCTGCCTATCACCGGAGGGGGAAGGTCTGCAGCCAGCTATCTCTGTTCAATTCTTTGTTCTGTGCGCGGGCCTGGCGGTGTCTTAGGTTGGGGCTGGCTTTTCGCGTGGTAGATATCCCACAGTCTGGTTTGCTAGCCCAAATTATTTCGCTCAGATAGTGCTCAGGGTATTCAGGCCAGATTCTTACTCTAAGCGATGCAGCCTGCGCTGCGCCTCCCTGCCCAGCCCCCGCTTGCTAATGGCGCGTGCAGGCATCTGCGCTGCTTCTCCGCTGGGGGAGTTACCGTAGGACTCGCAATCTGCGAGTTTTAATTGTTTATTTATTTTTTCTCCCTGTTATGTTGCCCTCTGTGCTTCCAAAGCTCGGCACAGATTCGGCAGTGAGAAGGTTTCCTGGTGTTTGGAAACTTCTCTCTTTTTAAGACTCCCTTCCCGGGACGGAACTCCATCCCTCCCTCTTTTGTCTCTTTTTTTGTCTTTTATATTTTTTCCTACCTCCTTTCGAAGAGTTGGATTGCTTTTCTGGGTGCCTGATGTCCTCTGCCGGCATTCAGAAGTTGTTTTGTGGAATTTACTCGACGTTTAAATGCTCTTTTGATGAATTTGTGGGGGAGAAAGTGTTCTCCCCGTCCTACTCCTCCGCCATCTTGGCTCCTCCCATAAGATTGTTTTGATAATTCATTGTGATAAAGTCTGTCAAGCACTTAGTACAACTCCTGGCACATAGCAAGTCCTAAAACATTAGGTGATTATTATTATAATCATCATCACTTCCTAGAATTTTTATGGGCATCAAATTATAATATAATTAGCTTCAAACATATTAAAGAGTTAAATTATAGCTTCTCTTTTGTAGCTTTATATCCCTGAGGTAACCCCAAACAGAAGAGGATTGAGGTGGTTAAATGTCATTTTTTCCTTTTTGTTCTTTTTATTTGAAATAATTATAGACTCATAGGCAGGTACAAAAATATAATATAAAATCATGTGAGCCCTATAATATGCATTTTGCCAGATTTTGGAATTTTTCAGCTTTTATTTCCTTGAATATTTTTTCTGCTCCACACTCCTGCTCCTTTCTTTATGGGACCTGGATGACGTGAATTTTAGATCTTTTATTATTGTCACAGGCGTGGTTTTGCTCATGTTTTTCAGTGTGTTTTCTTTTTGTTCAGATTGGTTCAGTGCTGTTTGTATGTGTTCAAGTTCATTGATTCTTTCCTGCCATCTTCATTCAGCAATTGAACCCAGCCAGTGAGTTTTTAATTTAAAGTTATTTTATTTTTTCAATGTTATCATTTCTATTTGATTCATTGTTCTGTTTCTTTTCTGAGATATTCTATTATTCATTTGTTTCAAGAGTGTTCATAACTGCTTCTTGAAGCATTTAATAATGGCTTCTTTAAAATCCTTATCAGGTAACTACAATATCTGAGTGGCATCTGTTAATCAGTTTTGTTCATTAAAGTTGTGATTTTCTGGTTTTTATATGAGTGATTTTTAAAATTATATCCTGGACATTTTTAGTATTATAAGACACTGGATCCTATTTAAATCTTACATTTTATCAGGCTGTCACCCTGGTTAGGTTTACTGGGCTAGTGTTTTTGTTTTTGATGACCTTAACAGTTTTGAGGAAAATCAGTCAGGTACTTTGTAGGATACATAGGGACCTCAACTCAGATTTGTTTAATGTTTCTCTCATGCTTAAACTGGACTTACAGATTTTGGGGAAGAAGAGTAAAGAGATAAAATGTCTTTCTTATCACATCACATTGAGGAAAAGTGCCATCAAAATGACATACCTGATGATATAAACCTTAATCATCTAAGATAATGTTAGCTACATTTCTCCACTGCAAAGTTGCACTAACTCTCCCCCTCCACTTTCCATAATGTTACTCTTTGGAAGCAAGTTTTACTAAACATAGTATACATTTAAGTGTTGAGGATTTGTGCTACATCTCCTAGAGGAGTATCTACATAATTTTTTTAGAATTCTTCTTTGTAAGAAGAAGGCTGAGTGCCGAAGAATTGATGCTTTTGAACTGTGGTGTTGGAGAAGACTCTTGAGAGTCCCTTGGACTGCAAGGAGATCCAACCAGTCCATTCTGAAGGAGATCAGCCCTGGGATTTCTTTGGAAGGAATGATGCTCAAGCTGAAACTCCAGTACTTTGGCCACCTCATGTGAAGAGTTGACTCATTGGAAAAGACTCTGATGCTGGGAGGGATTGGGGGCAGGAGGAGAAGGGGACGATAGAGGATGAGATGGCTGGATGGCATCACTGACTCGATGGACGTGAGTCTGAGTGAACTCTGGGAGTTGGTGATGGACAGGGAGGCCTGGTGTGCTGCGATTCATGGGGTTGCAAAGAGTCCGACACGACTGAGTGACTGAACTGAACTGAACTGAATTTGTAAGAGGTTTATCTCTTCTTCTATTTATGTACATATGTATGTATGTATTCATAGATATATATTTATGATTTGGGTTATAATCTAGTAGTCCATTATTTCTTTTGTTACATAGATTGTTCCAGCTTTGGCCATTGGTAGCTCTTTGAGTGGAGAAGGCAATGGCAACCCACTCCAGTACTTTGCCTGGAAAATCCCATGGATGGAGGAGCCTGGTAGGTTGCGGTCCATGGGGTCGCTAAGAGTCAGACACGACTGAGCGACTTCACTTTCACTTTTCACTTTCATGCATTGGAGAAGGAAATGGCAACCCACTCCAGTGTTCTTGCCTGGAGAATCCCAGGGATGGGGGAGCCTGGTGGCTGCAGTCTATGGGGTCACATAGAGTCGGACACGACTGAACTGACTTAGCAGCAGCAGCAGCAGCTCTTTGAGTTGGTCCCTATGTCCCTAGGCATACCCCCATATTTGTATGTGCCTGGTACTACAAAATGCTACTGACTAATTTTATATGTTCCTATTTCAGTCCAAGAATCAGCCGTTTCTCCAAGGATACTTTATTCCTGTTTTTGGAGAATGGTGTCAGAAATCAGTATCTGAGCACTGGTGGGCTCAGTGCTACTGTGATGTCATTGATTCTACACCTTTTCAGTAAACAGAGCTAGTGTATTCACATCTCTATAATTATCCCCACATCTATTCATCAGTATCTATTTTAAGCTAAACATGTTTTCATATTGATTTCTCTGGCCCTAATCTGTTACCACATGGATCATTCTAGACCCATCCCCTTGCTTTTCTGTAACCTCTCACTCCGACAGTGATTCTCACCATCCATTATCCATTTACTTATTTGCTTAATCCCATTATAAATGTTTCAGAATTGTTAACCTATATCCCCAAGAGAAACAACTTAACTGATTACAGTATATTGCTTATGTACAGTCTTGAAAATCATATTTCAGTTAAAACTGTTGTAATTTGAACAACCTGTGCAATTCAGAGTTATGTCATGAGTTTTCAGAACTTGAGTGTATATTTGTAATACTGGTACTTCCATCTGTTCCAAATCACAACTCATTTATATGTTTTACCTTTAGATCGTTTGTTCATTCATTCAGACTTGGATGTGTCTACTGTGTGGTCATATAAAGAGCAATGAAATTGTATTTCTGTCATTAAGAACTCATAGATAAAAGAATTAAAAGGACTGACCTATTGAGGGCATACCCCAAGAGTCTTAGAGATACTGGAAAATATAAAAGGTGAAAAATGAAACACAGGGAGTAGAATCTGATAGTCATTGAGAGTACTACTGTCTTTTCTTTTTTTTTTTTTGGTAATAAGATTGTCTTTGGGGCATCTAAATTATAGGAGACTTTTAAAGAATTATAACCATTTTAGGTGTACAGTTCAGTGCTGTTAGGTACATTCACATCACCACCATTCATTCTAGAACCTGTTATCTTTCCAAACTGAAACTATATATTCATTATACAATAACTCCCTATTCCCCCAGCCTTCAGCCTCTGGAAACTATCATTTTACTACCTGTATCCATGAATTTGACTACTCCAGGTAAGTCATTTAAGTGGAATCATACAATGTTTGCCTTTTTTGTGTCTGAATAATTAGCACAATGTCTTCAAGATTCATCCATATTATAGCATGTATTAAAGTTTCCTTCCTTTTTAAGATGGAAAAATATTAGATTGTATGTGTAAAATGCATTTTGTTTATCTTTTCAGCCATCAATAGACATTTGTTTCCCTACCACCCCACCATTTGGCTATTGTGAATAATGCTGCTATGAACCTGGGCATACAAATATGTTTGAGACCCTGCTTTTGGGTATATATCCAGAAGTGTACTTGCTGGATTATATGATAATTCAATGTTTAATTTTCTGAGGAACTGTCATACTGTTTTCCACTATGGCTCTGCCATTTTACAAGGGTTCCAGTTTCTCGACATCTTTGGCAATATATACCATCTTCTGTGATTTTCTTTGATAACAAGCATCATAATGGATGTAAAGTAGTATTTCATTGTGGTTTTGATATGAATTTCCCTAATAATTAGTGATGTTGAACATCTTTTCATGAGCTTCATGGCTGTGTTATATCTTCCTGGAGAAATGTCTATTCAACTCCTTTACCCATTTTTGAATTGACTTTTTTGTTGTTGAATCATAAAAATTTATTGTATATTCTGTATATTAATCAGGTTTATTATTTGAAAATATTTTCTCCCATTCTATGGTTGCCTTTTAACTCTGTTGATCATATCCTTGATGCAAGAAACTTTTTGATTTTGATGAAATCCAATTTATATTTTCTTTTGCTGCCTGTGCTTTTGGTGTCATATCCAAGAAATCATTACTAATGCCAATGTCATAGAGCTTTGCCCCTGTTTTCTTTTAAGAGTGTTATGGTTTTAGCTCTTACATTTAGCTATTTGATCTATCTTGTGTTAATTTTTGCATATGATGAAAGCAAGGGTCCAACTTCATTCTTTTGCATGTGGATATAGTTTTTACAGCATCATTTGTTGAAGATTCTCCTTTCCTGCATTGAATTATTTTAGCAACCTTGTCAAAAATCATTTGACCATATATGTGAGGATGTATTTCTTTTTTTTTTTTTAAACTTTGACACTACTGCGCGACTGAACTGAACTGATTATGTAAATTGCAATGTGTCACATTTCATATCCAAGTTAGTAATTTATGTAAATGTATATTAATAATAGTAATGTGATCAACGTCTAAAAATTACTAAGAAGGGTTATTTTTTTCTGCTAATGTAAAGCAATTTAATATTAATTTTTTATAAATTATCATTAGAGAACTTAAATTTTAAATTTGTTTCATATGAGAAAATACCTTAACTGCTAGTTACTCATTTAGATGTTGACTTTTTTTTGGCACTTGAGAAATTAATGAGAAGTTTTATAATTTTCATAATTAAAATAATAGAGTTTAAATTATTTTTATGCAATTGTCAAAGCCCAAGTTTCTCACAAATGCTTAAGTGACAAATGACAAGGCAGGCAACAGGTTCCACAGGCCACCTCCTACAACACGACTTTGAGATTGAACACGCAATTGAGAGAAGCCTTCAGCCATTGCCATCTATTTGCCATGTTCTTGTATCTCTGGACTTGCATACATTTTGTGCTTCTTCTTTGGTCTTGATGTCAGTGCTGTTTAAGTAATACCCAAGAAAACCCAGAGACATAAATTAGAAATTAAGGAATAAAACTTTGTCAGATAGGGCTGAGCTTTGGACAGCCACAACTCATAATTATTTAAAAAGTGTTTCACTCTCCTCCATAACCACTTTTCCTCCCACTTCCCTTCTGTGATAAGAATGTAAGCTATAAGCATATCAAAATCATGAGGAGGAAGGGACTCTTTCCAAAATCAACCCTTCATAAAAGGAAATCAACCCTGATGAGTCTCACTGCATTCTGATGGGAGGCAGATAAAATCCTTTCTAGAAATTTGAGTTTTCTGGAATTTAGGTTTCCATGTCCACTGGAAACCAACCTTCACTGGTACTTCCAAGTCATCCCCATATGGAATGCTTTTTTATCCTATGTCTTGATAATTTCTTTCTTTTTTTTTTTTTAATTAATTTATTATTTTTTGGGGAGGCTAATTTCTTTACAATATTGTATTGGTTTTGCCATACATTGACATGAATACACCATGGGTGTACATGTGTTCCCCATCTTGAGCCCCCCTCCCACCTCCCTCCCCATACCATCCCTCTGGGTCATGCCAGTGCACCAGCCCGGAGCACCCTGTCTCATGCATCAAACCTGGACTGGCAATCCGTTTCAGATATGATAATATACATGTTTCAATGCCATTCTCCCAAATCATCCCACCCTGGCCCTCTCCCACAGAATCCAAAAGACTTCTATACATCTATGTCTCTTTTGCTGTCTCACATACAGGGTTATCGTTACCATCTTTCTAAATTCCATGTATATGCGTTAGTATAATGTATTGGTGTTTTTCTTTCTGGCTTACTTCACTCAGCATAATAAATAGGCTCCAGTTTCATCCACCTCATTAGAACTGATTCAAATGTATTCTTTTTAATGGCTGAGTAATACTGCATTGTGTATATGTACCACAGCTTTCTTATCCATTCGTCTGCTGATGGACATCTAGGTTGCTTCCATGTCCTGGCTATTATAAACAGGGCTGTGATGAAGACTGGGGTACACATGTCTCTTTCAGTTCTGGTTTCCTCGGTGTGTATGCCCAGCAGTGGGATTCCTGGGTCATATGCCAGTTCTATTTCCAGTTTTTTAAGGAATCTCCACACTCTTCTCCATAGTGGCTGTTCTAGTTTGTATTCCCACCAACAGTGTAAGAGAGTTCCCTTTTCTCCACACCCTCTCCAGCATTTATTGCTTGTAGACTTTTGGATAGCAGCCATTCTGACTGGCGTGAAATGGTACCTCACTGTGGTTTTGATTTACATTTCTCTGATAATGAGTGATGCTGAGCATCTTTTCATGTGTTTATTAGCCATCTGTATGTCTTCTTTGGAGAAATGTCTGTTTAGTTCTTTGGCCCATTTTTTGATTGGGTCATTTATTTTTCTGGAATTGAGCTGCAGGAGTTGCTTGTTTATTTTTGAGATTAATTCTCTGTCAGTTGCTTCATTTGCTATTATTTTCTCCGATTCTGAAGGCTGTCTTTTCACCTTGCTTATAGTTACCTTTGTTTTTTTTTTTTTTTTCTATTTTCTTTTTTTTTAAATTTTATTTTATTTTTAAACTTTACATAATTGTATTAGTTTTGCCAAATATTAAAATGAATCTGCCACGGGTATACATGTGTCCTCCATCCTGAACCCTCCTCCCTCCTCCCTCCCCATACCATCCCTCTGGATCGTCCCAGTGCACTAGCCCCAAGCATCCAGTATCGTGCATCAAACCTGGACTGGCAACTCGTTTCTTACATGATATTTTACATGTTTCAATGTCATTCTCCCAAATCTTCCCACCCTCTCCCTCTCCCACAGAGTCCATAAGACTGTTCTATACATCAGTGTCTCTTTTGCTGTCTCGTACACCGGGTTATTGTTACTATCTTTCTAAATTCCATATATATGCATTAGTATACTGTATTGATGTTTTTCCTTCTGGCTTACTTCACTCTGTATAATAGGCTCCAGTTTCATCCACCTTATTAGAACTGATTCAAATGTATTCTTTTTAATGGCTGAGTAATACTCCATTGTGTATATGTACCATAGCTTTCTTATCCATTCATCTGCTGTTGGACATCTAGGTTGCTTCCATGTCCTGGCTATTATAAACAGTGCTGCGATGAACATTGGGGTACACGTGTCTCTTTCCCTTCTGGTTTCCTCAGTGTGTATGCCTAGCAGTGGGATTGCTGGATCATAAGGCAGTTCTATTTCCAGTTTTTTAAGGAATCTCCACACTGTTCTCCATAGTGGCTGTACTAGTTTGCATTCCCACCAACAGTGTAAGAGGGTTCCCTTTTCTCCACACCCTCTCCAGCATTTATTATTTGTAGACTTTTGGATCGCAGCCATTCTGACTGGTGTGAAATGGTACCTCATAGTGGTTTTGATTTGCATTTCTCTGATAATGAGTGATGTTGAGCATCTTTTCATGTGTTTGTTAGCCCTCTGTATGTCTTCTTTGGAGAAATGTCTATTTCGTTCTTTGGCCCATTTTTTGATTGGGTCATTTATTTTTCTGGAGTTGAGCTGTAGGAGTTGCTTGTATATTTTTGAGATTAGTTGTTTGTCAGTTGCTTCATTTGCTATTATTTTCTCCCATTCTGAAGGCTGTCTTTTCACCTTGCTAATAGTTTCCTTTGATGTGCAGAAGCTTTTAAGGTTAATTAGGTCCCATTTGTTTATTTTTGATTTTATTTCCAATATTCTGGGAGGTGGGTCAGAGAGGATCCTGCTGTGATGTATGTCAGAGAGTGTTTTGCTTATGTTCTCCTCTAGGAGTTTTATAGTTTCTGGTCTTAGGTTTAGATCTTTAATCCATTTTGAGTTTATTTTTGTGTATGGTGTTAGAAAGTGTTCTAGTTTCATTCTTTTACAAGTGGTTGACCAGTTTTCCCAGCACCACTTGTTAAAGAGATTGTCTTTAATCCATTGTATATTCTTGCCTCCTTTGTCAAAGATAAGGTGTCCATATGTGTGTGGATTTATCTCTAGGCTTTCTATTTTGTTCCATTGATCTATATTTCTGTCTTTGTGCCAGTACCATACTGTCTTGATAACTGTGGCTTTGTAATAGTTACCTTTGTTGTGCAGAAACTTTTAATTTTAATTAGGTCCCATTTGTTTATTTTTGCTTTTATTTCCAATATTCTGGGAGATGAGTCAGAGAGGATCCTGCTGTGATTTATGTCAGAGAGTGTTTTGCCTATGTTCTCCTCTAGGAGTTTTATAGTTTCTGGTCTTACGTTTAGACCTTTAATCCCTTTTGAGTTTACTTTTGTGTATGGTGTTAGAAAGTGTTCTAGTTTCATTCTTTTACAAGTGGTTGACCAGTTTTCCCAGCACCACTTGTTAAAGAGATTATCTTTTCTCCATTGTATATTTTTGCCTCCTTTATCAAAGATAAGGTGTCCATAGGTGGGTGGATTTATCTCTGGGCTTACTATTTTGTTCCATTAATCTATATTTCTGTCTTTGTGCCAATCCCATACTGTCTTGATGACTGTGGCTTTGTAGTACAGCCTGAAGTCAGGTAAGTTGATTCCTCCAATTCCATTCTTCTTTCTCAAGATTGCTTTGGCTATTTGAGTTTTTTTGTATTTCCATACAAATTGTGAAATTATTTGTTCTAGTTCTCTGAAAAATACCATTGGTAGCTTGATAGGGATTGCATTGAATCTGCAGATTGCTTTGGGTAGCATACTCATTTTCACTATGTTGATTCTTCCAATCCATGAACACAGTATATGTCTCCATCTGTTTGTATCACATAGATGATTTCTTTCACCAGTGTTTTATAATTTTCTATATATAGGTCTCGGAGAAGGCAATGGCACCCCACTCCAGTACTCTTGCCTGGAAAATCCCATGGACAGAGAAGCCTGGTGGGCGGCAGTCCATGGGATAACACAGAGTCAGACACGACTGAGCAACTTCACTTCCACTTTTCACTTTTATGCATTGGAGAAGGAAATGGCAACCCACTCCAGTGTTCTTGCCTAGAGAATCCCAGAGATGGGGAAGCCTGGTGGGCTGCTGACTACGGGGTCGCACAGAGTCGGACACGACTGAAGTGACTTAGCAGCAACAGTAGCATATATATGTCTTTTGGTTCTTTATGTAGATATATACTTAAGTATTTTATTCTTTTCTTTGCAGTGGTGAATGGAGTTGTTTCCTTAATTTCTCTTTCTGTTTTCTCATTGTTAGTGTATAGGAATGCAAGGGATTTCTGTGTGTTGATTTTATATCTTGCAACTTTACTATATTCATTGATTAGCGCTAGTAATTTTCTGGTGGTGGTGTTTTTAGGGTTTTCTATGTAGAGGATCATGTCATCTGCAAACAGTGAGAGTTTTATTTCTTCTTTTCCAATCTGGATTCCATTTATTTCTTTTTCTGTCCTGATTGCTGTTGCCAAAACTTCCAAAACTGTGTTGAATAGTAGTAGTGAAAGTGGGCACCCTTGTCTTTTTCCTGACTTTAGGGGAAATGCTTTCAGTTTTTCACCATTGAAGATAATGTTTGCTGTGTGTTTGTCATATATAGCTTTTATTGTATTGAGGAATATTCCTTCTATGCCTGCTTTCTGGAGGGTTTTGATCATAAATGGATGTTGAATTTTGTCAAAGGCTTTCTCTGCATCTATTGAGATAATCATATGGTTTTTATTTTTCAATTTGTTAACGTGGTGTATTACGTTGATTGATTTGCAGATATTGAAGAATCCTTGCAACCCGGGGATAAAGCCCACTTGGTCATGATGTATGACCTTTTAAATATGTTGTTGGATTCTGATTGCTAGAATTTTGTTAAAGATTTTTGCATCTATGTTCATCAGTGATATTGGCCTATAATTTTCTTTTTTTGTGGCATCTTTGTTAGGTTTTGGTATTAAGGTGATGGCAGCCTCATAGAATGAGTTTGGAAGTTTACCTTTCTCTGCAATATTCTGGAAGAGTTTGAGTAGGATAGGTGTTAGCTCTTCTCTAAATTTTTGGTAGAATTCAGCTGTGAAACTGTCTGGTTCTGGGCTTTTGTTTGCTGGAGGCTTTCTGATTAGTTTCAATTTGTGATGTGTCTGTTAAGACTTTCCATTTCTTCCTGGTCTCACTTATTGCATTATTCGTTATATATTGACTCTTTTTTATTTCTTCTAGGTCCTTGTTAAACATTTCTTGCATCTTCTCGATCCTCGTCTCCAGGCTATTTATCTGTAACTCCATTTTGTCTTCATGATTTTGGATCATTTTCACTATCATTATTTGGAATTCTTTATCAAGTAGATTCCCTATCTCTTCCTCTTTTGTTTGGTTTGATTGGCATTTATCCTGTCATTTTACCTGCTGAGTATTTCTCTGCCTTTTCATCTTGTTTGTATTGCTGTGTTTGGGATGGCCTTTCTGTATTCTGGCAGTTTGTGGTTCCTTTTTTTATGGCGGTTCCTTGCTGTGGATGGGGTTGGACGGGTGGCTTGTCAAGGTTTCCTGGTTAAGGAAGCTTGTGTCGTGGGTGGGGCTGGATTTCTTCTCTCTGGAGTGCAATGGAGTGTCCAGTAGTGAGGTTTGAAATGTCAGTGGGTTTGGTGTGACTTTAGGCAGCCTGTATATTGAAGCTCAGGGCTATGTTCCTGTGTTGTTGGAGAATTTGCATGGTATGTCTTTCTCTGGAACTTTTTGGCCCTTGGGTGGTGCTTGGTTTCAGTGTAGGTATGGGGACGTTTGATGAGGTCTTGTCGATTAATGTTCCCTGGAGTCAGGAGTTCTCTGGTGCTCTCAGGATTTGAACTTAAGCTTCCTGCTTTTGGTTTTCAGTCTTATTCTTACAATAGCCTCAAGACTTCTCCATCGATACAGCACCGATGATATAACACCTAGGTTAATGATGAAGTTTCTCCACAGTGAGGGACACCTGGAGAGGTACACAGAGTTACACGGAGAAGAGAAGAGGGAGGAGGGAGATAGAGGTGACCAGGAGGAGAAGAGGGGGAATCAAAAGGGGAGAGAGAAAGCTAGCCAGTAATCACTTCCCTATGTGCTCTCCACAGTCTGGATCCCTCAGAGATGTTCATGGAGTTACACAGAGAAGAGAAGAGGGAGGAAGGAGACAGAGGTGGCCAGGAGGATAAAAGGGGGAATCAAAAGAAGAGAGACAGATCCAGCCAGTAATCAGTTCCCTGAGTATTCTCCACAACCCAGAGGACACAAAGAGATTCACAGAGTTTGGTAGAGGAGAGAAGGGGGAGGGAGGAGTTAGAGCTGACCTGGTGGAGAAAAAGGAGAGTCCAAAGGGGAAGAGAGAAATCCAGCAAGTAATCTCACTCCCAAGTAAAAATGGGTACTGAAGATTGGGTTCTTAAGGGTACAAAATTGATAACAAATACCAAAAAGCAAAAATTAAAGATCTAGAGTAGAGGTTAGACTCTCAAAAATACAATATTAAATAAAGAAACAAACTCACAAAAATTATAAAATATATATATATATATATATATGTGTGTGTGTGTGAAGTTTGCTTTTAAAAATAGGGCCTTTTTTTTGCAAAGTAATAGTAGGTTATAAAAATGAAAATTAAAGGAGTAATAGAGGACTTAAAAATTTTAAAAATTTATAAAATGATAATAGTAAAAATATATCTAGGACTTTCTCTGGTGTTGTTTTGGACAGTGTGGGGTCAGTTCATTTTCAGATAGTTCCATGATCTGGCTTACACTTCTCAAGATCTATAGGCCCCTTCCTGAATATTCAGTGCTAACTTCAGGGTTTTAGTCTGTTGCACCTGTCACTTCCAAAGTGGTTCCCTCCGTTTATTTTAGCATCTTCTGTTTGCTGGTCTCTTCAGTGTCTAATTCCACCCTGACACAAGGGAGTGATGGTGGTCACTTTTCATTATATAGGATTGGAATGCAAAGGTAGGAAGTCAAGAAACACCTGGTGTAACAGGCAAATTTGGCCTTGGAATACGGAATGAAGCAGGGCAAAGACTAATACAGTTTTTCCAAGAAAATGTACTGGTCATAGCAAACACCCTCTTCCAACAACACAAGAGAAGACTCTCTACACATGGACATCACCAGATGGTCAACACTGAAATCAGACTGATTATATTCTTTGCAGCCAAAGATGGAGAAGCTCTATACAGTCAACAAAAACAAGACCAGGAGCTGACTGTGGCTCAGATCATGAACTCCTTATTGCCAAATTCAGACTTAAATTGAAGAAAGTAGGGAAAACCACCAGAGCCATCAGGTATGACATAAATAAAATCCCTTATAATTATACAGTGCAAGTGAGAAATAGATTTAAGGGGCTATATCTGACAGACAGAGTGCCTGATGAACTATGGATGGAGTTTCGTGACATTGTACAGGAGACAGGGAGCAAGACCATCCCCATAGAAAAGAAATGCAAAAAAGCAAAATAGCTGTCTGGGGAGGCCTTACAAATAGCTGTGAAAAGAAGAGAAGTGAAAAGCAAAGGAGCAAAGGAAAGATGTAAACATCTGAATGCAGAGTTTCAAAGAATAGGAAGGAGAGATAAGAAAGCCTTCTTCAGCGATCAATGCAAAGAATTAGAGGAAAACAACAGAATGGGAAAGACTAGAGATCTCTTCAAGAAAATTAGAGATACCAAGGGAACATTTCATGCATGATGGGCTTGATAAAGGACAGAAATGGTATGGACCTACCAGAAGCAGAAGATTTTAAGAAGAGATGGCAGGAATACACAGAAGAACTGTACAAGAAAGATATTCACGACCCAGATAATCATGATGGTGAGATCACAGACCTAGAGCCAGACATCCTGGAATGTGAAGTCAAGTGGGCCTTAGAAAGCATCACTACGAACAAAGCTAGTGGAGGTGATGGAACTCCATTTGAGCTATTTCAAATCCTGAAAGATGATGCTGTGAAAGTGCTACACTCAATATGTCAGCAAATTTGGAAAACTCAGCAGTGGCCACAGGACTGGAAAAGATCAGTTTTCATTCCAATCCCAAAGAAAGGCAATGCCAAAGAATGCTCAAACTACTGCACAATTGCACTCATTTCACACACTAGTAAAGTAATGCTCAAAATTCTCCAAGCCAGGCAATACGTGAATCGTGAAATTCCAGATGTTCAAGCTGGTTTTAGAAAAGGCAGAGGAACCAGAGATCAAATTGCCAACATCTGCTGGATCATGGAAAAAGCAAGAGAGTTCCAGAAAATCACCTGTTTCTGCTTTATTGACTATGCCAAAGCCTTTGACTGTGTGGATCACAATAAACTGTGGACAATTCTGAAAGAGATGGGAATACCAGAACACCTGACCTGCCTCTTGAGAAACCTGTATGCAGGTCAGGAATCAACAGTTAGAACTGGACATGGAACAACAGACTGGTTCCAAATAGGAAAAGGAGTACATCAGGGCTATATATTGTCACCCTGTTTATTTAACTTATTGCACAATACAGCATGAGAAATGCTGGGCTGGAAGAAGCGCAAGCTGGAATCAAGATTGTTGGGAGAAATATCAATAACTTCAGATATGCAGATGACACCACCCTTATGGCAGAGAGTGAAGAGGAACTAAAAAGCCTCTTGATGAAGGGGAAAGTGAAGAGTGAAAAGGTTGGCTTAAAGTTCAACATTCAGAAAACGAAGATCATGGCAGCTGGTCCCATCACTTCATGGGAAATAGATGGGGAAACCGTGGAAACAGTGTCAGACTTTATTTTGGGGGGCTCCAAAATCACTGCAGATGGTGATTGCAGCCATGAAATTAAAAGACGCTTACTCTTTGGAAGAAAAGTTATGACCAACCTAGATAGCCTATTGAAATGCAGAGACATTACTTTACCAACAAAGGTCCGTCTACTCAAGGCTATGGTTTTTCCAGTGGTCATGTATGGATGTGAGAGTTGGACTGTGAAGAAAGCTGAGTGCCGAAGAATTGATGCTTTTGAACTGTGGTGTTGGAGAAGATGCTTGAGAGTCCTTTGGACTGCAAGGAGATCCAAGCAGTCCATTCTGAAGGAGATCAGCCCTGGGATTTCTTTGGAGGGAATGATGCTAAAGCTGAACCTCCAGTACTTTGGCCACCTCCTGCGAAGAGTTGACTCACTGGAAAAGACTCTGATGCTGGGAGGGATTGGGGGCAGGAGGAGAAGGGGACGACAGAGGATGAGATGGCTGGATGGCATCACTGACTAGATGGTCTTGAGTCTGAGTGAACTCCTGGAGTTGGTGATGGACAGGGAGGCCTGGTGTGCTGCGATTCATTGGGTCGCAAAGAGTCGGACACGACTGAACGACTGAACGGAACTGAACTGAATGGGACCTGTAATAAAGTATTAGTTTGAGGAACACAAATATGACAGACAACTGGCTCATCTTGGCAGAACTTAAAGTTAATTCAAAGATAACCTTATATAGGCATAGAAGCCAAATAGCATGCTTTTCATCAGCTAGATGCTCAACTCCTTAAATGAAATTTAGATTTTCAGTTGAATCAAACCTACACTCCTGTTTCTGTTTCCTCACCCACATATTTTTAATTTTGGGGTTGTCATAACATATTCCACAAAGGAATCATTTCTTCTCAACTCATGTTGGTAACCTTCTATATTAGTTTCTTAAGGCTTCTGTAATGAATTGTCACAAATTTAATGACTTAACACAACAGAAATTTATTTTCTCTGAGTGCTGGAGGCAAAAAGTATGAAATCAGTTTCATTGGGCCACAGTCAAGGTGTTTGCAGGGTTGTGCTCCTTTCAAGAGACTCTACCAGACAATCTCTTCTTGCTTCCCCCAGCTTTTGGTGGCTACTGGCATTCTCTGGCTTGTGGTCACATCACTCCGATCTCAGCCTCTGTGATCACACTGCCCTTTCTTCTTCTATCTCAAATATCCTTCAGATCAGATCAGATCAGTCGCTCAGTCGTGTCCGACTCTTTGTGACCCTATGAATTGCAGCACGCCAGGCCTCCCTGTCCATCACCAACTCCAGGAGTTCACTGAGACTCACGTCCATCGAGTCAGCGATGCCATCCAGCCATCTCATCCTCTGTCATCCCCTTCTCCTCCTGTCCCCAATCCCTCCCAGCATCAGAGTCTTTTACAATGAGTCAACTCTTCGCATGAGGTGGCCAAAGTACTGGAGTTTCAGCTTCAGCACCATTCCTTCCAAAGAAATCCCAGGGCTGATCTCCTTCAGAATGGACTGGTTGGATCTCCTTGCAGTCCAAGGGACTCTCAAGAGTCTTCTCCAACACCACAGTTCAAAAGCATCAATTCGTCGGTGCTCAGCCTTCTTCACAGTCCAACTCTCACATCCATACATGACCACAGGAAAAACCATAGCCTTGACTACACGAACCTTTGTTGGCAAAATAATGTCTCTGCTTTTAATATGCTATCTAGGTTGGTCACAACTTTCCTTCCAAAGAGTAAGCGTCTTTTAATTTCATGGCTGCAGTCACCATCTGCAGTGATTTTGGAGCCCAGAAAAATAAAGTCTGACACTGTTTCCACTGTTTCCCCATCTATTTCCCATGAAGTGATGGGACCGGATGCCATGATCTTCGTTTTCTGAATGTTGAGCTTTAAGCCAACTTCTTCACTCTCCACTTTCACTTTCATCAAGAGGCTTTTGAGTTCCTCTTCACTTTCTGCCATAAGGGTGGTGTCATCTGCATATCTGAGGTTATTGATATTTCTCCCGGCAATCTTGATTCCAGCTTGTGTTTCTTCCAGTCCAGCGTTTCTCATGATGTACTCTGCATATAAGTTAAATAAACAGGGTGACAATATACAGCCTTGAGAACTCCTTTTCCTATTTGGAACTAGTCTGTTGTTCCATGTCCAGTTCTAACTGTTGATTCCTGACCTGCATACAAATTTCTCAAGAGGCAGATCAGATGTTCTGGTATTCCCATCTCTTTCAGAATTTTCTACAGTTTATTGTGATCCACACAGTCAAAGGCTTTGGCATAGTCAATAAAGCAGAAATAGATGTTTTTCTGGAACTCTCTTGCTTTTTCTATGATCCAGCGGATGTTGGCAATTTGGTCTCTGGTTCCTCTGCCTTTTCTAAAACCAGCTTGAACATCAGGAAGTTCATGGTTCACATATTGCTGAAGCCTGGCTTGGAGAATTTTGAGCATTACTTTACTAGCATGTGAGATGAGTGCAACTGTGCAGTAGTTTGAGCATTCTTTGGCATTGCCTTTCTTTGGGATTGGAATGAAAACTGACCTTTTCCAGTCCTGTGGTTACTGCTGAGTTTTCCAAATTTGCTGACATATTGAGTGTAGCATTTTCACAGCATCATCTTTCAGGATTTGAAATAGCTCAACTGGAGTTCCATCACCTCCACTAGCTTTGTTCGTAGTGATGCTTTCTAAGGCCCACTTGATTTCACATTCCAGGATGTCTGGCTCTAGGTCAGTGATCTCACCATCGTGATTATCTGGGTCGTGAAGATCTTTTTTGTACAGTTCTTCTGTGTGTTCCTGCCATCTCTTCTTAAAATATTCTGCTTCTGGTAGGTCCATACCATTTCTGTCCTTTATCGAGCTCATCTTTGCATGAATGTTCCTTTGGTATCTCTGGTTTTCTTGAAGAGATCCCTAGTCTTTCCCATTCTGTTGTTTTCCTCTATTTCTTAGCATTGATCGCTGAAGAAGGCTTTCTTATCTCTCCTTCCTATTCTTTGGAACTCTGCATTCAGATGTTTATATCTTTCCTTTTCTCCTTTGCTTTTCACTTCTCTTCTTTTCACAGCTATTTGTAAGGCCTCCCCAGACAGCCATTTTGCTTTCTTGCATTTCTTTTCTATGGGAATTGTCTTGATCCCTGTCTCCTGTACAATGTCACGAACCTCATTCCATAGTTCATCAGGCACTCTATCTATCAGATCTAGGCCCTTAAATCTATTTCTCACTTCCACTGTATAATCATAAGGGATTTGATTTAGGTCATACCTGAATGGTCTAGTGGTTTTCCGTACTTTCTTCAATTTAAGTCTGAATTTGGCCATAAGGAGTTCATGGTCTGAGCCACAGTCAGCTCCTGGTCTTGTTTTTGCTGACTGTATAGAGCTTCTCCATCTTTGGCTGCAAAGAATATAATCAGTCTGATTTCAGTGTTGACCATCTGGTGATGTTCATGTGTAGAGTCTTCTCTTGTGTTTGTGAAGAGGGTGTTTGCTATGACCAGTGCATTTTCTTGGCAAAAAACTATTAGTCTTTGTCCTACTTCATTCCATAGTCCAAGGCCAAATTTGCCTGTTACTCCAGGTGTTTCTTGACTTTCTACTTTTGCATTCCAGTTCCCTATAATGAAAAGAACATCTTTTTTGGGTGTTAGTTCTAAAAGGTCTTGTAGGTCTTCATAGAACCGTTCTACTTCAGCTTCTTCAGCATTACTGGTTGGGGCATAGACTTGGATTACTGTGATATTGAATGGTTTGCCTTGAAAACGAACAGAGATCATTCTGTCGTTTTTGAGATGGCATCCAAGTATTGCATTTCGGACTCTTTTGTTGACCATGATGGCTACTCCATTTCTTCTGAGGGATTCCTGCCCGCAGTAGTAGATATAATGGTCATCTGAGTTAAATTTACCCATTCCCATCCATTTCAGTTCACTGATTCCTAGAATGTCGACATTGACTCTTGCCATCTCTTGTTTGACCACTTCCAATTTGCCTTGATTCATGGACCTGATATTCCAGGTTCCTATGCAATATTGCTCTTTACAGCATCGGACCTTGCTTCTATCACCAGTCACATCCACAGCTGGGTATTGTTTTTTCTTTGGCTCCATCCTTAAGCTCCATCTTATAAAGTCGCTTGTGGATGCACTTTATGGTTTTGTTTGTGGTTGCCCTTCTGTGCTGATAATCATCATCAAGATGGCAGAGTAGAAGAATGTGCACTCATCTTCTCCTGCGAGAACTCCAAATTTGCAACAACAACCATCAACAGGAGACTGTTGGATCCCACCAATAAAGATACCCCCATGTCGAAGGGCAAAGGAGAAGCCCCAAGAAGATGGTAGAAGAGGTGAAATCACATTTGGACTCAAACCCCATACCCGCCAGAGATGCTCAGAGGGCTCAAATAAAACCTTGTGTGCACGAGGGCCCAGAAACCCCACAGAGACTGAGCCAGTCCTGCCATTGTGTGTTTGAGTGCGTCCTGTGGAGGCACAGGTCAGCAGTTGTGTGCCGTGGGGACAGGGGCTCTGGCTGCAGCAGACCTGGGACATGCAGTGTGTGGCATAAGCCCTCTTGGAGGAAGTCGCCATTAGCCCCACCATAAAGCCGCCAAACAGACAACCCACAAACTGCAGAATAAAGAAATTCTCATACTGTTAAGAAAGTTCTAGGATGCACAACAGATTTTCCAACCTGGAGATCCAGCAAAGGGACTGAGAACCCCCAGGGAATTGGACTTTGGAGGTTAATGGGATTTTATTATGGAACTTCCATAGGACTGGGGAAGGAAATTCTTGGAGGGCACAAACAAAATATTGTGTGCACCAGGGTCCAGGAGAAAGGAGCAGTGTCCCCACAAGAGACTGAGCCAGATTTGCCTGTGTGTCCAAGAGTCTCTGGCAGAGGCATGGGTTGACAGTGGCCTGCTACAGGGTCAGGGACACTGAACATAACAGTGCAGGCCTAAGTCCTTTTGAAGGAGTCCCTTTACCATCATTACCCCTACCATAGTTTGGCCTCAGGCCAAGCAACTGTAGGAAACACAGCCCCTCCCATCAAGAGAAAATTGGATTAAAGATTTACTGATCATGGCCCTGCCCATCAGAACAAGACCCAGATCCCCCCACAGTCAGTCTCTCCCATCAGGAAGCTTCCACAAGCCTCTTATCCTTATCCATCAGAGAGAAGACAGAATGAAAACCAAAATCACAGAAAACTAACCAAACTGATCACATGGATCACAGCCCTGTCTAACTCAATGAAACAATGAGCCATTCTCTGTAGGGCCACCCAAGACGGATGGGTCATGGTAGAGAGTTCTGACAAACGTGGTCTACTGGAGAAGGGAATGGCAAACCACTTCAGTATTCTTGCCTTGAGAACCCCATGAACAGTATGAAAAGGCAAAAATATATGACACTGAAAGATGAACTACCAGGCCAGTAGGTTCCCAGTACGCTACTGGAGAATAGTGGAGAAATAACTCCAGAAAGAATGAAGAGACAGAGTCAAAGTGAAAACAACACCCAGTAGTGGATGTAACTGGTGATGGAAGTAAAGTCTGATGATGTAAAGAGCAATATTGCATAGGAACCTGGAATATTAGGTCCATGAATCAAGGTAAATTGGAAGTGGTCAAGCAGGAGACAGCAACAGTAAACATTGACATTTTAAGAATCAGTGAACTGAAATGGACAGGAATGGGTGACTATTATATCTACTACTGTGGGAAAGAATCCCTTAGAAGAAATGAGTAGCCCTCATAGTCAACAAAAGAATCTGAAATGCAGTACTTGGGTGCAATTTCAAAAATGACCGAATGATCTCTGTTTGTTTCAAAGGCAAACTATTCAATATCACAGTAATCCATGTCTATGCCTTAATCAATAAAGCAAAGAAGCTGAAGTTGAATGGTTCTGTGATGACCTACAAGACCTTCTAGAACTAACACCAAAAAAAATTTTTTTTTTCCCTTTTATTCATAGGGGACTGGAATGCAAAACCAGGAAGTCAGGAGATACCTGGACTAACAGCCAAGTTTGGCCTCGGAGTACAAAATGAAACAGGGCAAAGGCTAACTGAGTTTTGTCAAGGGAACACACTGGTCATAGCAAAACCCTCTTCCAACAACACAAGAGACGACTCTATACATGGACAACACCAGATGGTCAATATCGAAACCAGATTGATTATATTCTTTGCAGCCAAAGATGGAGAAGCTCTATACAGTCCTTTCCATCACCAACTCCCGGAGCTTGCTCAAACTCATGTCCATTGAGTTGATGATGCCATCCAACCATCTCATCCTCTTTTGTCCCCTTCTCCTCCCACCTTCAATCTTTCCCAGCATCAGGGTCTTTCAAATGAGTCTGTTCTTCCCATCAGATGGCCAAACTATTGGAGTTTCAGCTTCAACATAGGTCCTTCCAATGAATATTCAGGGCTGCTTTCCTTTAGGATGGACTGGTTGGACCTCCTTGCAGTCCAAGGGACTCTCAAGAGTCTTCTCCAACACCACAGTTCGAAAGCATCAATCCTTCGGCACTCAGCTTTCTTTATAGTCCAACTCTCACATCCATACATGACTACTGGAAAAACCATCACTTTGACTAGGCGGACCTTTGTTGACAAAGTAATGTCTCTGCCTTTTAATATTCTGTCTAGGTTGGTCATAACTTTTCTTCCAAGGAGCAAACATCTTTTAATTTCATGGCCGCAGTCACCATCTGCAGCAAAAGAGTCCCAGAATGACATCTACTTCCACTTTATTGACTATGCCAAAGCCATTGACTGTGTGGATCACAGAAAAGTGTGGAAAATTCTTAAAGAGATGGGAATACCAGACCACCTTACCTGCCTCCTGAAAAATCTGTATGTGGGTCATGGGACCAGACGTGAAACAACAGACTGGTTCCAAATTGGGAAAGGAGTCTGTCAAGGCTGTATATTTTCACCCTACTTATTTAACTTATATGCAGAGTAAACCATGCAAAATGATGGGCTGGATGAAGCAGAAGCTGGAATCAAGATTGTCAGGAGAAATATCAATAACTTCAGATATGCAGATGACACCATCCTTATGGCAGAAAGCAAAGAAGAACTAAAGAGCATTTTTATGAAAGTGAAAGAATAGAGTGAAAAAGCTGGTTTAAAACTCAACATTCAAAAACGAAGATCATGGCATCTGGTCACTTTGCTTCATGGCAGATAGATGGGGGAACAATGGAAGCAGTGACAGACTGATTTTGGGACTCCAAAATCACTGCAGATGGTGACTGCAGCCATGAAATTAAAAGATCCTTGCTCCTTGGGAAAAAAGCTATGATAAACTAGACAGCATACTAAAAAGCAGAGACATTACTTTGCCAACAAAGTCTATCTAGTCAAAGCTATGGTTTTTCCAGTAGTCGTGTATGGATGTGAGAGTTGGACGATAAAGAAAGCTCTTCACCAAAGAACTGATGTTTTGAACTGTGGTATTGGAGAAGACTCTTGAGAGTCCCTTGGACTGCAAGGAGATCAAACCAGTCAATCTTAAGGGAAATCAACCCTGAATATTCACTGGAAGAACTGATACTGAAGCTGAAGCTCCAATACTTTGGCCACCTGACATGAAGAACTGACTCATGGAAAAGACCCAGATGCTGGGAAAGATAGAAGGCAGGAGGAGAAGGAGACCACAGAGGATGAGATGTTTGGATGGCATCACGGACTAGATGGACATGAATTTGAGCAAGCCTTGGGAGTTGGTGATCGACCGGGAAGCCTGGTGTGCTGCAGACCATGGGTTCTCAAATAGCCAGATACGACTGAGCGACTGAACTGAACTGAGGTCCCAGTTGGGTAATCTCGCAGTTTCCAAATCTCAGGATCCCTAAGTCAATTGCATCTACAAAGTCTGTGCCATATAAGTTGACACTCAAAGCTTTAGTAATGGGATGTGTGTATCCTGGGTGGCCATTATTCAGCCTACAACAGCATCCTTTTTCATGGAGTTATAATCAGTATCATCAGGATTAAGAGAATCCTCTGTGGTTGCCATCCAATTTGCTTTACAGAACTTGGTCTTAAGTGGATAGCAGAGTGCAGAATAACCCTCTGCCTTGTTGATATGCTTTGGTGCTTAAGAGGACCTACATTCACTGCCTGTTTTACAATTGAGCAGTGAGATCTGCTCTATTCGGGAGGTTTTGAGATTAGGCATTCAGAGACACTTTTCATAAACATTTGTGCCACAGGACAACATGGGTGCTTTCTCTTACCATCTACAAGCCTGAGGATCAGGATGTGTGTGAAATAAATCTGAGCAGCAGCATCAGAGGAATTTAAGAGTTCTAATGAGCTGTCTGCTCTTAGAAAAGTAGAGTTCAGCATGGCTGCTTTTTACACTTGCTTCTGCCTCTTTTTCTGGGGGGTGGGGGGTAACTCTCAATTATTGCTTTCTCATGAGCAACCACCTGATGGGCCTGTATATTGCACAGGGTGTAAGTCTTTTCCTTGAAAGCTGTATAGAACAGAGGCCACAAAGCCTTGTTAGAGACACACAACCAACTGGCCACAGGGCTACAGTCTTTCCCCTGAAGCTAGCATCAGTCACAGTTTATGTGTTTAAAGATACACAGAGACAAGGAATTTAAAAACAGCTATGATGAAGATATTAAGTGACCTAACAGAAGAAATAGACAGCATGCAAGAAACAGATGGACATTGTGAGGAGAAGGATGGGAAGTCTAAGAAAAATTCAAAAGTACACGTTGAAAATTAAAAATGCTAACAGATCTGAAGAATATCTTTGATGTGTACTGCATAGAGCTGATGAAGTAATCAGACAGCATGATGATATGTCTGTAAACACTTTGTAAGCTGAAATGCAAGAGGAAAATGTGGAGAAAATAGCATACCATCAAAATACTGTAGGATAAGTTTAAAAGGTACAACATAAGCTAACTGGAACACCAGTAGGAAAAAAGATAATGAAGCAGAATAAATATTTGATGTAATAATGACTGAGAATATTCCAAACTTAAAGACAGACACCAAAATATGTATCTAAGAAGCTCAGAAAACACCAAGCAGTATAAATACCAAAAAACTAGAATATCATATTCAAGTTGCAGAAAAACAGGCAACAGATGAAACCTTGAAAGAAGCCATGGGAAGCAGGGATGTGCCATAAGTATAGAGGATTAATGATAAGAGACACATCAGGCTTCTTGTCAGGAACCACACACACAAGAAGAGAGTGGAGTGAAACAGTTAAAATATTGAAAGAAAAGTCAATCAGTCAATCAATCTACATCCAGTGAAATTACCCTTTGAAAATGAAGGCAAAGTAAAGACTTTCTCAGACAAAGCCAAACTGAGGGAACGTCATAAAAGAAGTTCCTCAGAGAGAAGGAAAATGATAAAAGCCAAAAACTCAGATCTACATAGGGAAAGGCAGGACACGGGGGTGGCGGGAGGCGGTCCTAAGATGATGGAGGAATAGGACAGGGAGACCACTTTCTCCCCAACAAATTCATTGAAAGATCATTTGAACGCTGAGCAAACTCCACAAAACAACCTCTGAATGCTGGCAGAGAACACCAGGCACCCAGAAATGCAGCCCATTGTCTTCAAAAGGAGGTAGGACAAAATATAAAAGATAAAAAGAGAGACAAAAGAGTTAGGGACGAAGGACCATCCCAGGGAAGGAGTCATAAAAGAGAAGTTTCCAAACACCAGGAAACACTCTCACTGGTGGGTCTGTGGGGAGTTTTGGAATCTCAGAGGGCAACATAAGTGGGAGGAAAAATAAATAAATAAATGAAACCCACAGATTACGTGCCTAATGGCAACTCCCAGCAGAGAAGTAGCCAGGCGCTCACATCTGCCACCAGCAAGCGGGGGGCTGAACAGGGAGGCATGGGCTTCATTGCTTAGGGTAAGGACCGGGCCTGAATGCCCTGAGGGCAATCTGAGGAAGCTAACGTGAGATAGCAACCCAAACCCAGGGATAGCCAGAGAGGGAAAAAAAAAAAAGAAATAGAGAGAGAACTGTCCTGTGAAAAGCCCTAACCCAAGGCACTGCTGGGCCCACTCACAGAACAAAGGACTCAGCGAATACCAGAGGAGAGCTAGCCGGCTGCAGACCGGCCCATCCCCCACCGGAGGCAGAGAGACAGGAAGGCAGTGGGCAGAGCGGGAAAGGGGCAAACTCTGACCCAGAGACGGCATCCTCTACCAAACTGCAAGCAGGCTTCCAGTAGCTAACCAAGACTTCCTGGGATTCTGGACAGTTAACATCCCCGGGAGGGTTGCAGCCAGAGATCAGCTCCCCAGAAGAGATACATGGCACACCTGAGAGGGCACACCCGCTGCCACCCAGGAAATCTAGCGGCTGGGACCGGGGAGGTGATAAAATGCACTGCACCTGGGAAGAGTGCGCTCGCCAAGCACCTGGTCGCCTGAGCTGCTCGGACCTGTGAAGGGCACAAAACGCAGGCCCAACCGAGTCTGCACCTTTGTGGAGTACCCAAGAACCTGAACCTGAGTGGCTTAGACCTGAGAAGTGCACACAACCCACAGCCTGCTTCAGACAGTTCCACTGCAGAGCAACCTGAAGCCTAAGCAGTGTAGACTGGAAAAGCACACACGCCATGAGCAGGGGCAAACCCAGTGAGACCAAGACACTGCGAGTACTCCCCACACACTCCAGTGATATTTGTTTGTACTGTTCCTCCTTCCCCACAGCACAACTGAACAAGTGAGCCTAAATTAGTGACCACCTTCGCCCCCTCATGTCAGGGCAGAAATTAGACACTGAAGAGAACTGCAAACATAAAAAGCTAAAACAAACAGAGGGAACCGCCTTGGAAGTGACAGGTGCGACAGATTAAAACCCTGTAGTTAACACCAACTACATTGGAAGGGGCCTATAGATCTTGAGAAGTATAAGCTGGAACAAAGAACTATATGAAACTGAACTGACCCCACGCTGCCCACAACAGCTCCAGAGAAATTTCTAGATATATTTTTACTATTATCATTTTTTTAATTAAAAATTTATTTTTAAGTCCTCTATTACTCCTTTAGTTTTCATTTTTATAAACTACTATTACCTTGCAAAAAAAGACCCCATTTTTAAAGCAAGCTTCATAGAGATTTTTTATAATTTTTGTGATATTGTCTTGTTTTTTTAATATTGTATTTTTGAGAGTGTAACCTCTACTTTAGACTTTTAATCTTTGCTTTTTGGTATTTGTTGTCAAATTTGTACCTTTAAGAATCCAATCTTCAGTACCCATTTTTACTTAGGAGTGTGATTACTGGCTTGATATTCTCTCCCCCTTTTGACTCTCCTTTTTCTCCCCCAGGTCACTTCTATCTCCTCCCTCCCCCTTCTCTTCTCTACCCAAACCTGTGAATCTCTGTGTGTGTTCTGGGCTGTGAAGAACACTTAGGGAACTGATTATTGCCTAGATCTGTCTCTCTCCTTTTGATTCCCCCTTTTCTCCTCCTGGTCACCTCTATCTCTGTCCTCCCTCTTCTTTTCTCTATGTAACTCCGTGAAGCTCCCAGAAAGTTCCAGATTATGGAGAGCACATAGGGAATTGATTACTGGCTAGATTGCTCTCTCCCATTTTGATTCCCCTTCTTCTCCTCCTGGTCACCTCTATCTCCCTCCTCCCACTTCTCTTCTCCATGTAACTCTGTGAAACTCTCTGGGTGTCCCTCATTGTGGAGAAACTTTTCATCATTAACCTAGATGTTTTATGATCAGTGCTGTATAGATGGAGAAGTCTTGAGGCTACTGTAAGTATAAGACTGAAAACCAGAGGCAGGAGGCTTAAACACAAAATGTGAGAACACCAGAAAACTCCTGACTCCAGGGAACATTAACTGATAAGAGATCATCCAAAAGCCTCCATACCTACACTGAAACCAAGCACCAACCAAGAGCCAAAGTTCAAGAGCAAGACATACCATGCAAATTCTCCAGCAATGCACGAATATAGGCCTGAGTTTCAATACACAGGCTACCCAAAGTCACACCAAACCCACAAACACCTCAAAACTCACTACTGGACACTTTATTGCACTCCAGAGAGAAGAAATCCAGCTCCACCCACCAGAACACTGACACAAGCTTCCCTAACCATGAAACCTTGACAAGCCACTTGTCCAACACCACCCACAAGGAAGAACCTCCACAATAAAGAGGAACGACAAACTGCCAGAATACAGAAGGGCCACCCCAAACACAGCAATCTAAACAAGATGAAAAGGCAGAGAAATACTCAGCAGGTAAAGGAACATAATAAATGCCCACCAAACCAAACAAAAGAGGAGGAGATAGGGAGTCTACCTGAAAAAGAATTCAGAATAATGATAGTAAAAATGATCCAAAATCTTGAAAACAAAATGGAGTTACAGATAAATAACCTGGAGACATGAATTGAGAAGATGTAAGAAAGATTTAACAAGGGCCTAGAAGAAATAAAAAAGAGTCAATCAATAATGAATAATGCAATAAATGAGATCAAAAACACTCTGGAGGGAACCAACAGTAGAATAACTGAGGCAGAAGATAGGATAAGTGAGGTAGAAGATAGAATGGTAGAAATAAATAAAGCAGAGAGGGAAAAAGAAAAAAGAATTAAAAGAAATGAGGATAACCCCAGGGACCTCTGGGACAATGTTAAATGCCCCAACATTTGAATCCCAGGAATTCCAGAAGAAGACAAAAAGAAAGGCCATGAGAAAATACTTGAGAAGATAATAGTTGAAAACTTCCCTAAAATGGGGAAGGAAACAGCCATCCAAGTCCAAGAAACCCAGAGTCCCAAACAGGATAAACCCAAGGCAAAACACCCCAAGACACATATTAATCAAATTAACAAACATCAAACACAAAGAACAAATATTAAAAGCAGCAAGGGTAAAACAACAAATAACACACAAGGGGATTCTCATAAGGATAACAGCTGATCTTTCAATAGAAACTCTTCATGCCAGAAGGCGAAGAAGGTGATGGCACCCCACTCCAGTACTCTTGCCTGGAAAATCCCAAGGATGGAGGAACCTGGTAGGCTGCAGTCCATGGGGTCGTGAAAAGTCAGACACAACTGAGCGACTTCACTTTCACTTTTCACTTTCATGCATTGGAGAAGGAAATGGCAACCCACTCCAGTGTTCTTGCCTGGAGAATGCCAGGGACGGGGGAGCCTGGCAGGCTGCCGTCTATGGGGTCGCACAGAGTCGGACATGACTGAAGCGATTTAGCAGCAGCAGCAGCAGCAGGCCAGAAGGGAATGTCAGGACATACTTAAAGTGATGAAGGAGAAAAACATACAGCCCAGATTAATGTACCCAGCAAGGATCTCATTCAAATATGAAGGAGAAATCAAAAGCTTTACAGACAAGCAAATGCTGAGAGAATTCAGCACCACCAAACCAGCTCTTCAACAAATGCTAAACGATCTTTAGACAGGAAACACAGAAACGGTGTATAAACTCAAACCTAAAACAACAAAGTAAATGGCAACGGGATCATACTTATCAAAAATTACCTTTAATGTAAATGGGTTGAATGCCCCAACCAAAAGACAAAGACTGGCTGAACGGATACAAAAGCAAGATCCCTATATATGTTGTCTACAAGAGACCCACCTCAAAACAAGGGACATGTACAGACTGAAAGTGAAGGGCTGGAAAAAGATATTTCATGCAAATGGAGACTAAAAAAAGGCAGGAGTAGGAATACTCATATCAGATAAAATAGACTTTAAAATAAAGGCTGTGAAAAGAAACAAAGAAGGACACTACATAATGATCAAAGGATCAATCCAAGAAGAAGATATAACAATTATAAATATATATGCACCCAACATAGGAGCACCACAATATGTAAGACAAATGCTAACAAGTATGAAAAGGGAAATTAACAATAACACAATAATAGTGGGAGACTTTAATACCCCACTCACACCTATGGATAGATGAACTAAACAGAAAATTAACAAGGAAACACAAACTTTAAATAATACAATAGACCAGTTAGACCTAACTGATATCTGTAGGACACTTCACACCAAAACAATGAATTTCACCTTTTTCTCAAGTGCACACGGAAACTTCTCCAGGATAGATCACATCCTGGGCCATAAATCTAGCCTTTATAAATTAAAAAATAATTGAAATAATTCCAAGCATCTTTTCTGACCACAATGCAGTAAGATTAGATGTCAATTACAGGAGAAAAACTATTAAAAATTCCAACATATGGAGGCTGAACAGCATGCTGCTGAATAACCAACAAATGACAGAACAAATCAAAAAATAAATCAAAATATGCATAGAAAGGAATGAAAATGAAAACACAACAACCCCAAACCTATGGGACACTGTAAAATCAGTGCTAAGGGGAAGGTTCATAGCAATACAGGCTTACCTCAAGAAACAAGAAAAAAGTCACATAAATAACCTAACTCTATAGCTAAAGCAACTAGAAAAGGAAGAAATGAAGAACCCAGGGTTAGTAGAAGGAAAGAAATCCTAAAAATTAGGGCAGAAATAAATGCTAAAGATACAAAAGAGACCATAACAAAAATCAACAAAGCTAAAAGCTGGTTCTTTGAGAAAATAAATAAAATTGACAAACCATTAGCCAGACTCATCAAGAAACACATGTATACCTGTGGCGGATTCATTTTGATATTTGGCAAAACTAATACAATTATGTAAAGTTTAAAAATAAAATAAAATTAAAAAAAAAAAGAAACAAAGGGGGAAGAATCAAATCAACAAAATTAGAAATGAAAATGGAGAGATCACAGCAGACAACACAGAAATACAAAGGATCATAAGAGACTACTTTCAGCAACTGTATGTCAATAAAATGGACAACGTGGAAGAAATTATCAAATTCTTAGAAAAGTACAACCGTCCAAAATTGAACCAGGAAGAAACAGAAAATCTTAACAGACCCATCACAAGCATGGAAATCAAAACTGTAATCAGAAATCTTCCGGCAAACAAAAGCCCAGGTCCAGACGGCTTCACAGCTGAATTCTACCAAAAATTTAGAGAAGAGCTAACACCTATCCTACTCAAACTCTTCCAGAAAATTGCAGAGGAAGGTAAACTTCCAAACTCATTCTATGAGGCCACCATCACCCTAATACCAAAACCTGACAAAGATCCCACAAAAAAAGAATACTATAGGCCAATATCACTGATGAACATAGATTCAAAAATCCTTAACAAAATTCTAGCAAACAGAATCCAACAATATATTTAAAATATCATACATCATGACCAAGTGGGCTTTATCCCACGAATGCAAGGGTTCTTTAATATCTGCAAATCAATCAATGTAATACACCACATTAACAAATTGAAAGATAAAAACCATATGACTATCTCAATAGATGTAGAGAAAGCTTTTGACAAAATTCAACATCCATTTATGATAAAAAAAAAAAAAACCTCCAGAAAGCAGGAATAGAAGGAACATACCTCAACATAGTAAAAGCTATATATGATAAGCCCACAGCAAACATTATCCTCAATGGTGAAAAATTGAAAGCATTTCCCCTAAAGTCAGGAAAAGCAGGACACAGAAGAAGAAATCAATGACAGTGAAATAAAACCACTTGCCATTCTTACCCTTAGCTGATCTAAAAGATAACTGCTTGTTTAAAGCAATAATGGTAACAATGTATTCAATAACTATATCACACAGATAAGTAAAATGAATGGCAGTATTGCCATTAGGAACCAGAAGGAGAAATGGAGAAGACACTATATTTTAAGGTAACTGTACTGCACATGAGGTGATATAGTGCTATTTGAAGATGGACTTCCAGTAGCTATAAATATATATTGCAAACTCTAGGGTAGCCACTTAAATTTGTTTAAAATCATAATCAATTTGCTAAGGGAGAAGATAAAATGGAATCATATATAATGTTCTATTGAACCCAGAGAACGCAGTAAAAGAGGGAAAGAAAAAACAAAGAGCAATTGTAATGAATAGAAAACAGTTACAGATATAGGCAGACATTAATTCAACTACATCAGTAATGACTTTAAATGTAAATGGCCTAAATACACAAATTCAAAGACATGTTGTCAGGGTGGATTAAGAGACAAAACCCAACCATATGTTATCTACAAGAAACATTCTTGATATATAAAGAAAAGAAGAAATGTCTCAAATCAGATGCCATTTTAAGAAAGGAGGGAGAATTCAGGCCAAAGTAAGGCCAAATTCAATCCAAAGTAAAGAAGAAAGGAAATAGTAAGGATCAGTTAAGGAGCATACATCAGTGAAGACAATAGGGAAAATTAATCAAACCAAAGCTATTCCTTTGGAGAGAAAAGCCTTGTACCTGATAAGCCTTCAGGTTAACAGTACAGGGAAAAGAGTGAGAAGACACAAATTGTCAACCTCACAATGAGGCAGATGGCATCATGACAGAACCTGTAGGTATTAAAATGATGATAAGGAAACGTTGCAAACAAGTTTATGCCAATAAATTTGATGGCTTTGATGAAATGGACCCATTTCTTGAAATACACAAACTACCAATGTTCATTCAGTAAGAGATAACTTGAAGAGTCTTCTGTCTACCAAGGAAATTGAATTTATAAGTAAAAATATTCCTATGAAGAAAATTCCATGTAGCTCTACTTAGTGAAAGGTACCAAACCTTCAAAGATGAAATAATACCATTTTAACATAAGCTCTTTCAGATGACTTCATGTTAATTCTAATTTTATTTTCATATGCATTCTGTGATGCTAAAATCATCTCACAAAAACCGGAAAAAGACATTACAAGAAAGGAAAAGTGTATACCAATATCACTAAAGAACAAGATGGGAAGTTACTAAGTGATATTTCAGCAAGTTGAATCCAAAATATATTTAAAAGTTAATACATCAAAACCACCTGGGGTTTGGAATATAAAGTTTGCCTGACTTTCAAAAATCAGATGGTAGTTTACCATGTTCACAAACTAAAACTAGGGGAAAAAATAAGTATCTTTATTTTAGCAAAGCAGTTAAAACATGCAACACAATTTCATGATAAATGCTCTCACCAAACTGGCATGAGATAGCAGTTTGTTCAACCAGATAATGGGCACTAACATAACCAGATAATGGGCACTAAGACCATACTTCCAGATGTTACAAAAACTTCCAGATGTTCAAGCTGTATTTAGAAAAGGCAGAGGAAGCAGAGATCAAATTGCCAACATCTGCTGGATCATTGAAAAGGCAAGAGAATTTCAGAAAAAAAAATCTGCTTCATTGACTACTCTGAAGCTTTTGCATGGATCACAACAAAGTGTGGAAAATTCTTAAAGAAATGGGAATACCAGGCCACCTTACCTGCCTCCCGAAAAATCTTATGCAGGTCAAGAAGCAACAGTTAGAACTAAACATGGAAAAATGGACCGGTTCCAAATTGAGAAAGGAGTATGTCAAGGCTGTATATTGTCACTCTGCTTATTTAACTTCTATGCAGAGTACATCATGTAAAATGCCAGGCTGGATGAAGCACAGATGGAATCAAGATTGCTGATTCAATAAACTCAGAAATATCAATAACCTCAGATATGCAGATGACACCACCCTACTGGCAGAAAGCAAAGAGTCAATTGATGAAAGTGAAAGAGGAGAGTGAAAAAGTTGGCTTAAGACTAAATATTCAAAAAAAGAAGATCATGTCATCTAGTCCTATCACTTCACGGCAAATAGAAGAGGAAACAATGGAAACAGTGAAAGATTTTATTTTCTTGGGCTCCAAGCTATTTACTTTCTTAGCTCCACAGCTATTTTTAGCTGTGGATGGTGACTGCAGCCATGAAATTATAAGACACATGCTCCATGGAAGAAAAGTTATGACAAACCTAGACAGCATATTAAAAAGCAGAGACATTACTTTGCCAACAAAGGTCAATCTAGTTAAAGCTATGTTTTTTTCCAGCATTCATGTATGGATGTGAGAGTTTGACAAAAAAGAAACCTGAGCACCAAAGAATTGGTGCTTTTGAATTGTGGTGTTGGAGAAGACTCTTGAGAGTCCCTTGGACTTCAAGTCAATTCTAAGGGAAATCAGTACTGAATATTGATTGGAAGGACTGATGCTGAAGCTGAAACTCTAGTACTGTGGCCACCTGATGTGAAGAACTGACTCATTGGAGAAGATCCTGATGCTGGGAAAGGCAGGAGGAGAAGGGGACAACAGAAGATGAGACGACATCAGCCATCTGACTTAGTAGACATGAGTTTGAACAAGCTCTGGAAGTTGGTGATGGACAGGGAAGCCTGGTGTGTTGCAGTCCATGGGGTCTCAGAGAGTCGGACATGACTGAGAGACTTAACCGAATTGAACTGAACTAAACTGAAGATCATACTTGGGGCTTCCCTACTGCCTCAGATGGTAAAGAATAAATCTGTGATGAAGGAGACCCTGATTCAATCCCTGGGTCAGGAAGATTCCCTTGAGGAGGGAATGGCTACCTACTTCAGTATTCTTGTCAGAGAATTCAATGGACAGAGGAGCCTGGCAGGCTGGAGTCCATGGACTGCAAAGTGTCAGACATGACTAAGAGGCTAAAGGTTTCACTGTTCACACAAGACCATACTTAATGGTGAAACACTGAATGATTTCCTCCTCCCCACCATGCTGAGATCAAGGCATTGATGTCCACATTCACCACATTTATGGAGGGTCTAGCCAAGGCAGCATATTAAAAAGCAGAGACATTACTTTGCCAACAAAGGTCTGTCTAGTCAAGGCTATGGTTTTTCCAGTAGTCATGTATTGATGGGAGAGTTGGACTGTGAAGAAAGCTGAGCACTGAAGAATTGGTGCTTTTGAACTGTGGTGTTGGAGAAGACTCTTGAGAGTCCCTTGGACTGCAAGGAGATCCAACCAGTCCATCCTAAAGGAGATCAGTTCTGGGTGTTCATTGGAAGGACTGATGTTGAAGCTGCCACCTGATGCAAAGTGCTGACTCATTGGAAAAGACCCTGATGCTGGGAAAGATTGAAGGCAGGAACAGAAGGGGACGATAGAGGATGAGATGATTGGATGGCATCACTGACTCAATGGACATGAGTTTGGGTAGGCTCCGGGAGTTGGTGATGGACAGTGAGGCCTGGCATGCTGAAGTTCATGGGGTCGCAAAGAGTCAGACACGACTGAATGATTAAAATGAACTGAACTGAGCCAAAGCAAAGAGATGAGGAATAAAATGCACCCAGGTAAGAAACGAATAGGTAAGACAATCTACCTTTAAAGATGCCATGGTCTTATACACAGAAAATCTTAAGAAATGCACAGAAAAAAGTACTGGACTCATAAGTCAATTTTGCCAGGTGGCAGGATATAATACAGTATCAGTAAAGGAAACTCAATCGTATCTTTATATACTTGTCCTAGGCAGTAAGAAATTAAAATAAATTTAAAACCACATCAGAAAATACGGAGTACTTAGTGATAATATTTTCAAGCTACATATCCTGAAACTGCTGTTGAGAGAAATCAAAGGAGACTTAAATAAACAGAGAGATAATCCATGCTCATTGGTCAGAAGGTGCAATAAAGTTACCATGTCAGTTCTTCCCAAATCGACCTATAGAATCAACACAAGCTCACTGAAAATTCCAGAAGGGACTTTTGGGGGTAGAAGTTGACAAGAATATTTTAAACTCCACATGGAATAACAAGGGACCAGGATCAGCAAATGTAACCTTAAGAAACATGAACAAATTTGGAGAGTCACTTCAGTTCAGTTGCTCAGTCATGTCTGACTGTGATCCCATGCACTGCAGCATGCCAGGCCTCCCTGTCCATCACCAACTCCTGGAGTTTACTCAAACTCATGTCCATAGAGTCAGTGATGCCATCCAACCATCTCATCCTCTGTCGTCCCCTTCTCCTCCTGCCCTCATTCTTTCCCAGCATCAGGGTCTTTTCAAACAAGTCAGCTCTTCGCATCAGGTGGCCAAAATATTAGAGTTTCAGCTTCAGCATCAGTCCTTCCAATGAACACCCAGAACTGATCTCCTTTAGGATGGACTTGTTGGATCTCCTTGCAGTCCAAAGGACTCTCAAGCATCTTCTCCAACACCACAGTTCAAAAGCATCAATTCTTCGACGCTCAGCTTTCTTTATAGTCCAACTCTCCCATCCATACTGGAAAAACCACAGCCTTGACTAGATGGACCTTTGTTGGCAAAGTAATGTCTCTGCTTTTCAATAGGCTATCTTGGTTGGTCATATCTTTCCTTCCAAGGAGTAAGTGTTTTTTAATTTCATGGCTGCAATCACCATCTGCAGTGATTTTGGAGCCCCCTAAAATAAAGTCTGTCACTGTTTCCATTGTTTCCCCATCTATTTACCATGAAGTGATGGGACCAGATGCCATGATCTTCATTTTTTTAGTGTTGAATTTTAAGCCAGCTTTTCCACTCTCCTCTTTCACTTTCATCAAGAGGCCCCTTACTTCCTCTTCACTTTCTGCCTTAAGGTTGGTGTCATCTGCATATCTGAGGTTATTGATATTTCTCCCGGCAATTTTGACTCCAGCTTGTGCTTCATCTAGTCCTGCATTTCAGATGATGTACTCTGCATATGAGTTAAATATTCAGGGTGACAATATACAGCCTTGACCTACTCCTTACCCAAGTTGGAACAAGTCCATTGTTCCATGTTCGGTTCTAACTGTTGCTTCTTGACCTGCATACACGTTTCTCAGGAGGCAGTAAGGTGGTCTGGCATTCCCATTTTTTTCAGAATTTTCCAGTTTGTTGTGATCCACATGGTCAGAGGCTTTGGCATAATCAATAAAGTAGAAGTAGATGATTTTCTGTAATTCTCTTGCTTTTTCTGTGATCCAATGGATGTTGTTAATTTGATCTCTGGTTCCTCTGCCTTTACTAAGTCCAGCTTGAATGTCTGGAATTTCTTGCCTCACATACTGTTAAAGCTTAGCTTGGAGACTTTTGAGCATTACTTCGCTAGCATGTGAGATGAGTGCAATTGTGCAGTAGTTTGGACATTCTTTGGGATTGGAATGAAAACTGGCCTTTTCCAGTGCTGTGGCCACTGCTGAGTTTTCCAAGTTTGTTGGGATATTGAGTGCAGCAGTTTCACAACATCATCTTTTAGGATTTGAAAGAGCTCAGCTGGAATTCCATCACCTCCACTATTTTGTTCCTAGTGATTCTTCCTAAGTCCCACTTGACTTCACACTCCAGGATATCTGACCCTAGGTGAGTGATCACACCATCGTGGTTATATGGGTTATTAAGATCTTTTTCTATACTTCTTCTGTGTATTCTTGCCACCTCTTTTAAATATCTTCTGCTTCTGTTAGGTCCATACCATTTCTGTCCTTTATTGTGCCCATCTTTGCATGAAATATTCCCTTGGTTTCTCTAATTTTCTTGAAGAGATCTCTAGTCTTTTCCATTCTACTGTTTTCCTCTATTTCTTTGCATTGTTCTCTTAGAAAAGCTTTTATTAAAATCTCTCCTTCCTATTCTTTGGAATTCTGGATTCAGATGTGTATATCTTTTGCTTTCTCCTTCACCTTTTGTGTCTCTTCTTTCTCAGCTATTTGTAAGGCCTCCTCAGACAGCTGTTATGCCATTTTGCCTTTCTTTTTCTTGGGGATGGTTTTGATCACTGTCCCCTGTACAGTGTTACAAACCTCCATTCGTAGTTCTTCAGGCACTCTGTCTATCAGATCTAGTCCCTTGAATCTATTTGTCACTTCCACTGTATAATCGTAAGGGATTTGATTTAGGTTATACCTGAATGGTCTAGTGGTTTTCCCACTTTCTTCAATTTATGTCTGAATTTGGCAATAAGGAGTTAATGATCCAAGCCACAGTTAGCTCCTGGTCTTGTTTTTGCTGACTGTATAGAGCTTCTCCATCTGTGGTGCAAATAATATAATCAATCTGATTTTGATTTGACACATGGTGATGACCATGTGTAGAGTCATCTCTTGTGTTATATCTTATTAGTGTGGCGGTAAATACAAATGTTTGAGTCCTCAATAAATATCCTTTGGAAACATATAATTGAACCTCACATATCACTGTGTTCTTGCAAGTATCACACCTGGGGAGAAAGCTCAGGAACTGTGAATGAGCCCAAAATTGTAGAAACAAGGTCTGGTGAAGTAGCTGTAAGAGATTAATAAGACCCTTCACACAGCAGGTAAGATTTCCATGAAGACACCTTTTCTCTCAGTCATAACACCCTTAGCTTTATAAGGCAATTGGATCAGCAATATGAGAAATAATGAAGCAGAGACTGAGTGGCTATTTTTAGGGTATGTTTCAGAGTGGAAAGTTAAAATGGTTCCACATTTCCCTGAGATTCATAGAATCCTTGTGCAAATCAGAGGTAAAGGAGCCCTCTGATTTGCACAAGAATCCTTACCAAAATCTTGTGACTTTCCAGGTAATTTTTACCACATACTCAGAAACTCTTCCAAGAACTGAACGTATCCTATTGTCTGTCCGTCTGTCCATAGTATCTTCTCTACTTGAATTCACTGCAGTCAGGCATTCTCCTATACTACTCCATTGAAACTTAGGAGTTAATTTATCTTTAATATTTTTCAATGAGTGGTTAAATATGTATAAAATAACTATGTCAGTAAGTTATTTTGAAATGCTTAATAAAAGCTAGGTTTAAATTGTTAAGAAAATGAATAGAAATGAAGAGTCAAATAACTACACTGTGGTTTCCCAGCATAGCTTTCTTTCTTTTTTTTTTTTTCCTAATTTTATTTTATTTTTAAACTTTACATAATTGTATTAGTTTTGCCAAACATCAAAATGAATCCGCCACAGGTATACATGTGTTCCCCATCCTGAACCCTCCTCCCTCCTCCCTCCCCATACCATCCCTCTGGGTCGTCCCAGTGCACTAGCCCCAAGCATCCAGTATCGTGCATCGAACCTTATGGACTCTGTGGGAGAGGGAGAGGGTGGGAAGATTTGGGAGAATGGCATTGAAACATGTAAAATATCATGTAAGAAACGAGTTGCCAGCCCAGCATAGCTTTCATCCTCATATAAAGAAACTCAGTAAGTAGAAAGCTTTTTTTAAATTCTTTGTGGAGTACTCATTATCAAACTGAGCACAGCACTCACATACACACACACTGTGAAACTGCAGGTTTCTGCCTGTGCATTTATAGAAGTAATGATCCACCACCAGGTGGCAGAACACAATTGGAAACTGTCCCCTACAGAGAATTTGAACTTACTTTATTGCCTCAATCTGTACAGAAATAAGTATTAGGTGTACAGACAGAATCATACATACATATTTACACTTTGTGTATGTTACAGGAAACACAAAAAAGTCTTTTATCTAGGGATATCACATTTTACTTGAAAATAGTTGGTAGAAGTTTAAGCTGAAATATCTACTCATTTTCTACCTCTGGGACTCTTACACAATGGTAAGAACTATTGGTATTATGTAGGAAATCATGAATCAGTTTATAATGAATGCTGTGGCATGTAACAATCATGTTAGGTCTATTTTTCCATACTACAGTCTCTATGCTAGGCATAATGTATGGTATCCATTAATAGACAGTATATGGAATAATTGTGAATCAAAACTTAGTCCTTAACCATGGTATTCATCACTGGGATTTTAAACCTTGACATTTACATCTAGTATAATAATGTCTAAGGTGATAGAGTTGGGCACTCAGGAGTTCAGTCCTTAGAACTTTGCCTTTCCTTTGAGAAATCTTTTAAGAAAGTTGACTTTTATGACCTATTCTTTTTTTCATATTGAAGTAGCTTTATTCAGCAATAAGAACTAAATCTATTTTTAATATACAGTATTTATAGAACAGCTTTAAATTTACAGAAAAACTAAGATTTGAGAAGATAGTACAGAGAGTTCCCTTGTGTTCTATGCCCATTTTCCCATATTATTAACATCTTATATTACTGTAGTGCATGTTATAATTAATGAACCAAAGTGAATACATCATTGCTAATTAAAATTAGTAGTTTCTTCAGATTTCCCTAGCTTTATGTAGTGTTCTTTTTACATTTTAGAGTCCCATTCAAAATACCACATTCAGTTCAGTCGCTTATCATGTCTGACTCTTTGCGACCCCATGAATTGCAGCACGCCAGGCCTCCCTGTCCATCACCAACTCCCAGAGTCCACCCAAACTCATATTCATCGAGTCAGTGATGCCATCCAGCCATCTCATCCTCTGTCGTCCCCTTCCCCTCCTGCCCCCAATCCCTCCCAGCATCAGGGTCTTTTCCAGTGAGTCAACTCTTCGCGTGAGGTGGCCAAAGTACTGGAGTTTCAGCTTCAGCATCAGTCCTTCCAAAGAACACCCAGGACTGATCTCCTTTAGGATGGACTGGTTGGATCTCCTTGCAGTCCAAGGGACTCTCAAGAGTCTTCTCCAACACCACAGTTCAAAAGCATCAATTCTTCGGCGCTCAGCTTTCTTCACAGTCCAACTCTCACATGCATACATGACCACTGGAAAAACAATAGCCTTGACTAGATGGACCTTTGTTGGCAAAGTAATGTCTCTGCTTTTGAATATGCTATCTAGTTTGGTCATAACTTTCCTTCCAAAGAGTAAGCGTCTTTTAATTTCATGGCTGCAGTCACCATCCGCAGTGATTTTGGAGCCCCCCAAAATAGTCAGCCACTGTGTCCACTGTTTGCCCATCTATTTCCCATGAAGTGATGGGACCAGATGCCATGATCTTAGTTTTCTGAATGTTGAGCTTTAAGCCAACTTTTTCACTCTCCTCTTTCACTTTCATCAAGAGGCTCTTTAGTTCTTCACTTTCTGCCATAAAGGTGGTGTCATCTGCATGTCTGAGGTTATTGATATTTCTCCCGGAAATCTTGACTCCAGCTTGTGCTTCTTCCAGCTGAGCGTTCCTCAAGATGTACTCTGCATATAAGTTACATAAACAGGGTGACACTATACAGCCTTGACGTACTCCTTTTCCTATTTGGAACCAGTCTGTTGTTCCATGTCCAGTTCTAACTGTTGATTCCTGACCTGCATACAGGTTTCTCAAGAAGCAAGTCAGGTGATCTGGTATTCCCATCTCTTTCAGAATTTTCCAGTTTATTGTGATCCATACAGTCAAAGGCTTTGGGATAGTCAATAAAGCAGAAATAGATGTTTTTCTGGAACTCTCTTGCTTTTTCGATGATCCAATGGATGTTGGCAATTTGATCTCTGGTTCCTCTGCCTTTTCTAAAACCAGCTTGAACATCTGAAAGTTCACAGTTGACGTATTGCTGAAGCCTGACTTGGAGAACTTTGAGCATTACTTTACTAGCATGTGAGATGAGTGCAATTGTGTGGTAGTTTGAGCATTCTTTGACATTGCCTTTCTTTGGGATTGGAATGAAAACTGACCTTTTCCAGTCCTATGGCCACTGCTGAGTTTTCCAAATTTGCTGGCATATTGAGTGCAGCACTTTCACAGCATCATCTTTCAGGATTTGAAATAGCTCCAATGGAATTCCATCATCTCCACTAGCTTCGTTCGTAGCGATGCTTCCTAAGGTCCACTTGACTTCACATTCCAGGATGTCTGGCTCTAGGTGAGTGATCACACCATCGTGATTATCCAGGTCATGAAGATCTTTTTCATACAGTTCTTCTGTGTATTCTTGCCACCTCTTCTTAATATCTTCTGCTTCTGTTAAGTCCATAGCATTTCTGTCCTTTATTGAGCCCATCTTTGCATGAAATATTCCCTTGGTATCTCCAATTTTCTTGAAGAGATCTCTAGTCTTTCGCATTCTGTTGTTTTCCTCTATTTCTTTCCATTGATTGCTGAGGAAGGGTTTCTTATCTCTCCTTGCTATTTTTTGGAACTCTGCATTCAGATGTTTATATCTTTCCTTTTCTACTTTGCTTTTTGCTTCTCTTCTTTTCACAGCTATTTGTAAGGCCTCCACAGACAGCCATTTTGCTTTTCTTGCATTTCTTTTCCACGGTTATGGTCTTGGTCCCTGTCTCCTGTACAGTGTCATAGGTGGGTTTATTCCTAGGTGTTTTATTCTTTTGTTGCAGTGATGAATGGGATTATTTCCTTAATTTCTCATTCTGATTTTTCTTTCTTAGTGTATAGGAATGCAAGGGATTTCTGTGTATTAATTTTATATCCTGCCATTTTACTATACTCATTAATTAGCTCTAGTACTATTCTGGTGGCACCTTGAGGGTTTTTTATGTATAGTATTATGTCATCTGCAAACAGAGTTTTACTTCTTCTTTTTTAATCTGTATTCCTTTTATTTCTTTTTCTTCTCTGATTGCTGTGGCTAGGAGTTCCAATACTATGTTGAATAGTAGTGGTGGGAGTGGGCACCCTTGTCTTATTCCTGATTTTAGAGGAAATGCTTTTAATTTTTCCCCATGGAGGATAATGTTTGCTGTGAATTTGTCATATATGGCCTTTATCATGCTGAGGTAGGTTCCTTCTATGCCTACTTTCGGAGAGTTTTTATCATAAATGGGTGCTGAATTTTGTCAAAGGCTTTTTCTGCCTCTATTAGATGATCATATGGTTGTTATCTTTCAATTTGTTAATGTGTATCACATTGATTGATTTTCATATAATGAAGAATCATTCCATCTCTGAGATAAAGACCACTCAATCATGATGTATGATCCTTTTAATGTATTTTTGGATTCTGTTTGCTAGAATGTTGTTGAGGACTTTTATATGTATGTTCATCAGTGATATTGGCCAATAATTTTCTTTTTTGTGATATATTTGTCTGGTTTTGGAATCTTTGTCTGGTATTGGGATGATAGTGGCCTCATAGAATGAGTTTGGGAGGTTTCCTTCCTCTGCAATTTTTCTGGAAGAGTTTGATCTGGGGAGCTTAACTTCTCTAAACTTTTGGTAGAATTCATCTGTAAAGTGAGGCTTCCCTGGTGGCTCAGACAGTAAAGTATCTGCCTGCAATGCAGGAGACCCAGCCTCGATCCCTAGGTTGGGATGATCCCCTGGAGCAGGAAATGGCAACCCATTCCAGTATTATTGCCAGGAAAAAGCCCAGGGACAGAGCAGCCTGGCAGACTATAGTCCATGGGGTTGCAAAGAGTCAGACATGACTGAGGGACTAACATTTTAACTTTTAACATCCATGAAGCCATCTGGTCCTAGATTTTTCTTTGTTGGAAGATTTTTGACTACAGTTTTGATTTCCATGTTTGTGATTGGAATGTTCATATTTTCTATTTGTTCCTGATCCAGTTTTGTAAGGTTGTTCTTTTCTAAAAATTTATCCATTTCTTCCAGATTTTCCATTTTATTTGCAAATAGTTGCTTGTAGTAGTCTCTTATATTTCTGTGTTATTTGTTGTAACTTCTCCTTTTCCATTTCTAATCTTATTGATCTGAGTCTTCTCTGTTTTTTTTTTGTTTTTTTTTTTTTCCTCGATGAGTCTGGCTAATGGTGTTCATCATCTCAAAAAAAAAAAATACATTTTTTAGTTTTATTGATCTTTGCTACTGTCTCCTTCATTTACTTCTCATTTATTTCTACTCTTATTTTTATGATTTCTTTCCTCCTACTAACTTCAGGGATTTTGTTCTTCTTTTTCTAATTCCTTCAGGTGTAAGGTTACATTGTTTATTTGATATTTCTCTTGTTTCTTGAATAGGCTTGTATTGCTATATACTTCCTTCTTAGCACTTCTTTTACAGTATCCCATCAGTTTTGAGTTGTCATGTTTTCCTTGTCATTTTCTTCTAAGTATTTTTTTATTTCCTCTTTGATTTCTTCAGAGACCTCTTGGTTATTCAGAAGATATTGTTTAGCCTTCATCTGTTTGTGTTTTTTATAATCTTTTCCCCTGTAATTGATACCTAACCTTACAGCATTGTGGTCAGAAAAAAAGCTTGAAATGATTTCAAATTTTTAAATTTAAGGCTTGAGTTGTGACCAAAGATGTGACCTATCCTGGAGAATGTTCCATGTGCAGTTGAAAAGAAATCTACTGTTTTGTTAAAATTAAATGCCCTGTTGGTATCAATTAGGTCCATCTGGTCCAATGTATCATGTACAGCTTGTGTTTCCTTATTAATTTTCCGTCAGGATGATGTGTCCATTAGTGTGTGTGATGTGATAACGTGCCCCACTGTTATTGTGTTACTGCCTATTTCCCTTTTTTATAGGTATTAGCATTTGCCTTATGTATTGAACTGCTCCTATGTTGGGTGCCTATATATTTATATTTGTTTTATCTTTTTGGGGGGGTTGATCTCTTGATCATTATGGAGTGTCCTTCCTTGTCTCTTGTAACAGTCCTTATTTTAAAGTCTATTTTATACGATATAAGTATTGATACTCCTGCTTTATTTTGATTTCTGTTTGCATCGAATATCTTTTTCCTGCCCCTCACTTTCAGTCTGTATGTGTCCCTAGGTCTGAAGTGGGTCTCTTTTAGACAGCGTGTGTAGGGGTCTTATTTTTGTATTCATTCAGCCCACCTTTGTCTTTTGGTTGGATCATTTAATCCATTTACATTTCATGGAATTATTGATATGTATGTTTCCTGGAGAACGCTATGGACAGAGAAGCCTGGCAGGCTGCAGTCCATGGGGTTGCAAAGAGTCATACACAACTAAGTGATTTCTACTTTACTTTTACTTTATGATCTATTATTATTTATAGTTTTGGGTCCTTTTTATAGGTTTTTTCTTCCTTTGTGTTTTCTGTCTAGAATGGTCCCTTTAGAATTTGTTGTAAAGCTGGTTCAATGGTGCTGAATTCTCTTAAGTTTTGCTTATCTTTAAAGCTTTTGATTTCTTTGTCAAATCTGAATGATATCCTTGCTGAGTAGAGGTATTTCTTTGTTTATAGGTTTTTTTTTTTTCCCCCCCACCACTTTAAGTATATCCTGTCACTCTCTTCATATTTGTAGTGTTTCTGTTGAAAGATCACCTGTTAGCCCTATGGGGTCCCCTTATATGTTATTTGCTGCTTTTCCATTGGTGCTTTTAATATTTTGCCTTTGGATTTAATTTTCATTAGTTTGACTAACATGTGCTTAGGTGTGTTTCTCTTTGGGTTTATCCTGTATGGGACTCTCTGGTCTTCCTGGACTTAAGTGGCTATTTCCTACCTTGTGCACACCAGGACTCAGGAGAAAGGAGGAGTGACCCCAAAAGAGACTGACCCAGACTTGCCTGTGAGAGTCCAGGAGTCTCCAGCTAAGGCATGGGTCAGCAGTGGCCTGTTGCAGGGTCAGGGGCACTGAATACAACAGTGGGTGCATAAGACCTTTTGAAAGAGGTTGCCATTAGCTTCATTACCTCCACCATAGTTTGGTCTCAGGTCAAAAACAGGGCGGAGAAGGCAATGGCAACCCACTCCAGTACTCTTGCCTGGGAAATCCCATGGATGGAGGAGCCTGGTAGGCTAAAGTCCATGGGGTCATGAAGAGTCAGACACAACTGAGCAACTTCACTTTCACTTTTCACTTTCATGCACTGGAGAAGGAAATGGCAACCCACTCCAGTATTCTTGCCTGGAAAATCCCATGGATGGAGAAGCCTGATAGGTTATAGTCCATGGGGTCGCAAAGAGTCAGACATGACTGAGCAACTTCACTTTCATCAAACTGATCACATGGGCCACAGCCTTGTCTTAGTCAATGAAACTATGAGCCATGCTGTGTAGAGCCACCAAAGATGGATGGGTCATGGTGGGGAGTTCTGACAAAACTTGGTCCACTGGAGAAGGGAATGGAAAAATAGTTCAGTATTATTGCCTTGAGAATCCCATGAACAGTATGAAAAGGAAAAATGATATCACACTGAAAGATGAACTCCCAGGTTGGTAGGCGCCCAATATGCTACTGGAGAAGAGTGGAGAAATAACTCCAGAAAGAATGAAGAGAGAGAGCCAAAGCAAAAACAGCGCCAAGTTGTGGATGTGACTGGTAATGGAAGTAAAGCCTGATGCTGTAAAGAACAATATTGCATAGGACCTAGAAGGTTAGGTCCATGAATCAAGGTAAATTGGAAGTGGTGAAGCAGGAGATGGCAACAGTAAACATCAACATTTTAGGAATCAGTGAACTGAAATGGACTGAAATGGGCAAATTTAATTCAGATGACCATTATACCCACTACTGTGAGCAAGAATCCTTTAGAAGAATTGGAGTAGCCTTCATAGCCAACAAAAGAGTCCAAAATGCAGGATTTGTGTGCAATCTCAAAAATGACAGAAAGACCTCTGTTCGTTTCCAGGGCAAACCATTCAATATTATGGTAATCCAAGTCTATGCCCCAACCAATAATGCTGAACAAGCTGAAATTGAATGGTTCTATGATGAACTACAAGACCTTCTAGAATTAACACCCAAAAAAGATGTCATTTTCATCATAGGGGACTGGAATGCAAAAGTAGGGAGCCAAGAGATACCTGGAGTAATAGGCAAATTTGGCCTTGGAGTACAAAATGAAGGAGGGCGAAGTTTAACAGAGTTTTGCCAAGAGAATGCACTGGTCATAGCAAACACCCTCTTCCAACAACACAGACTCTATATATGGATATCACCAGATGGTCAATACCAAAATCAGACTGATTATATTCTTTGGAGCCAAAGATGGAGAAGCTCTCTACAGTCAGCATAAACAAGACCAGAAGCTGACTCTGGCTCAGATCATGAACTCCTTATTGCAAAATTCAGACTTAAATTGAAGAAAGTAGGGAAAACCACTAGACCATTCAGGTATGACATAAATGAAATCCCTTTTTGTCACTGAAAGTGACAAATTCAAGGGACTATATCTGGTAGACAGAGTGCCTGAGAACTATGAATTGAGGTTGGTGACACTGTGGAGGAGGTGGAGATCAAGATGATCCCCAAGAAAAAGAAATGCAAAAAGGCAAAATGGTTGTCTGAGGAGGCCCTACAAATAGCTGAGAAAAGAAGAGAAGCAAAAGGTAAAGGAGAAAAGGAAAGATATACCCATTTGAAAACAGAGTTTCAAAGAATAGCAAGGAGAGATAAGAAAGCTTTCTTCAGTGAACAGTGCAAAGAAATAGAGGAAAACAATGGAATTGGAAAGATGATATCTATTCAAGAAAATTAGAGGTACCAAGGGAATATTTCACACAAAGATGGGCACAACAAAGGACAGAAATGGTATGGACCTAACAGAAGCTGAAGATATTAGGAAGAGGTGGCAAGAAAACACAGAACAAAAAAGATCTTCATGACCTAGATAGACACAGTGGTGTCATCACTCACCTAGAGCCAGACATCCTGGAGTGTGAAGTCAAGAAGGCCTTAGGAAGCATCACTGCAAACAAAGCTAGAGGAGGTGATGGAACTCCAGTTGATCTATTTCAAATCCTAAAAGATGATGCTGTGAAAGTGATGCCCTCAGTATGCCAGTAAATATGGAAAACTCAGCAGTGGCCAGAGGACTGGAAAAGGTCAATTTTCATTCCAATCCCAAAAAAGGCAATGCCAAAGAATGCTCAAACTTCCACAAAATTGCACTCATGTCACATGCTAACAAAGCAATGTTCAAAATTCTCCAAGCAGACTTCAGCAGTATGTGAACCATGAAATTCCAAATGTTCAAGCTGGATTTAGAAAAGACAGAGGAACAGAGACCAAATTGCCAACATCCATTAGATCATTGAAAAAGCAAGAGAGTTCCAGAAAACATACTTCTAATTTATTGACTATGCCAAAACCTTTGACTCTGTGGATCACAGCAAACTGGAAAATTCTTAAAGAGATGGAAGTACCAGACCACCTTACCTGCCTCCTGAGAAATCTGTATGCAGGTCAAAAAGCAACAGTTAGAAAAGGACATAGAACAACAGACTGGTTCCAAATTCAGAAAGGAGTATGTCAAGGCTGTATATTGTCACCCTGCTTATTTAACTTCTGTGCAGAGTACATCATGCAAAATGACAGGTGGGATGAAGCACATGCTGGAATCAAGATTGCCAGGAGAAATATCAAGAACCTCAGATATACAAATGACACCACCCTTATGAGAGAAAGTGAAGAAGAACTAAAGAGCCTCTTGATGAAAATGAAAGAGGAGAGTCAAAAGGCTGGCTTAAAACTCAACACTGAAAAAATAAAGATCATGGCATTCAGTCCCATCACTTCATGGCAAATAGATGGGGAAACAATGGAAACAGTGAAAGACTTTATTTTCTTGGCTTCAAAAGTCACTGCAGATGGTGACTGCAGCCATGAAATTTTAAAAAAAATGCTTGCTCCTTGGAAGAAAATCTATGACCAATCTAGACAGCATATTGAAAAACAAAGACATTACTTTGCTGACAAAAGTCTGTCTAGTCAAAGCTATGGTTTTTCCAGTAGTCATGTATTAATATGAGAGCTGGACTATAAAGAAAGCTGAGTGCTGAATAATTGGTGCTTTTGAGCTGTGGTGTTGGAAAAGACTCTTGAAAGTCCCTTGGACTGCAAGGAGATCAAACCAGTCAATCCTAAAGGAAGTAAGTCCTGAATATTCATTGGAATGACTGATGCTGAAGCTGAAGCTCCAATACTTTGGCCACGTGATGGGAAGAACTGACTCATTGGAAAAGACTGTGATTCTGGGAACGATTAAAGGCAGGAGGAGAAGGGGATGACAGAGGATAAGATAGTTGGATGGCATCACTAACTCAATGGACATGAGTTTGATCAAGCTCCGGGAGTTGGTGATGGACAGGGAAGCCTGGTGTGCTGCAGTCCATGGTGTCACAAAGTGTCAGACATGACTGAGCCACTGAACTGAGCTGAATCTGCTTGCATTTGCCACACCTTCTGGGATTGTAAACTGCTGTTGCATCTAGTTCTGCCTTTAGCATTCTTGCTGGCTGTGGTGTAGTCTGGGTTTTTCTACCTTTGGCATTGCACAGTTTATAGACACTGCTCATCCCACCTACGGCATTCTTGAAGGCAGGTTCCTGTGGTCTATGAGCACATAGATTAAGATAGTGTCCCTGTGGCATTGACCTCTTGCCTTTCTGGGAAGCCCAGGTTTTTCTCTGGAATTCCTCAGCTGTGTTGTACTAGTTCCTTCAAAGTGTCTTTGCAGCGGTCAAGCCTGGTCTTCTCCCTGGGCCCTGAGCCCCTACCTTAAGCCTTGGCACCCAGCCCCCACTTGTTGTGGTGGATATGCAATCTGCTTCTAGGCTGGTAATTGCTGTTTGGCAATGATCTCTGTGGTGAACTCTCTTCATTTTGCCTTTCAAGCACCTGTTGCTTCATTCCCTTCTGAGGTTCTGAAGCCCTCGTCTTGGCCCCTCCCATGAAGGCATTTCTGAGAGTGTGCAGAAACTTTTCCTCCTTTTTGGCTCCCTCCCAGGGCATAGGTCCCCATCCCCAAATTCTTTGTCTGTCTTTTGCCCTACCTTATTCTGCAGATATTGGCTTGCCTTTTAGGAAATTTGGGGTCTTCTTCTGGTGTTGAGAAGGTATTCTGTAGGAGTTGTTCCACATCCAGATTTATTTTTGATGTATTTGTGGGAAGGAAAGTGGTTTTTCTGTCTTACTCTTCCACCAGCTTCACCATACTGTTTTGTAGTATTGCCTGATGTCAGGGAACCCAATTTCTCCAGCTTTGTCTTTTTCCCCCAGGATTGTTTTGGCCATTTGGGGTTTTTTGTGTTTCCATACAAACTGTAAATTTTCTTGTTCTAAGTTTGTTTGTTTGTTTCTTTGTTTTTGAAGTATAATTGACCTGGGACACTCTGATAGTTCCTGTTACACAATACAGTGGTTCAATATTTGTAAACATTTTAAACTGATCACCAAGATTTTTTTAGTTACAGTATGTCATCATATAAAGATATTACATAATTATTCACTGTTTTCCCTGCACTGTACATTTCACGTCCATAACTCATCTGTGTCACAATTGAAAATTTGTACTTCTTTGTCTTCCTCACCTATGTGTTTCCTCCCCCCAATATTTCTCCCCTCTGGCCTATTTGTTCTGAACCTTTCTGTTCTGTTTGTCTGAATCTATTTGTACTCTGTATCTATAACTTTGGCTCTGTTTTGTTGTGTTTGCTCATTTGTTTGCTTTTTAAAATTCCACATGTAAGTGAAATCAAGCAGTATATGTCTTTTTCTCTGTGACCTATTTCACTCAGCATAACTTTTGCTAGGTTCATCCATGTTGTTGCAAATGGCAAGATTTCATCCTTTTTATTGCTGAATAATATTATATACACACATGCACACACACATCTTCTTCTTGTTTATCAATTCACCAGTTGACTGGCACTTATATTGCTTTCATATCTTGGCCATGCAATGAACATAGGGGTACACATATCTTTTCTAATTAGTGTTTCATTTTGGTAAAAATCTAGGAGTGGAATGGTTGGATCATATATTAATTATATTTTTAGTTTTCTCAGGGACCTCTATATCATTTCCACAGTGCTCCAATTTACATTCTCATCAACAACACATAAGAATTCCCTTTTCTCTACATCCTCACCAACAGTTGTTGTTTGTAGTCTTTTTGATGATAGCCATTCTGAAAGGTGTTAGGTGATTGCTTTGTGACTTTGATTTGCATTTCCCTGATGCTTATCATCTTTTCATGTGCCTGTGGAAAATTGCTATATCTTCCTTAGAAAGATGTCTATTCATATCCTCTGTCCATTTTTAATTGCCTTTTTTAATGTTGAGTTTTATGTGTTCTTTATGTATTTTGGATACTAACCCCTTGTAAGATATATATATTATTTGGAAATATTTTCTCCCATTTGTTAAGTGCCATTTTCATTTTGTTGATAGTTTCCTTCACTGTGCAAACTTTTTTTAGTTTGATACAGTTCCATTGTTTATTATTTGGTTTTGTTTCCCTTGCCTTAGAGACACACACAAAAAAACATATGACCAAGACCAATGCCAAAGCATATACTTTGTTTATTTTCTTCTAGAAGTTTTATGGTTTCAAATCTTATGCTTAAGTTTTTATTTTTGGTTTAGTTTTGAAAAGGGTATGAAAGCATATCCAGTTTGACTATTTTGCATGTAGCTTTTCAATTTTCCCAACACCATTTATTGAAGACATTGTCTTTTCTCCATTAAATATTCTTGCCTCCTTTGATATAAATTAACTGCTCATAGAAGTTTGAGTTAATTTCTGAGTTGTTTATTCTTTTCCATTGATCTGCGGTGTATATTTTTGTGCCAGTGTCATACTGTTTTGACTAGTAAAGCTCTGTAGTACATTTTGAAATCAGGGAGAGTGATAAGAGCAACTTTGTTCTTTATCATGATTGTTTTGGCTATTTGGGATCTTTTGTGTTTCCATGCAAATTTTAGAATTATTTTTAGTTCTGTGAAAAATGTCATTGTTATTTTGATAAGGATTTCATTGAATTTGTAGATTGCCTTGGGTAGTATGGTCATTTTAACAGTATTAGTTCTTCTAACCCATGAGTGTGTTATATCTTTCCACCTGTTTGTATCTTTTTCAGCTTCTTTCATCAAAGTCATATAGTTTTCTGAGTACAGATGTTTTACTTCAATAACTTTATTCTAGGTATTTTTGGATGCAATTTTAAGTGGGGTCATCTTGATGTTTTCTCTTTCTGGTATTTCATTATCAGCTTATAGAAATGCACCAGTTTTTTGTATATTAATTTTATTCTGTAACTTTATGCAATTCATTGGTGAGATCTATGTTTTTTGGTGTTGTTGACATTTTAAGGAGTTTCTATGTACAGTATCATGCCATCATCTGCAAATTGATAGTTTTATTTCTTCTCTTCCAAATTGGATTCCTTTTATTTCTTTTCCTAGTCTTGTTGCTATGGCTAGAACTTTTCCAATAGTATGTTGAATAAAAGTGGTGGGCGTGAGTATCATTTTCTTGTTACTAATTTTAGAGGAAATGCCTTTAGCTTTTCATAGTTGAGTATGATGTTAGTTACAGACTTGTTATATATGGCCTTTAGTATGCTGAGTTATGTTCCCTTTACCCACTTTGTTGAGAGTTTTATCTTAACTGGATGTTAAATTGTCAAAAGCATTTTCTCCATCTACTGTGTTGATACATTATTTTTATTCTTTAATCTATTAATGTAGAATATCACATTAATTGGTTTGCATATATTGAACCTCCTTGCATCCCTGGGATAAATCCTGCTTGATCATGGTGTATGATCCTTTTAATATATTGTTGAATTTTGTTTGCTACAATTTTGTTAAATAATTTTACATGTTCATAAGTGATATTGACCTATAATTTTATTTTGTGATATCTTTGCCTGGTTTTGATATCATGGTAGTGCTGACCTTGTAGAATGAGTTTGGAACTGTTTGTTCCTCTGCAAATTTTTGGAATGGTTTGAAAAAGATGGTTGTTGACACTTTAGATTTGGTAGAATTCACCTCTGAAGTAATCTGGGTTTGGACTTTTATTTATTGGGATTTTTTTTTAAGTTACTGATATTTTTTCATTGCTGGTTATTCATGTGTTCATATTTTATATCTCTTCCTATTTCAATCCTGAGAGATTGTATTTCTAGGAATTTGCCCAGTTCTTCTAGGTTGTGTATTTTATTAGCATATAATTGTTCATAGTAATTCTTATGATTGTATTTTTGTGATACTAGTTGTAAATCTCCTTATTCTGATTTTATTGATTTCATTCCTCTCTTTTTCTAGTTGAGACTGATAAAGGTCTATTAATTTTTCCTATTCAAAAAACCATGTCATAGTTTCATATATCTTTTCAACTGTTTTTAGTCTGTATTTCATTTATTTCTGCTCTGATCTTTATGATTTATTTCTTGTCCTTAATTTGTGTTTTGTTTATTCTTTTTCTGGTTCCTTTAGTTGTAAGGTTAGGTTGTTTATTTGAGATATTTGTTTCCTGAGGTAGGTTTGTATCACTATAAACTTCCTTCTTATAATTTCTTTTGCTGTATCCCATAGGGATATTCTATTTCTGTTTTGTTTTTCTAAGGCATTTTTTGATTTATTCTTTGATTTCTTCCATGATCCATTAGTTCTTTAGTAGTATACTGTTGAACCTACACTTGCTTGTGGTTTATTTATTTTTCTTTAGTTAATTTCTAGTTTCATAGCATTGTGGCTGGAAAAGATGCTGACATCATTTCAATGTTCTGAAATTTACTGAGATTTGTTTTGTGCTTCCCTGGTGGCTCAGATGGTACAGATCTGCCTGCAATGTGGGAGATCTGATTTCAATCCCTGAGCCAGGAAGATCCTCTGGAGAAGGGAATGGCTACCCATTCCAGTATTCTTGCCTGGAGAATCCCATGGAAAGAGGAGCCTGGCAGGCTGCAATCCATGGGTTTGCAAAGAGTTGAGCATGAGTGACTAACACTTTCACTTCACTTCATGTAGTCTTTTATATTCCATGTGTTATTGAAAACTTTTATTCTGATATTTTAATGAAATGTCTTGTGTATGTGTGTGTGTGTACGCATGCTCAGTTGTGTCTGACTCTTTCTGATCAAGTGGACTAACTGTAGCCTGCCAGGCTCTTCTGTCCATGGAATTTTCCAGGCAAGAACACTGGAGTGGGTTGCCATTTCCTACTCCAGGATTGTCCTGTAGATGCCTATTAGGTCTAACTGGTCTAATGTGTTATTAAGGCTGCTTCTTTATTGATTTCCTATTTGTATGATTTGTTCATTGATGTAATGGAATTGTTAAAGTCACCTTCTATTAATATTATTGCAGTATTGTCAATTTATATTCTATTAATATTTGCCTTTTATATTCAGATGCTCTTATATTAGGTGCATATATGCTTACACATGTTATATCCTCTTCTAGTATTTATCCCCTTATCATTAAATAATGTCCTGTCTTGCCTTTTATTATAGACTTTATTTTAAAGTTTACTTGGTCTAATATGAATATTATTACCTAGATTCCATTTTGTTTCCATTAGCACAGAGTATCATTTTCCATCTTCTCCCTTTCCATTTGTGTATGCTTTTAGCTCTAAAATGAGCCTCTTGTAGGCGGTTATAGATGAGTCTTTTTTAAAATCCAATCAGCCACTTTATATCTTTTGATTGGAGCATTCAATCCAATGACATTTAGAGTGATTATTGATAGGTATGTACTTATTGCCATTTTGTTACTTGTTTCCTGGTTGTTTTGCAATTCTCTATTCTTTTCTTCTTCTCTTAGTCTCTTCCCTTGTGGTTTCCTGATTTTCTTGAGTTATATATCTGTGTTCCTTTCACTCTAGATTTTGTGTGTCTATTTTATGTTTTTGATTTGTGTGTACCATGGAATTCATATTTGTTGACATAACTATGTTTGCTTGTATTAAACTGATAGTTCAAACATATTCCAAAGATTTACATTTTTGAATCTCTCACTTTCTTGATTCTGATGTCATATTTTATATCTTCATGTCTCCACCTTAAGTGTCTACTGCAGTTATAGGTAATTTACAAATTTTAGTCTTTGTATTTGCTCATTAAATGCATTGATCTTCAACTTTTAGTATATATTTGCTTTAACAGTGTGATTTTTCCCTTCCTGAAATTTCTTATTTATTTTTGCAACTTTTTTTTCACTTGAAGAAGACCCTTTAACACTTCTTGGAAGGTTTGTTTAGTATAATGAACTTTTTTTAGTTTTCGCTGGTCTGAAGAACTCTTTATCTTTCCTTCAGTTCCAAATGCTTAACTTGTTGGGTAGTGTGGCCTGGGTTTTAGGTGTTCTCCTTTTAGCATTTGAATTATACCATAGATGAACAGATTGCCTAAAGAACTATGGATGGCGGTTGGTGATCTTGTAAGGAGGCAGTGATCAAAACCATCCCCAAGAAAAACACATGCAAAAAGGCAAAATGATTTTCCAATGAGGCCCTACAAATAGCTGAGAAAAAAAGAGAAGTGAAAGAAAGGAAAAGGAGAAAAGGAAAGATTTATTCATCTGAATGCAGAGTTCCAAAGAATAGCAAGGAGATATAAGAAAGCCTTCCTCAGCGATCAGTACAAAGAAATAGAGGGAAACAATAGAAAGGGAAAAACTAGAGATCTCTTCAAGAAAATTAGAGATACCAAGGGAATACTTCATGCAAAGATGGGCACAATAAAGAAAATAAACAGTATGGACCTAACAGAAGCTGAAGATATTAAGAAGAGGTGGCAAGAATACACAGAAGAACTATAAAAAAGATCTTCATGGCCCAGATAACCATGATGATGTGATCACTCACCTACAGCCAGATATCCTGGAGGGCGAACTAAGGGGGCCTTAGGAAGCATCACTACAAACAGAGATAGTGGAGGTGATGAAACTCCAGCTGAGCTATTCCAAATCCTAAAATATGCTGTGAAAGTTCTGTACTCAGTATACCAGTAAATATGGAAAACTCAGCAGTGGCCACAGGACTGGAAAAGGTCAGTTTTCATTCCAACCCCAAAGAAAGGCAATGCCAAAGAATGTTCAAGCTACCACACAATTGCACTCATTTCACATGTTATCAAAGTAATGCTCAAAATTCCCCAAGCCAGACTTCAACAATACATGAACTGTGAACTTCCAGATGTTCAAGCTGGATTTAGAAAAGGCAGAAGAACAAGAAATCAAATTGCCAACATCCATTGGATCATAGAAAAAATAAGAGAATTCCAGAAAAACATTTATTTCTGCTTCATTGACTATGCTAAAGTTTTTGACTTTGTGGATCACAACAAACTGCAGAAAATTCTTAAAGAGATGGAAATACCAGACCACCTTACTGCCTTATGAGAAACCTGTATGCAAGTCAAGAAGCAGCAGTTAGAACTGGCCACAGAACAATGGACTGGTTCTAAGTTGAGAAAGGAGTATGTCAAGGCTGTATATTGTCACCCTGCTTATTTAACTTATATTCAGAGTACATCATGCTAAATGTCAGGTTGGATGAAGCACAGGCTGGAATCAAGATTGCCAGGAGAAATATCAATAACTTCAGATATGCAGATGACACAACCCTAATGGCAGAAAGCAAAGAGGAACTAAAGATCCTGTTGATGAAGGTGAAAGAGGAGAGTGAAAAACTAATTTAAAACTAAACATTCAAAAAATGAAGATCATGGCATCTAGTCCCATCACTTCATGGCAAATAGATGGGGAAGCAACAAAAACTATGACAGACTTTATTTTTTTTGGGGCTCCAAAATCACTGCAGATGGTGAGTGCAGCCACGAAATTAAAAGATGCTTGCTCCTTGGAAGAAAAGCTATGACAAGCCTAGACAGCCTATTAAAAAGCAGAGACATTACTTTACCAACAAAGGTCCATCTAGTCAAAGCTATGGTTTTTCCAATAGTCATGTATGGATATGAGATTCAGACCACAGGGAAGGCTGAACGCTGAAGAATTGATTCTTTTGTGCTGTGGTGTTGGAGAAGACTCTTGAGAGGCCCTTGGACTGCGAGGAGAACAAATCAGTCAATCCTAAGGGAAATCTATCCTTAATATTCATTGGAAGAACTGATGCTGAAGCTGAAACTCCAATACTTTGTGTAGTGTAAATTTCTAATAATGTAATTTCACAGCCTTGAGAAATTTCATGGAAACAGCACCTGGACAAACAGCATATATTAAGAAACTGTGTTGATGATTATTTTTCATGTCTTTCTTAGAATAATAGCTTTTTTACAAACCCCAGGGTCAGATCCAGAAGGGAGTATGACTGGGATCATAAAAGCATGGACCTTGGAATACCGGGTCAGCATCAGGCATGAATGCTGTCTAATTGTTCCAGAGACTAGCCCAGAAGGGAACAGCCTAAACACAAGGAGATCTGGACTATGTCAGTGTAGTCCATGACATTTAGGAGTAGGTGATTAATACAGTATGTGTCTTGAAAAGGATAAGACTTGAGAAAGTCTTGTAGTCTGCAATTAGGAATAAAAACTGGACTTAGAGTGTACTCTGCCCCTCAGTCCAATAGAGGATGCAGGTCCTCTGACCCATTGCACCAGATTTCGTGTTCTGTCTTCATTCTCGTTGCTCACTCCCAGACCATTAGGGCAACAATTGGCACCCAATGTGGGACTGGAGCGAAAGACCACTATGAGCAAAAGTGAAACTACAGTGATGCAGAACCTGAGACGGTTGAGAGGCCTCTGAAAATTCCTGCTGGTAAGTCCTCAGGGATTTAATTAGGGTTAAAATGGGAAATGTTGACAGTGCAGGACACTATCGCCCATATATTTGTTTATTAAGACAGCTCCTGAAGGCAGGAGGAGCTTCTATTCGTGAAGGGTGATTATTAGAATTGTTGCAAAAGGTGAATAAATACTGCTGCTGGTTCCTGTTGATAGGAACCTTAGATTTAAAAGTCTGGGGGAAAAAGTCTGGGAAAAGGTTGGAGCCGAGTTAAAGAAAGAACATGCAAAAGGAACTCTGCTCCCTCTTTCTATTTGGAGCATGTAGGCATTAATTAAGTCAGTACTGGAACCTTTGCAGATTTTTGAATCTTTTGATGAAAATAATGGTGATTCTCTTGAAAAACCTCAAAGTTCAGAGTATGTGAAGTCTGAGGGAAAGGGCAAACCATCTGCAAAACCCGCTCCCTTGGCACTTGAGGAGGATGATGAAGGAGTTTTTCCTCCACCTCCTTCCACTTCCATCACCTGCTTTTGCAGGGAACATCTTTAGTCCAGAATCTATGCCCATTCCTCGTCTTTCATCCATACAGAAAGGAATTTTACAAGAACAAGGGGAAAGAGCTTTAGAGGCTTTTTGTGTTGCCTTTCCCATGGCTATTCATGAGAGGATAGCTCCTGGTGTCGAGCCTAATAACCCTAATGGAGTCTATGAGGCAGTTCAAGAACCTTTTCCTTTTAAAATCCTAAAGGAGTTAAAACAAGCAGTACAAAACTGTGGTGTAAATTCCCTGTTTATGGTGGGAATAGTTCAGAGTGTGGCAGAAGGCAATTGCCTCATTCCAGTGGATTGGTTGACATTAGCAAAAACAGTCTTAGCCCCAGGGGAATTTCTTCAATTTAGAACTTGGTGGCAGGATCATGCTGAGACTCTGGCTACACATAATCAGACTCATAATATTCTTATTTTGTTGGAACAACTTATGGGGGACAGTTCCATGGGGGAGAGTGCAAGACCAAATATGTATGAATGATCAAGCCATAGAACTATTGCGAAGGTGTTGCTTGAGGGCCTAGGAGAAAATAGAGTCAAAAGTCTGTTTCCTTTCAAAAAAATTGTCCAGGGGCCTAAGGAGCCCTATACTGAATTTATTGCCCAATTACAAGAGGCAATCTGCCGACAAGTTACAAATGCCGAGGCCACAGATGTCATATTACAATTGTTGGCTTATGATAATGCTAACACTGATTGTAAGAAAGTAATGAACCCATTCAAAGGAAAAGCTAGTTTGAATGATTATGTTAAGCTATGCCAGGGAGTGGGAACTGAATCCTTTAAAGCTGATTTATAAGCTCAGGCTATGGCAGGATTATGACTTCCTAAATTCCCTGGCACTTATTTTAATTGTGGGAAACCTGGACATACTAGAGTTGAATGTAAGTTCAAAAAAGGAAACTTTCAAAAAGGTAATTCACAAAAAGGGAATGCCCCTGGCCTTTGCCCAAAATGTAAAAAAGGAAACCATTGGGCAAATCAATCCTGTTCTAAATTTCATAAGGATGGCTCCCTCCTTTGGGGAAACAGCCTCCGGGGCAAGCTCCCAGCCCCATCAAACAAGGGAGCCTATCCTGTTCAGACTTCACAAATATCTTTCCCAATTACTCCTGCCAGCAACAACAACAGTCAGAATTACCATGCCTTGTCATAGAATTATCCCCAGTAACCCAAGGAAACACAGCCCTTGATATAAGTAGTAGTCAGGATATTATTGTTAATCATGGAGAGATACCAACTATTATTTCAACAGGAATATTTGGACTGCTTCCACAGGGGACAGTTGGATTATTGTTAGGAAGATCGGGACTAACTTCCCAGGGAGTTCAGATTCATACTGGAATTACAGACAATGATTATGAAGGAGAATTGAAGGTTATGGTCTCTACCACTCTTCCCTGGAAGGTTTCTAAAGGGGATAGAATTGCTAAGCTTTTAATTCTACCTTATATGTGGGTATAGGACATTCAAACAAAAAAATGGGACTCTGGGGGATTTGGAAGCACAGGCCAGGCTCGTATTTTTCTCACTGAAAAGATTTTGAAATCCAGACCCACTTGTAAAGTCAACATAAGTGGTAAAAACTTTCAGGGCTTAATAGATACTGGAGCTGATGTTTCTATCATCAGCTCTCAACACTGGCCTAAAGCATGGCCAACTAGGCCTGCTCCAATGTCTATTGTAGGTCTGGGACAGGCACAAAGACTAAAACAAAGCACTATGGTATTGTCTTGTTCAGGGCCTGAAAAACAACCAGTCACTATCCAACCTTACATTGCTGATATATCTATCAATCTATGGGGTTGTGATCTCTTAGAACAATGGCATGCTGAGATACATATTCCTCCAAATCATTATAAGGAGGCCAGTCATCAAATTATGTTCAATCAAGGTTATATACCAGGACTGGGACTGGGAAAAAATCAACAAGGAAGAATTTATCCTTTGACTACTCAAGAAACCCCCACTCCCCAGGGAGGATCCCCAAGCCTGTGATATCGCCCTCCTCTTCTATGCAGGTCCTGACCAGATTGTTTCTCCTCCTTTCCTGCCAGTCTCTGTATGGATTTTCTCCCATGTCAACTTCAGCCAGAGTCACTCTGCATGTAGATTAAATGGACCTAATAAACATATACAAAATATTTCACCCAACAGCATCAGAATACATATTCTTCTCAAGAGTACATGGAATATTGAATATTCTTCAGGATAGATAAAATGTTGGGGCACCAAACAAGCCTCAAAAAATTTAAGAAGTTTGAAATCTTATCAATTATATTTTCTGATAACTAAAATGATATAAAACCAGAAATCAATAATAAGAAGAAAATTTGTACTTATGTGAAAATTATCACAATACTGTAACAATCAATAGATCAAAGAAGAAATCAAAAGGGAAATAAAAATTATCTTAAGACAAACAAAAGTAGAATTATAACATACTAAAACTTATGGGAAACATACAAGACAGTTCTAATAGGAAAGTTTATAGTGACAAATGCCAACATTAGGTAAAAAGATCTGAAATAAATAACATAACTTTACATCTCAAGATTCTAGAAAAAGTAAGCAAACAATGCTTAAAGTTTGGAAAAAGAAACAGTAATAAATGAAATAGAGACTAGAGAGACAGTAGATAAGATCAATGAAAATAAGACATGGTTATTTTGAAAAAATGAATAAAATTGACAAAATTTTTGCTAGACTAAGAAAAAAGAGGAAGGACTCAAATACATAAAATTATAAATGAAAGAGGTTATATTACAACTGATTATCTAGAAGTCCAATGATTATAAGAGACTATCTTGGACAATTATACACCAACAAACTGAATAATCTAGAAAAAAAAAAAAGACTAAATTCCTAGAAATCTACAAACTACCAAGACAGAATGATCAAGAAATACATCTGAAGAGAATAATAACAAGTAACGAGATTGAATCGATAATCTAACAGCAAGGTTCTTAACAAACTAAAAATAGAGTTATCATGCTGCTGCTGCTGCTAAGTCGCTTCAGTCGTGTCCAACTCTGTGCGACCCCATAGACGGCAGCCCACCAGGCTCCCCCGTCCCTGAGACTCTCCAGGCAAGAACACTGGAGTGGGTTGCCATTTCCTTCTCCAATGCATGAAAGTGAAAAGTGAAAGTAAAGTCGCTCAGTCGTGTCTGACTCTTAGCGACCCATGGACTGCAGTCCACCAGGCTCTTCTGTCCATGGGATTTTCCAGGCAAGAGTACTGGAATGGGTTGCCATTGCCTTCTCCTAGAGTTATCATATGATCTTGCAATTCCACTCTTGGGTGTATATCTGGAGAAAACTATAAGTCAAAAAGATATATGCACCCCAATGTTTACTGCAGCACTACTTACAATGTTCAAGACATGGAAGCAACCTAGATGTCCATCAACAAATGAGTGGATTTTATATATGACATCTATGTAAGATGTCATGTATATATATAACATTTATGTCATATATATATGTATGTGTGTGTGTGTATATATATATATCTATATATCTATATAGCTTCTTCTGTGTGTGTGTGTGTGTGTGTGTATGGGCTTCCCTGGTGGCTCAGTGGTAAAGAATCTGCCTGTGATGCAGGAGTCACAGGAGGCACAGGTTCGACCGCTGGGTCAGGAAGATCCACTGGAGGAGGGCACGGCAACCCACTCCAGTATTTTTGCCTGGAGAATCCCATGGACAGAGAAGCCTGGTGGACCACAGTCCACAGATTTGCAAATAGTCAGACACCACTGAAGCTATTTAGCATGTATGCATGTATGTACACACACACACACACACACACACACACACACACACTGGAATATTGCTCTTCCATAAAAAAAGAATAAAATAATGCCATTTGCAGCAACATGGATGGACATGAGATATCATACTAAGTGAAGTATCCCAGACAAAGACAAATATCATTTGATATTTTTTATAATGTGCAATCTAAAAAGTTCCCAACAAGATACAAATGGACATTTTTTATAAAACAAAGAGAAACTGACGGACATAGAAAACAAACTTATGGTTACCAAAGGTGGCTCAGATGGTAAAGAATCTGCCTGCAATGCAAGAGACCTAAGTTTGATCCCTGGATTAGGAAGATTCCCTGAAAAAGGGAATGGACACCCACTCCAGCATTCTTGCCTGAAGAATTCCATGGACAGAGGACCCTGGTGGGCTACAGTCCATGGGGTCTCAAAGAGTCAGACAGGACTCAGCAACTAACATGTTTCATAGATAACCAACAAAGATGTACTATATAACACAGGGAACTATACTCAATATTTTATAATAACCTATAAAGGGAAACAAAGCTGAAAAAGAAATATGACTGAATCACTGTGCTGTACACCTGAAACTAACATAATACTATAAATCAACTATACTTCAAGAAAAAAAAATCAAATAACACCAACAAAAATATTCAGGACCAGATGGTTTCCCTGATGAATTCTACTAAACATTTTAAGAATTAATATTGATTGTTTTCTAACTCTTCCAAAATGTTGAAGAAGAGGAAATTTCCAATTTCTTTTGAGAGGCCAGCATTATCCTCATACCAAAGACAAATAGATGTTTCAAGAAAAGAAAAGCACAGCCCAATATCCCTGATGAACATAGATGCAAAGATCCTCTACAAACATTAGCAAACCAAATTCAAGAGCAAATTAAGAGGATTATACATCATGGCCAAGTGTGATTTATCCTTGGATACAAGGATAGCTCAATATATGCTAATCAATAAATGTAATACACCACATTAACAGAATGAAGGATAAAAATTATATGATTATCTCAACAAAAGCAGAAAAAGCATTTGAAAAAAAGTTAATATGCTTTTGTAATAAAAATTGTCAACAAATAAAGCATAGAAGAAATGTACTTGACATAATAAAGGCTATATATGATAAATCTACAGCTAACATCATGCTTAACAGTGAAAATCTCAAATATTTTCCTCTAAGATCAGGAATAAGAAAAAAAAATTCATTCTCATCACTTCTATCAAACATAATACTGGAAGTTTTCACCAGAGGAGTTAGCCAGAAAAGAAATAAAAGGCATCCACATTGGAAAGGAAGAAGCAAAACTTCCCTATTTGCAGATGGCATGATGTTATATATAGAAAACCCTAAAGATTTCGCCAGAAACTGTTAGAACTAATAAATTCAGTAAAGTTGTAGGATACAAAAGCAATATATGCTAATGATAAAGTATCCAAAAAATAAATTAATAAAACAATTTCCTTTTTAATAGTGTCAAAAATATAAAACAAACTTAGGAATAAATGTAACCAAAGAGGTAAAAGACCTGTACACTGAAAAGTCTAAGACTTTGATGAAAGAACAGACAAATGGAAAGATATCCCTTGTTCACACATTAGAAGAGTTATCATTGTTAAAATGTCCATACTACCCAAAACAATATCTAGATTCAATGTAATAAATATCAAAATTTCAGGGATATTTTTCACAGTAGTCATAAAAAGAATCTTAAATTTCTTTTCTTTTTTTTGTTTAAATTATCTTTTATTTATTTATTTATTTTACTTTACAATATTGTATTGGTTTTTCCATACATCAACATGCATCCACCACGGGTGTACACGTGTTCCCCATTCTGAACCCCCCTCCCACCTCCCTCCCCATACCATCCCTCTGGGTGTTAAATTTCATATGGTACCACAAAAGACCCTGAATAGCAAAAGCAATCTTGACCAAGAACACAGCTGAAACATCACACTTACTGATGTGAAAAAATGTAACTGTATGAAGTGATAGATATTAACTAAATTTGTATTACTCATTTCACAAAATATATATGTCAAGTCATTATGCTGTACACCTTAAACTTATACAGTGTTGTAAAGGGGACGACAGAGGATGAGATGGCTGGATGGCATCACTGACTCGATGGACGTGAGTTTGAGTGAACTGTGGGAGATGGTGATGGACAGGGAGGCCTGGCGTGCTGTGATCCATGGGGTCTCAAAGAGTCCGACACGACTGAGCGACTGAACTGAACTGAGCTGAACTGATGTCAATTATATCTTAATAAAACTGGAAGAAAAAAAAACTTTAAAAGAAAACCCACTATGCTACAAAGCTATAGTAATCAAACCACTATGTTACTGGCATAATAACACACCTTTAGACCAGTGGAACAGAGTAGAAAGTCCAGAAATATGAATAAACCCATGCACATATGGTCAAGTAATCTTTAGTTAGGATGCCAAAAAAAATATAAACTTGGGCAAGTGTAGGCAGTTCAATTAATTCTGTTGGGAAAACTGGATTTCCATGTGCCAAAGAATGAAATTGGGCCCTTACCTTACACCACACACAAAAATTAACTCAAAGTGGATTAAATGTAGGACCTGAAATCAGAAACCTCCTTGGAGAAAATATAGGGGAAAAGCACCTTGAATTTGGTCTTGGCAGTGAACTTTTGAGGTATAACACCAAAAGCACAGGTAATAAGTACAAAATTAAACAAATGGGATTACATCAAAATAAAAACTCAGCACAACAAAGGAAACAACCAACAAAATGAAAAGATAAGGCAGGGAATGGGACAAATATTTTCAAACCATATATCTAATAAACAGTTAATATGCAAAATATATAAGGAACCCATAGAACTTAATAGCAAAATAACAAATAATGTAATCAAAATAGACAAAGGACCTGAAGAGATACTTCTTCAAGGCAAACATACAAATGGCCAACAGGTATATTAATGTGTTCAACATTACTAATCATCAGGGAAACCCAAGTCAAAACTACAATGTGGTATCACCTTATGCCTGTTAAGATGGCTATGATTAACAAAAAAGATGAGTGTTGGCGAGGATGCAGAGTAAGGGTACCTTAGTACACTGTTTGTGGGAAAGTAAATTGCACAGCCATTATGGAAAATAGTATGGAATTTTCTTTAAAAACTATGAACAGAGCTATCAGATTATCTATTTCTGGGTATTTTTCAGAAGAAATATTAATATGAATCTCAAAGAGATACCTTACTCCTACATTCATTGCAGTATTTGACAATAGCCAAGATATGGAAACAAATGTCCAACAATTGATGAGTGGATAAAGAATATATATATATATATATATATATACCATATATGATATTCAGCTTTATAATGGAAATCTTGCTATTTGTGAAAACATGGATGGACTTGGAGGATGTTTTCCTAAATGAAATAGGCCAGACACAGAAAGACAAATACTTCATGATTTCACTTACCTAAAATGATCAAATTCATAGAAGCAGAGAGTGGAGCTCTAGTTAGCTGAGACTTGGCGGAGAGGATGGGGAGATGATGGTCAAAGGGTACAAAGTTTTAGTTACATAAGAAAAAATCAATTCTGGAGATCTATACAGCATACTGTGCATAGCTAACAAAACTGTATTGTACACTTTAAATTTCCTAAGAGGCTAGACCTTATTTAAGTGTTCGTACTACAAAAAATGATATTATTAAAGAGTGGGCATGAATAAAGTTTGGGAGTTGACACATGTATTTGTGATCTTGATGGTATACTTACCAAGTTGTATACATTAAATATGTACAGCATTTTACATGTCAGTCATAACCCAATAAAGTAGTTTAAGAAGAAAAGAAGGGAAGAAGTTTAGGGGAGCATGGGAAGGCTTTCATGATCCTATAGTTAGGTAACTGGAGTGCTTCCAGCAATCTGTTATGCCACCCAGACTGCACCGCTGCATTAAGGGCTATTCCTTCCATTGATCTCCTCTGGCTCCATCCCTTAAGATGTTGCCTGATACAACTGGTCTCTCATCCTGCCTAAAGTTTCCTATGAACTGTCTGAACATAGTACCCATCCAGCACTACAGGTTGTAATGGAGTCAATAAATTTTTCCCAAAGGTTATCACTGAAGTGATTTCATGAAATTGCAAATAACCAAGCTCAGGTTTCTATTCTGTACATTTGTATAAGTCAAGATTAGCTACCGGGAAACAGCAGAAGCTTAGAAAATTGTGTCACACAGAAACACTGATTTCTTCAACTACAGTTTTGTAGAATGGGAATGTTCAGTTAGGGGCTAGACTGAGTTCTAAGTTCCAGCCCTATAGGATATTTCAGGTTGTGTTCAGGCCTCAGTCTAGAGTTTCTGAAGTCTGTAATGGAACTTAAGTTAGAGACATATGTCCTCTGAGGAACTCACCAGCTAAACTTTATTCACCCTACATATTTTGTAGCTCTGGGCTGTGAAAGGAGGCAGACTTTCATGCCCACTCTTTAGGCAGGATGAGAGACCAGTTGTGTCAGGCAACATCTTAAGGGATGGAGCCATAGGAGATCAATGGAAGGAATAGCCCTTAATGCAGCGGTGCAGTCTGGGTGGCATAACAGGTTGCTGGAAGCACTCCAGTTACCTAACTATAGGATCATGAAAGTCCAAAATGAACAGGAATTTGGAGATCACATAGTAAAATATTTCATTTTATAAATAGGGAATTGGAAGCTCATTGGAAGCTCATAAGGATATAGGAACTTCTTCAAGGTAACACAGAGAGAAAATGCATTATTTGATGAAACAGTGAAGTGAGAACACTGTGTTAGGACTGATAGATGAAACATGTCTTCCCCTTGAGCTGAGAAATCCAGAAACAAAGGGCCTGAGCAAAGAGGGCGGTAGATGGATCCAGATAGGTCATCATGGCAAGGATAACCAGGATCCAAGTCATAGCAGTGGTATTATTAAAAGGGTATAATGTGTGATTCTGTGTGTGTGTGTGTGTGTTTAAGTCAGTCTCTGCCGAGTGGTGAATAGGGCACTGTGTGCCTGAGCTGTCTGTGTGTGGGGGGTGGAGGTAAGGAATACAAGTGAAGTCTTGTTGCCAAGTCCTGCTCCATTAAATCCCACCACTGTCACTAGAATGTCTAGTGCTGCTTGCCAAGTTATGCCCCCTTTTGGCATTTTTTCTTATACTTGGGTAACCACCTTTCCAACAAAGTGAAACATGATCAGAAGGTAGCCTCCTTAATTCTCCCTGAAGATAACAAGCCATATGAAGATACAGAGACACCTGGCCCATTTAACAGAATAAAATAAATATCTAGAAACTCAGATCTGAAAAAAAGCTTGAGGAAGCTAATATAAGAGACTGGTGTTGGCTTTTATTATGGTGAAAGGGTGAGATTGGAGTGATGGTCCCCTTTCATAGTTTAAACTTCCAACTGGCACAAAAGTAGGGAGCTCCTAGGTTTTCTGAGCACCTTGCCCAGATTTAGGCCAAGAGAAGAAGAGGTAACGGTAAAGTTTGAAAGTTGTAAGCAGTCAAACATCAGAATCTTCCTCATAGTAAGCATATTATATTTCCATCTTAGCTTTTGTAAGTCAGACTTATTTGAGATCAACTTTGTTATATAGTCACATGACCTGATGGTGATAGTTGTTTGCTTGAGTTATATGATACTTGTCAAGGTAGGTAGTCAAAGGAATTTTTTCTACTTGTCTAAAATTTATGAGAATATAGATGTGTGTTTGGGTATATGTGTGTGTATTTCTGCATGTGTGTGTAAAGCTTGACATTCTACCACAAGCAATGTAAATTGTTCCTTCCACATCCTGCTTATGAGTCTCCCTAACTTGCTGTACTTGAATTTACACATTAACAAGTGGTTGAAGCTAAACAAGTCATTCAAAAAGAATATGATTATTTAATTCAAATCAACGTTGTAGAGTCTTTGGCCTTCTGAAGAGGCCCAAGAACCTTGGAATAAAAAGGGGATTCATAGAATCACCACCACACATTCTACTACTACCCATAGCTGTGCTCAAGATTACACAAGTTTTTAGTATCTGTGTGAAGCTTTCATCAGGCTTTGAACAAGGAAAAGATAAAAGAGGTGCCAACCTGGAAGGTGGAAGTTAGTCAATCTTGAGGAAAAAGGGGGAATAAGAAAGACATCTGAGGAAAGAGGCTTCTTTTGGTCTATGCAACAAAGGAAGGACAAAGAAGACTCATGTTAAATGTATAAAGACACTTGTCAAAGTTTGGGCTGCTATAATGAAATACCATAGAGTAGTGAGTTAAACAACAGATATTTCTTTCTCACAGTTCTGAAGACTGGGAAGTACAAGGTTGAGATGCTGGCCAACTCAGTGGATGAGAGCCCACTTCCTGGTTTGTAGACAGCTGCCTTCTTGATTATGCTGACATTGTTTCCTTAGCCACATGCATATGGATATAGAGGGAGAGATCTCATCTCTTTCTCTTCTTTCAAAGACACTAATCTTATTATGAAAACCCCAACCCTCATGACCTCATCTAAGCCTAATTACCTCCCAAAGGTTCCACTCTAAATACCATCATATTGTGGCTTAGTGCAAGACATGAATTTGGGAGGAAGAGTATATTTAGCTCATAATATTTTACCCCTGGCCTCCCAAGATTCATGTCCTTCTCACATATAAAATACTTTCATTCCATCCCAATAGATTCAATGTCATAATCCATTCCAGCATCAACTCTTAAGTCTAAAGTCCAAAGGTTCATCTAAATATTATTAAAATTAAATATAGATGAGACTCAAGGTATGATTCATGTTGATGAAAATTCTCCTCTGGCTGTGAAACTGAAGCCACGTTATGTGCTTCCAAAATATAATTGTGTCATGAACATAGGATAGACATTTCTATTTCAAAAAGGAGAAAAAACAGGAAAGAAGGAAGGGGTGATAGTTCCCAAATAAGTCCAAAACCCAGCATGACAAATACAATTAGCTCTTAAGAGGCGGTCCTAAGATGGCGGAGGAATAAGACTGGGAGATCACTTTCTCCCCCACAAATTCATCAAAAGAACATTTGAATGCTGAGTAAATTCCACAAAACAACTTCTGAATGCCAGCAGAGGACATCAGGCACCCAGAAAAGCAGCCCATTGTCTTTGAAAGGAGGTAGGAGAAAATATAAAAGACAAAAAGAGAGACAAAAGAGGTAGGGATGGAGCTCCGTCCCAGGAAAAGTGAAAGTGAAAGTGAAGTCGCTCAGTTGTGTCTGACCCTCAGCAACCCCATGGACTGCAGCCTACCAGGCTCCCCCGTCCCTGGGATTCTCCAGGCAAGAACATGGGAGTGGGTTGCCATTTCCTTCTCCAATGCATGAAAGTGAAAAGTGAAAGTGAAGTCACTCAGTCGTGTCCGACCCTCAGCGACCCCATGGACTGAAGCCTACCAGGCTTCTCCGTCCATGGGATTTTCCAGGCAAGAGTACTGGAGTGGGGTGCCATTGCCTTCTCCTTCTGTCCCGGGAAGGGAGTCTTAAAAAAAAGAGAAGTTTCCAAACACCAGGAAACACTCTCACTGCCGAGTCTGTGGTGAGCCTTGGAACCAAGGAGGGCAACATAACTGAGAGGAAATATAAATAAATACATAATAAAAACCCACTGATTACGTGCCCAACTGTAACTCCCCCAGCGGAGAAGCAGTGCAGACCCCTGCATCTGCCACTAGCAAGCAGGGGCTGGGCAGGGAGGCATGGGCTGCATTGCTTAGAGTAAGGACTGGGCCTGAATGACCCAAGGGCAATTTGAGGGAACTAATTTGGGCTATCAAACAAGACTGTGGGATAGCTACCACGCGAAAAGCCCTAACCTACGACACTGCCAGGCCTGCTCACAGAAAAAAGGACTGACTAGAGCTACGCAAAAAGCCCTAACCTAAGACAACATCAGGCCCGCTCACAGAACAAAGGACTGAGCAGAGCTAGCCGGCTGCAGACTATCCGCCTCTGGCGACAGGCAGCCAGAGCCAGAAGGGGGCAATCGAGGCCCCAGAGAGGCATTATGTACCAAACTGCAAACAGGCTTCATTGCTAATTAAGACTTCCTGGGATTCTGGACGGTCAACATCCGCCTGAGAAGGTGTGCCGGTTGTACACCCAGAAAACAGAGCAGCAAGGACGGGGGAGGAGATAAGTCACAGTGACCGCGCTTGCCAAACACCTGGTCACCTGAGCTGCTCGGACCTGGGAAGGGCACAAAACGCAGGACCAACCGAGTCTGCGCCTCTGAGGACTACCCAAGTACCTGAACCAGAGAAGCTTGGACCTGGGAAGTTCATACAACCCAGGGCCGGCCTCAGACAGTTCCCAGCAGAGCAACCGAGAGCCTAAGCAGTGTTGACACAGAAAGCACACACACTGTGAGCGGGGGCAAACCCAGTGTGGCCGAGACACTGCAAACACACGCCAGTGTTATTCATTTGCAGCGTCCCTCCCTCCCCACAGCACGACTGAAAAAGTGAGCCTAAAAAAGTGTCCCCTTGTGTCAGGGCGGAAATTAGACACTGAAGAGACCAGCAAACAGAAGAAGCTAAAACAGAGGGAACCTCCTTGGAAGTGACAGGTGCAATAGATTAAAACCCTGTAGTTAGTACTGACTACATAGGAAGGGGCCTATTCAGTTCAGTTCAATTCAGTCGCTCAGTAGTGTCCAACACTTTGCGACCCCATGAATTGCAGCACGCCAGGCCTCCCTGTCCATCACCAACTCCTGGAGTTCACCCAGACTCACGTCCATCGAGGCAGTGATGCCATCCAGCCATCTCATCCTCTGTCATCCCCTTCTCCTCCTGCCCCCAATCCCTCCCAGCATCACAGTCTTTTCTGATGAGTCAACTCTTCGCATGAAGTGGCCAAAGTACTGGAGTTTCAGCTTGAGCATCATTCCTTCCAAAGAAATCCCAGGGCTGATCTCCTTCAGAATGGACTGGTTGGATCTCCTTGCAGTCCAAGGGACTCTCATGAGTCTTCTCCAACACCACAGTTCAAAAGCATCAATTCTTCGGCTCTCAGCCTTCTTCACAGTCCAACTCTCACATCCATACATGACCACTGGAAAAACCATAGCCTTGACTAGACGGATCTTTGTTGGCAAAGTAATGTCTCTGCTTTTTAATATGCTATCTAGGTTGGACATAACTTTCCTTCCAAGGAGTAAGCGTCTTTTAATTTCATGGCTGCAGTCACCATCTGCAGTGATTTTGGAGCCCCCCAAAAATGAAGTCTGACAGTTTCCATTGTTTCCCTATCTATTTCCCATGAAGTGATGGGACTGGATGCCATGATCTTCGTTTTCTGAATGTTGAGCTTTAAGCCAACTTTTTCACTCTCCGCTTTCACTTTCATCAAGAGGCTTTTGAGTTCCTCTTCACTTTCTGCCATAAGGGTGGTGTCATCTGCATATCTGAGGTTATTGATATTTCTCCCAGCAATCTTGATTCCGGTTTGTGTTTCTTCCAGTCCAGCGTTTCTCATGATGTACTCTGCATATAAGTTCAATAAGCAGGGTGACAATATACAGCCTTGACGTACTCCTTTTCCTATTTGGAACCAGTCTGTTGTTCCATGTCCAGTTCTAAGTGTTGCTTCCTGACCTGCATACAGACTTCTCAAGAGGCAGGTCAGGTGGTCTGGTATTCCCATGTCTTTCAGAATTTTCCACAGTTTATTGTGATCCACACAGTCAAAGGCTTTAGCATAGTCAATAAAGCAGAAATAGATGTTTTTCTGGAACTCTCTTGCTTTTTCCATGATCCAGCGGATGTTGGCAATTTGATCTCTGGTTCCTCTGCCTTTTCTAAAACCAGCTTGAACATCAGGAAGTTCATGGTTCACATATTGCTGAAGCCTGGCTTGGAAAATTTTGAGCATTACTTTACTAGCGTGTGAGATGAGTGCAATTGTGCAGTAGTTTGAGCATTCTTTGGCATTGCCTTTCTTTGGGATCGGAATGAAAACTGTAGATCTTGAGAAATATAAGCTGGATCAAGGAACTATCCAAAAATGAACTGACCCCACACTGCCCACAATAACACCAGAGAAAGTCCTAGATATATTTTTACTATTTTTACTATCATTCTTTATTTTTTATTAATTTTTTTATTTTAAGTCCTCTATTACTCCTTAATTTTCATTTTTATAACCTACTATCACTTTGCAAAAAAAGAAAGACCACATTTTTAAAAGCAAACTTCATATATATATATATATATATTTTATAATTATTGTGACTTTGTTTCTTTTCTTCTTTAATATTATATTTTTGAAAATCCAACTTCTACTCTAGATATTTAATCTTTGCTTTTTGGTATCTCTTATCAATTTGTACCTTTAAGAACCCAATCTTCAGTACCCATTTTTACTTGGGAGCGAGATTGCTGGCTTGAGTGCTCTCTCCCCCTTTGGACCCTCCTTTTTCTCCATCAGGTCGCCTCTATCTCTTCCCTCCCGATTCTCTTCTCTACCCAACTCTGTGAATCTCTTTGTGTGTTCCGGATGGTGGAGAACACTTAGGGAACTGAATACTGGATCTGTCTCTCTCCTTTTGATTTCCCCCCTTTATCCTCCTGGCCATCTCTGTCTCCTTACTCACTCTTCTCTTCTCTTCTCTGTATAACTCCATGAACATCTCTGAGCGGTCCAGACTGTGGAGTGCACATAAGGAAGTGATTACTGGCTAGCTTGCTCTCTCCTCTTTTGATTCCACCTCATCTCATTCGGGTCACCTCTATCTCCCTCCTCCTTCTTCTCTTCTCCATGTAACTCTGTGAACCTCTCTGGGTGTCCCTCACTGTGGAGAAACTTTTCATCTTTAACATAGATGTTTTATCAACAGTGCTGTATAGATGGAGAAGTCTTGAGGCTACTGTAAAAATAAGACTGAAAACCAGAAGCAGGAGGCTTAAGTCCAAATCCTGAGAACACCAGGGAACTCCTGACTCCAGGGAACATTCATCGACAGGAGCTCATCAAACGCCTGCATATCTACACTGAAACCAAGCACCACCCAAGGGCCAACAAGTTCCAGAGCAAGACATACCATGCAAATTCTCCAGCAACACAGGAACACAGCCCTGAGCTTCAATATACAGGCTGCCGAAAATCACTCCAAACCAACTGACATCTCATAACTCATTACTGGACACTTCATTGCACTCCAGAGAGAAGAAATCCAGCTCCACCCACCAGAACACCGACACAAGCTTCCCTAACCAGGAAACCTTGACAAGCCACCCATACAACCCCACCCACAGCAAAGAAACTCCACAATAAAGAGAATTCCACAAACTGCCAGAATACAGAAAGGCCACCCCAAACACAGCAATATAAATAAGATGAATAGACAGAGGAATACCCAGCAGGTAAAGGAACAGGATAAATGTCCACCAAACCAAACAAAAGAGGAAGAGATAGGGAATCTACCTGATAAAAAATTCCAAATAATGATAGTGAAAATTATCCAAAATCTTGAAAACAAAATGAAATCATAGATAAATAGCCTGGAGACAAGGATTGAGAAAATGCAAGAAAGGTTTAACAAGGACCTAGAAGAAATAAAAAAGAGTCAGTATATAATGAATAATGCAATAAATGAGATAAAAAACACTCTGGAGGGAACAAATAGTAGAATAACGGAGGCAGAAGATAGGATTAGTGAGGTAAAAGATAGAATGGTAGAAATAAATGAATCAGAGAGGAAAAAAGAAAAACGAATTAAAAGAAATGAGGACAATCTCAGAGACCTCTGTGACAACGTTAAATGCCACAACATTCGAATCATAGGAGTCCCAGAAGAAGAAGACAAAAAGAAAGACCATGAGAAAATACTTGAGGAGATAATAGTTGAAAACTTCCCTAAAACGGGGAAGGAAATAATCACCCAAGTCCAAGAAAACCAGAGAGTCCCAAACGGGATAAACGCAAGGCGAAACACCCCAAGACACATATTAATCAAATTAACAAAGATCAAACACAAAGAACAAATATTAAAAGCACCAAGGGAAAAGCAACAAATAACACACAAGGGGATTCCCATAAGGATAACAGCTGATCTTTCAATAGAAACTCTTCAGGCCAGAAGGGAATGGCAGGACATACTTAAAGTGATGAAAGAAAAGAACCAACAGCCCAGATTACTGTACCCAGCAAGGATCTCATTCAAATACGAAGGGGAAATAAAAAGCTTTACAGACAAGCAAAAGCTGAGAGAATTCAGCACCACCAAACCAGCTCTCCAACAAATGCTAAAGGATCTTCTCTAGACAGGAAACACAAAAAGGGTGTATAAACTCAAACCCAAAACAATAAAGCAAATGGCAACGGGATCCTACTTATCAATAATTACCTTAAACGTAAATGGGTTGAATGCCTCAACCAAAAGACAAAGACTGGCTGAATGGATACAAAAGCAAGACCCCCATATAAGTTGTCTGCAAGAGACCCACCTCAAAACAAGAGACATATACAGACTGAAAGTGAAGGGCTGGGAAAAAATATTGCACGCAAATAGAGACCAAAAGAAATCAGGAGTAGCAATACTCATATCAGATAAAATAGACTTTAAAATGAAGGCTGTGAAAAGACACAAAGAAGGACACTACATAATGGTTAATGGATCGATCCAAGAAGAAGATATAACAATTATAAATATATATGCACCCAACATAAGAGCACCACAATATGGAAGACAAATGCTAACAAGTATGAAAGGGGAAATTAACAATAACACAGTAATAGTGGGGGACTTTAATACCCCACTCACACCTATGGATAGATCAACTAAACAGAAAATTAACAAGGAAACACAAACTTTAAATGATACAATAGACCAGTTAGACCTAATTGCTATCTATAGGACATTTCACCCCAAAACAATGAATTTCACCTTTTTCTCAAGCACACATGGAACCTTCTCCAGGATAGATCACATCCTGGGCCATAAAGCTAGCCTTGGTAAATTCAAAAAAATTGAAATCATTCCAAGCATCTTTTCTGACCACAATGCAGTAAGATTAGATCTCAATTACAGGAGAAAAACTATTAAAAATTCCAACATATGGAGGCTGAACAACACACTGCTGAATAACCAACAAATCACAGAAGAAATCAAAATTTGCATAGAAATGAATGAAAATGAAAACACAACAACCCAAAACCTGTGGGACACTGTAAAAGCAGTGCTAAGAGGAAGGTTCATAGCAATACAGGTATACCTTGAGAAACAAGAAAAAAGTCAAATAAATAACCTAACTCTACACCTAAAGCAACTAGGAAAGGAAGAAATGAAAAACCCCAGGGTTAGTAGAAGGAAAGAAATCTTTAAAATTAGGGCAGAAATAAATGCAAAAGAAACAAAAGAGATCATAGCAAAACTCAACAAAGCCAAAAGCTGGTTCTTTTAGAGGATAAATAAAATTGACAAACCATTAGCCAGACTCATCAAAAAACAAAGGGAGAAAAATCAAATCAACAAAATCAGAAATGAAAATGGAGAGATCACAACAGACAACACAGAAATACAAAGGATCATAAGAGACTACTATCAGCAATTATATGCCAATAAAATGGACAACGTGGAAGAAATGGACAAATTCTTAGAAAAGTGGAACTTTCCAAAACTGAACCAGGAAAAAATAGAAAATCTTAACAGACCCATCACAAGCACAGAAATTGAAACAATAATCAGAAATCTTCCAGCAAACAAAAGCCCAGGTCCAGACAGCTTCACAGCTGAATTCTACCAAAAATTTAGAGAAGAGCTAACACCTATCCTCTTCAAAAGGTAAACTTTCAAACTCATTCTATGAGGCCACCATCACCCTAATACCAAAACCAGACAAAGAAGCCACAAAAAAAGAAAGCTACAGTCCAATATCACTGATGAACATAGATTCAAAAATCTTTAACAAAATTCTAGCAATCAGAATCCAACAACACATTTAAAAGATCATACATCATGACCAAGTGGGCTTTATCCTAGGGTTGCAAGGCTTATTCAATATCTGCAAATCAATCAATGTAATACACCACATAAACAAATTGAAAAATAAAAGCTATATGATTATCTCAATAGATGCAGAGAAAGCCTTTGACAGAATTCAACATCCATTTATGATAAAAACTCTCCAGAAAGCAGGAATAGAAGGAACATACCTCAACATAATAAATGCTATATACGACAAACCCACAGCAAACATTATCCTCAATGGTGAAAAATTGAAAGCATTTCACCTTAAGTCAGGAACAAGACAAGGGTGCCCACTTTCACCAATATTATTCAACATAGTTTTGGAAGTTTTGGCCACAGCAATCAGAGCAGAAAAAGAAATAAAAGGAATCCAAATTGGAAAAGAAGAAGTAAAACTCTCACTGTTTGCAGATGACATGATCCTCTACATAGAAAACCCTAAAGACTCCACCAGAAAATTACTAGAGCTAATCAACGAATATAATAAAGTTGCAGGATATAAAATCAACACACAGAAATCCCTTGCATTCCTATACACTAATAATGAGAAACTAGAGAAATTAAGGAAACAATTCCATTCACCACTGCAACAAAAAGAATAAAGTACTTAGGAATGTATCTACCTAAAGAAACTAAAGACCTATATATAGAAAACTATAAAACACTGGTGAAAGAAATCAAAGAGGACACTAATAGAGAAATATACCGTGTTCATGGATTGGAAGAATAAATATAGTTAAAATGAGTATACTACCCAAAGCAATCTATAGACTCAATGCAATCCCTATCAAGCTACCAATGGTATTTTTCACAGAACTAGAACAAATAATTTCACAATTTATATGGAGATACAAAAAAAAACTTGAATAGCCAAAGCAATCTTGAGAAAGAAGAAGGGAACTGGAGGAATCAACCTGCCTGACTTCAGGCTTTACTACAAAGCCACAGTCATCAAGACAGTATGATACTGGCACAAAGACAGAAATATAGATCAATGGAACAAAATAGAAAGCCCAGAGATAAATGCACTCACCGATGGACACCTTATTTTTGACAAAGGAGGCAAGAATATACAATGGAGAAAAGACAATCTCTTTAACAAGTAGTGCTGGGAAAACTGGCCAACCACTTGTAAAACAATGAAACTAGAACACTTTCTAATACCATACACAAAAATAAACTCAAAATGGCTTAAATATCTAAACATAAGACCAGAAATCATAAGACTCCTAGAGGAGAACATAGGCAAAACACTCTCCGACATAAATCACAGCAGGATCCTCTATGACGCACCTCCCAGAATATTGGAAATAAAAGCAAAAGTAAACAAATGGAACCTAATTAAAATTAAAACTTCTGCACAACAAAAGAAACTATAAGCAAGGTGAAAAGACAGCCTTCAGAATGGGAGAAAATAATAGCAAATGAAGCAAATGACAAAGAATTAATCACCAAAATATACAAGCAACACCTGCACTCAACTCCAGAAAAATAAATGACCCAATCAAAAAATGGGCCAAAGAACTAAACAGACATTTCTCCAAAGAAGACATACAGATGGCTAACAAACACATGAAAAGATGCTCAACATCACTCATTATCAGAGAAATGCAAATCAAAACCACAGTGAGGTACCATTTCATGCCAGTCAGAATAGCTGCTATCCAAAAGTCTATAAGCAGTAAATGCTGGAGAGGGTGTGGAGAAAAGGGAACCCTCTTACACTTTTGGTGGGAATGCAAACTAGTACAGCCAGCATGGAGAACAGTGTGGAGATTCCTTCAAAAACTGGAAATAGAACTGGCATATGACCCAGGAATCCCACTTCTGGGCATACACACCGAGGAAACCAGAATTGAAAAAGACACGTGTACCCCAATGCTCATCACAGCACTGTTTATAATAGCCAGGACATGGAAGCAACCTAGATGTCCATCAGCAGATGAATGGTTAAGAAAGTGGTGGTGCATATACACAATGGAGTATTAGCCATTAAAAAGAATACATTTGAATCAGTTCTAATTAGGTTGATGAAACTAGAGCCTATTATACAGAGTGAAGTAAGCCAGAAAGAAAAACACCAATACAGTATACTAACGCATACATATGGAATTTAGAAAGATGGTAACGATAGCCCTGTATGCAAGATAGCAAAAGAGACACAGATGTATAGAACAGTCTTTTGGGCTCTGTGGGAGAGGGCAAGGGTGGGATGATTTGGGAGAATGGCATTGAAACATGTAAAATATCATATGTGAAATGAATCGCCAGTCCAGGTTCAATGCATGATACAGGATGCTCGGGACCTGGCACTGGGATGACCCAGAGGGATGGTATGGAGAAGGAGGTGGGAGGGGGTTCAGGATGGGGAATACGTGTACACCCGTGGTGGATTCATGTTGATGTATGGCAAAACCAATACAATATTGTAAAGTAATTCAGTTCAGTGCAGTTCAGTCGCTCAGTCGTGTCCGACTCTTTGCAACCCCATGAATTGCAGCACGTCAGGCCTCCCTGTCCATCACCAACTCCCGGAGTTCACTCAAACTCACGTCCATCGAATCGGTGATGCCATCCAGCCATCTCATCCTCTGTCGTCCCCTTCTCCTCCTGCCCCCAATCCCTTCCAGCATCAGAGTCTTTTCCAATGAGTCAACTCTTCGCATGAGGTGGCCAAAGTACTAGAGTTTCAGCTTTAGCATCATTCCTTCCAAAGAACACTCAGGACTGATCTCTTTTAGAATGGACTGGTTGGATCTCCTTGCAGTCCAAGGGATGCTCAAGAGTCTTCTCCAATACCACAGTTCAAAAGCATCAATTCTTCAGCACTCAGCTTTCTTCACAGTCCAACTCTCACATCCATACATGACTACTGTACCTCCAATTAAAATAAATAAATTTATGTTAAAAAAAAAGATCTTAAGGCAGGAGAATAATCCTCTTTGCTTCAATGCTCCACCCTCCAGGGCCACTGGGAAGGCAACTATGACTCACTGGGGAAGCTCCACTCCTTCAGCTAGGCAGAAAAAAGCCCACATGGCTCTCTATGAAGGCCTAGCCCATGCTGCAGCTCTCTGTAGTGACCCTGCCTCTTGAAACTAAGGTAGAGATAGCATTCTACTCCAGGCCTGTGCACGCTGGGCCTGTGGTGGAAGTAGTAGCCCTGATGATCTCTGAATTGTTTTTAGGATTATTCTTCCTTTTACTTCAGTTCTTGGTGATGGTCCACTTCCTAGCCTGTGTACAGCCATTGTCTTCTTTATTGACTGATTGATTGATTGCAATATAGTTATTGTGTTAACTTCAGGTGTACAGCATAGTGATTCAGTTATATACATATATATACATATAACTGAATATATGTATTTTCCATACTTTTCAATCATAATTTATTGCAAGATATTAAATCTAGTTCTCTGTGCTATACAGGTCAGTTCAGTCACTCAGTCATGTCCGACTCTTTGCGACCCCATGGACTATAGCATGCCAGGTTTCCCCTGTCCTTCACCAACTCCCAGAGCTTGTTCAAACTCATGTCCATCGAGTCGGTGATGCCATCCAACCATCTCATTCTCTGTCATTCCCTTCTCCTCCTACCTTCCATCTTTCCCAGCATCAGGTTCTTTTCCAGGGAGTCAATTCTTCACATCAGGTGACCACAGTATTGGAGCTTCAGCTTCAACATTAGTCCTTCCAATGAATATTCAGGACTGATTTCCTTTAGGACTGACTGGTTGGATCTCCTTGCAGTCCAAGGGACTCTCAAGAGTCTTCTCCAACACCACAGTTCAAAAGCCTCAATTCTTTGGTGCTCAGCTTACTTTATGGTCCAACTCTCACATCCATACATGACTACTGGAAAAATCATACCTTTGACTAGATGGACCTTTGTTGGCAAAGTAATATCTCTGCTTTTTAATATGCTGTGTAGGTTGGTCATAGCTTTTCTTCCAAGGAGCAAGCGTCTTTTAATTTCATGGCTGCAGTCACCATCTGCAGTGATTTTGGAGCCCAAGAAATAAAGACTCTCACTGTTTCCATTGTTTTCCCATCTATTTGCCATGAGCTTTACAGTAAACCTTTATTGTTTATCTATTTTGTATGTGGTTGTATGCATCTGTTAATCCCATACTTCCAATTTATCCCTCCCCTACTTACCCTTTGGTAACTATAAGTTTGGTTTCTATATCTGTGAGTCAGTTTTGGACAGCCGCCTACTTTGATGTGTGTTCAGATAGTTTCTTCAGTGTGTGTGTGTGTGTGTGTGCGTGCATAGATCATTTCTATCTTCCTCTTCTTATAAGGATACTATCAAATTCATGAGCACTCCATCCTCATGACTTCATAAAAGTCGAATTAGTTATCTCCCAAAGGCCCTACCTCTAAATACTATTAGGTTGGCACAAAAGTAATTGCACTTTTGGACCATAAACTTTAAATCATTATAACTAGGCTCAAAGACATCTTTATTAATCAAAATAGGAACCATTGCAATCAACACATTTTTGCCAACAAGAAATAAGTTTGCTTATTCCTGTAGCATAAAAACCATACTTCAGGATTTGATGAACTCTTGGAAAGCATTTTCTGCATCCTCCTGGTTGTGGAAGCATTTTCCCTGCAAAAAGTTGTCAAGATGCTTGAGGAATTGGTAGTTGGTTGATGAGAGGTAAGGTGAATTGTGCAGATGAGACAGAATTTTATAGCCCAATTCGTTCAAGTTTTGAAGTCTTGGTTGTGTAACATGTGGTTGAATACTGTCATAGGAAAGAAATGGGCCATGGGCTCTTCCTGTTGACCAATCCTGGCTGTAGGCATGCAGTTTTTCATGCATCTCACTGATTTGCTAAGCATACTTCTCAGATGTAATGGTTTCACCAGGATTCAGAAAGCTGTAGTGGATCAGACCAGCAGAACACCACCAGTGAGCATGACACCCCCCCACACACCTTTTTTTTCTTTTTTGGTGCAAATTTGGCTTTGGGAAGTACTTTGGAGTTTCTTCTTAGTCCAAACACTAAGTTGGTCATCGATGGTTGTCATATAAAATCCACTTTTCGTCACATGTCACAATCCAATCAAGAAATGGTTTGCTGTAGTTGCATAGAATAAAAGAAAATGACATTTCACAACATTTTTTTTTTTTTTTGGTTTCTCAGTCTGCTCAGGAGGCACCCATGTATTTAGCTTTTTCACCTTTCCAATTTGCTTCAAATGCCAAACCACTGTAGAATGTTTGATGTTGAGTTCTACAGCAACTTCTAGTGTAGTTGTAAGAGCATCAGCTTTGGTGATTGCTCACAGTTGGTTGTTGTCAACTTCAGCTGGCCAGCCACTACACTCTTCATCTTCAAGGCTCTTATCTCCTTTGTAAAACTTCTTGAACCACCACTGCGTTGTACATTCATTAACAATTCCTGGTCCAAATGCGTTGTTGATGTTGCGAGTTGTTTCTGCTGCTTTACAGCTTATTTTGGATAAGAAAATCGCTCAGATTTGCTTTTTGTCTAACATCGTTTCCATTGTCTAAAATAAATATAAAACAAACAAGTAATAAGTCCTTAACCAAAAATATAAACTGAGAGCTATGCATTAAAATGATGTATACATGACTATATTTATTAAGAATGTATTCTAATATCAAGTGGCAAATTTCAGCAATGCAAAAATCGCAATTACGTTTGCACCAACCAAAATATCACACTAGAGATTATGGCTTTAATGCAAGAATTTGGGGAGGATACAGACATTCAGTATATAACAGTGCTTCAGAACCTAGAATGAGATAGAGAGCTAAACCAACAGGAGGGAAATCAAGGATAGGGTGAGATGCAAAGGGTATATTTTTGAGTATCAGTGATGAAAGCAGGAAGGAGGAAAATAGGGCTATCCAATGAGCCATCTAATTCTATCCGTATAAGTCAATCCTTTTGTGATTCACATGTTAAAATCCGCGTTGGCCCCAGACTGGTGAAAGGCCCTTATTTATGGGAATTGGTGCATTGCTACAGCAAGGGACAGTAAAAAGATTCCTTCCTTCTTCATTCTAAGAGGCAGAGAATGATTAAGTGCCTAACCTTCCAGTACGAATCTTCATGTAAGCTATGTGTCCGCTTTGCAACAGTCACCAGGCTGTCAGATTTTAAAATAACCTCATCTCCAATTTCTACTTGAAGGTTTTAACTATAAATTTAAGGAGTGACACGGGCACTGACTTACTTCCCTGTTTATCAACCAGCTATTCAGAAGACCACTGTGCTACAAGGTATCAACTTTAGAGTTGAACATATCTGAGTTTGATTCCTACTTCAACTGTGTTCCAATTTCCAATTTCACCCTTGTGAAATTTCCTTTAATCTTCCAACCAGAGTTTCTTCATCAGTACAGTGGCAGGTAAAGTAAAATGGAGCAGATTTAAAACCCATATTTGAGGCAGCAGGAAAAAAAATGTATCACACAAAAAAAGGAAAATCATATATTCAGATCAGATCAGATCAGATCAGTCGCTCATTGGTGTCCGACTCTTTGCGACCCCATGAATCGCAGCACACCAGGCCTCCCTGTCCATCACCAACTCCTGGAGTTCACTCAGACTCACATCCATCAAGTCAGTGATGCCATCCAGCCATCTCATCCTCTGTCGTCCCCTTCTCCTCTTGCCCCCAATCCCTCCCAGCATCAGAGTCTTTTCCAGTGAGTCAACTCTTCACATGAGGTGGCCAAAGTACTGGAGTTTCAGCTTTAACATCATTCCTTCCAAAGAAATCCCAGGGCTGATCTCCTTCAGAATGGACTGGTGGGATCTCCTTGCAGTCCAAGGGACTCTCAAGAGTCTTCTCCAACACCACAGTTCAAAAGCATCAATTCTTCAGCGCTCATTAATGGTATCAAAAAATGCAGTGTAAAAAAATTGTTGTTGTTCAGTTGCTAAGTCATGCCCAACTCTTTGTGACACCATGGACAGCAGCATGCCAGGTTTCCCCATTCTTCACTCTTAAACTCATGTCCATTGAGTCGATGGTTTGCTCAAACTCATGTCCCTTGAGTCGATGATGCCATCCAACCATCTCATCCTCTGTCATTCCCTTCTCCTCCTGCTTCCAATCTTTCCCAGCATCAGGGTCATTTCCAGTGAGTCAGCTCTTCATATCATGTGGCCAAAGTACCTGGAGGTTCAGCTTCAGCATCAGTCCTTCCAATGAATATTCAGGACTGATTTCCTATAGGATTGACTGGTTGGATCTCCTTGCAGTCCAAGGAACCCTCAAGAGTCTTCTCCAACATCATACTTTGAAAGCAACAATTCTTTGGTGCTCAGGCTTCTTTATGGTCCAACTTTCATATCCATTCATGGCTACTGGAAAAAGCATAGCTTTGACTAGATGGACCATTGTCGACACAATGATGTCTCTGCTTTTTAATATGCTATCTAGGTTTGTCATAGCTTTTCTTCCAAGGAGCAAGCATCTTTTAATTTCATTGCTGCAGTCACCATCTGCAGTGATTTTGGAGCCCAAGAAAATAAAATCTGTTGCTGTTTCCATTTTTTCCCCCATCTATTTGCCATGAAGTAATGGGACCAGATATCATGATCTTCATTTTTTAAAATTTATTTATTTATTCTAATTGGAGGCTAATTACTTTACATTATTGTAGTGGTTTTTGCCATACATTGACAAGAATCAGCCATGGGTATACATGTGTTCCCCATCTGAACCCCTCTCCGACCTCCCTCCCCATCCCATCCCTCAGGGTCATTACAGTGCACCAACCCTGAGCACCTTGTCTCATGCATCGAACCTGGACTGGCAATCTATTTCACATATGATAATATACATGTTTCAATGCTGTTCTCTCATATCATCCCACCCTCGCCTTCTCCCACAGAGCCCAAAAGTCTATTCTTGAAAGTTGAGCTTTAAGCTAGCGTTTTCACTCTTCTCTTTCAACTTTATCAAGAGGGTCTTTAGTTCCTCTTCACTTTCTGCCAATAGGATGGTGTCATCTGCATATTTGAGATTATTGATATTTCTCCCAGCAATCTTGATTCCAGCTTGAGGTTCATCAAGCCCAGCATTTTGCATGATATAATCTGCATAGAAGTTAAATAAGCAGGGTGACAATATACAGCTTTGACATACTCCTTTCCCAATTTGGAACCAGTCTGTTGGTCCATGTCCAGTTCTAACTGTTGCTTCTTGACCTGCATACAGGTTTCTCAGGAAACAGGTAAGGTAGTCTGGTATTTCCATCTCTTTAACAATTTTCCACAATTTGTTGTGATCTAGAAAGTCAAAGGTTTTACATAGTCAATGAAGCAGAGATTGGTGCTTTTTTTTTGGGGGGGGTGGGGGGAATTCCCTTGCTTTTTATATAATCCAACAGATGCTGGCCATTTCATCTTCGGTTCCTCTGCCTTTTCTAAATCCACCTTGTACATGTAAAATTTCTCAGTATGGTATGGACATACCACACCTATTTACTGTGCCATTTACCTACCATAGTATATTTTGGTTTTTCCCAACTTGTACTATTACAAATAAAGTTACTATAAATAAATGTGTTCTGATTTTTGCGTGAACATGAACTTCCATTTATCGAGGATAAATGCCCAAGAGTGCATTTGCTGGGTCATATCATAGCTACATTTTTTTTTTTTAAAGAAACTGCCAAACTATTTCCAATAATAAATGTTACACTTTACATTCCCACCATCAATGTATGGCTAATTCAGCTTCTCTGCATCTTTGTTAGCATTTGTCACTATTTTTTTTTATTTAGCCATTCAGAAAGCTGTGTAGTAATATTGTGATTTTAATTTTCATTTCCATAACAGCTAATGAAGTTGAACAGCTTGTCATGTGTTTATTTGTCATTCCTATATCCTTTTCAGTGAAATGTCTGCTCATGTTCTTTGCCCATTGTAAAAAATATTTATTTATTTGGCTATGCAGTGTCTTAGTTGAGGCATGCAGGATCTTTAGTTGTGACATGTGATATATGCTTTGCAAATCTTTTCTCTTAGCATGTAGCTTTCTATTATCTTCATAAGAGTGCTTAAAAGAGCTAGTTATCAATTTTTATTTTCAGTGTTAAACCAGTCTTCCATTCTGAGTGAACCTTCACTTGCTCATGATGGATTATCCTCTTTTATGTAACAGTAGATTAAAATTGATAGTATTTTAATAAGGCATTTGGATTTATGCTAATGAATAATATTGATCTGTAGTTTTATTTTTAATGTCTTTGTGAATTTTAGTAGCTGGCCTCATAAAGTGAGTTAAGATGTGTCTCCTCCTTTTGCTCAATGATATCCTGGATGGCAGGGGCATTTGGGAGAGAATGGATACATGTATATGTATGGCTGAATAGCTTTGCTCTCTGCCCGAAACTAGAATAGCACTGTTAATCAGCTATACTCCAATATAAAATAAAACGTTATAAAAATATGTGTTCCCTCCTTTATTTTCTTATAAGGTTTGTGTAGCTATGGTTTTTCCTGTGGTCATGTATGGATGTGAGAGTTGGACTGTGAAGAAAGCTGAGCACCGAAGAATTGATGCTTTTGAACTGTGGTGTTGGAGAAGACTCTTGAGAGTCCCTGGGATTGCAAGGAGATGTAACCAGTCCATTCTGAAGGAGATCAGCCCTGGGATTTCTTTGGAAGGAATGATGCTAAAGCTGAAACTCCAGTACTTTGGCCACCTCATGCGAAGAGTTGACTCATTGGAAAAGACTCTGATGCTAGGAGGGATTGGGGGCAGGAGGAGAAGGGGACGACAGAGGATGAGATGGCTGGATGGCATCACTGACTCGATGGACATGAGTCTGGGTGAACTCCGGGAGTTGGTGATGGACAGGGAGGCCTGGCGTTCTGCGATTCATGGGGTAGCAAAGAGTCGGACACGACTGAGCAACTGAACTGAACTGAACTGATGTTTGGTATTAATTTTTGCTATGTATTGATTGGGTTCACCAGTGCAAAATATTGAGGACTGCCTAAAAATTGTTTAATGATGAGAGTTCATCGTTTACATCAGATCTTTCAATGAGTTTCTTCTGTGTTCTCCAAATTGTAAATAAATGCTACTCATTTACAGATTTATAAGTGGCTGATTGTGGCATGTGTTTTTGGCTTGTTAATTTTATCTTGGAAGTAATATACATGATCACTCTGAAATATATAAATTGAAAATTCCTTAAATTCTCTGAAGGCCTTTATTCTCTTCCAAATTCTTTACTCTTTCTTGGAAAATGCTATGTTTCAATTTCTATCAAGGGCAGCTGAGGAAGGGGAAAATCATTCTAATGTGAGAAAGAACAACCTGAAGTTGGGGGTGGTGTGCTATGTTGGTGAGGTTCTGTTTAAGGATATGTGCTTAGTCGCTCAACTGTGTCTATTTGCAACCCCATGGACTGTAGCCCACCAGGCTTTTCTATCCGGGGATTCTCCAGCCAAGAATACTGGAGTGGGTTGCCATGCCCTCCTCCAGGGGATCTTCCCAACCCAGGGATCGAACCCAGGTCTTCAGCATTACAGGCGGATTCTTTACCAGCTAAGCTACAAGGGAAGGCCAACCTAGCATATACTCGTATCCAAAACAATTGTCAATAGAAATAAAATTTTCATAGGCTGTGATAAAATACATAGGACCATAGAATGGTTAATGTGTCAACTTGGTTAGGCCATGGTATCCAAATATTTGTTTGAACAGTATTCTAGATGTTTCTGTGAAGGTATATTTTAAAGAGATTAATGTTTTAAATCAGGAGACTTTGAGTAAAGTAGATTACCTCCCATAGTGTGTGCCTCATCCAATCAGTTGAAGATTACAATAGAAAAAAGATTGACCTTCCTAGGGGAAATGGAATTCTGCTGGAAGACTGGCTTTAAATTTAAATTGTAATTCTTCCTTAGGTCTCCAACCTGCCAGCCTACCCTGCAAATTTTGGACTTGCCTGGCCTGATAATCGCATAAGTCAATTCCTTAAAATCAATCAGTCAATCTACATATAGATAGACAGATATTGATATTCATTATATATATAAAATCAATATATTACAAGTATATATAACCAATATCAAAATATATGATATATATGTGCATTATATATACATATATATGTATATGTATACTTGTATATATATACATTATATATACATATACAAATAGTATACATTATATATATAATGGAAGCAAGGTCCAATGCTGTAAAGAGCAATATTGCATAGGAACTTGGAATGTTAGGTCCATGAATCAAGGCAAGTTGGAAGTGATCAAACAGGAGATGGCACAATTGAATGTCGACATTTTAGGAATCAGCGAACTAAAATGGACTGGAGTGGGTGAATTTAACTCAGATGACCATTATATCTGCTACTGTGGGCAAGAATCCCTTAGAAGAAATGAAGTAGCCACCATAGTCAACAAGAGAGTTTGAAATGCAGTACTTGGATGCAGTCTCAAACAACAGAATTATCTCTGTTCGGTTCCAAGGCAAACCATTCAATATCATGGTAATGCAAGTCTTTGCCCTGATCAGTCTTGCTGAAGAAGCTGACGTTGAATGGTTCTATGAAGACCTACAAGACCTTCTAGAACTAACACACAAAAAAGATGTCCTTCTCATTATAAGGGACTGGAATGCAAAAGTAGGACGTCAAGAGACACCTGGAATAACAGGCAAATTTGATCTTGAAGTACAGAATGAAGCAGGGAAAAGGCTAATAGGGTTTTGCCAAGAGAATGCACTGGTCATAGCAAACAGCCTCTTCCAACAAACCAAGAGAAGACTCTGCCAATGGACATCACAAGATGGTCAACACTGAAATCAGATTGATTATATTCTTTGCAGCTAAAGATGGAGAAGCTCTATACGCAGCAAAAACAAGACCTAGAGCTTACTGTGGCTCAGATCATGAACTCCTTATTGAAAAATTCAGACTTAAATTGAACTACTAGACCATTCAGGTAAATGGACCATTCATAAATCAAATCCCTTACGATTATACAGTGGAAGTGAGAAATAGATTTAAGGGACTAGATCTGATAGACAGAGTGCCTGATTAACTATGGATGGAGGTTCATGACATTGTAGAGGAGACAGGGATCAAGACAATCACCAAGAATAAGAAATGCAAAAAAAGCAAAACGGCTGTCTGAGGAGGCTTTACAAATTGCTGTGAAAAGAAGAAAAGGGAAAAGCAAAGGAGAAAAGGAAAGATATACCCATCTGAATGCAGATTTCCAAAGAATAGCAAGGAAAGATAAGAAAGCCTTCATCAGTGATCAATGCAAAGAAATAGAGGAAAACAATAGAAAGGGAAAGACTAGAGATCTCTTCAAGAAAATTAGAGATACCAAGGGAAACTTTCATGCAAAAATGGGCTCAATAAAGGACAGAAATGGTAGGGACCTAACAGACGCAGAAGATATTAAGAAGAGGTGGCAAGAATAAAAAGAAGAACTATACCAAAAAGATCTTCATTACTCAGATAATCATGATGGTGTGATCACTCACCTAGAGCCAGACGTCCTGGAATGTGAAGTCAACTGGGATTTAGGAAGCATCACTATGAACAAAGCTAGTAGAAGTAATGGAATTCCAGTTGAGCTATTTCAAATCCTAAAAGATGATGCTGTGAAAGTGCTTCACTCAATATGCCAGCATATTTGGAAAACTCAGTAGTTGCCATAGGACTGTAAAAGATGAGTTTTCGTTCCAATTCCAAAGAAAGGAAATGCCAAAGCATGCTCAAACTGCTGCACATTTGCACTCATCTCACACTCTAGTAAAGTAATGCTCAAAATTCTCCAAGACAGGCTTCAACAGTATGTGAACCGTGAACTTCCAGATGTTCAAGCTGGTTTTAGAAAAGGTAGAGGAACCAGAGGTCAAATTGCCAAAATCCATTGGATAGTTGGAAAAGCAATAGTTCCAGAAAAACACCTATTTCTGCTTTATGGACTATGCCAAAGCCTTTGACTCTGTGGATCACCACAAACTGTGGGAAATTCTGAAAGAGACAGGTATATCAGACCACCTGACCTGCCTATTGCAAAACCTGTATGCAGGTAAGGAAGTAACAGTTAGACTGGACATGGATAAAGAGACTGGTTCCAAATAAGAAAGGAGTACATCAAGGCTATATATTGTCACGCTGCTTATTTAACTTATATGCAGAGTATATCATGAGAAACACACGGCTGGATGAAGCACAAGCTGGAATCAAGTTTGCCAGGAGAAACATCAATAATCTTAGGTATGCAGATGACACACACCTCATGGCAGAAAGCAAAGAAGAAGTAAAGAGCCTCTTGATGAAAGTGAAAGAGGAGAGTGAAAAAATTGGCTTAAAGCTCAACATTTAGAAAACTAAGATCATGGCATCTGGTACCATCACTTCATGGCAAATAGATGGGGAAACAGAGTCAGATTTTATTTTTTCAGGCTCCAAAATCACTGCAGACAGTGACTGCAGCCATGAAATTAAAAGACGCTTACTCCTTGGAGGAAAAGTTCTGACCAACCTGGACTGCATATTAAAAAGCAGAGACATTACTTTGTCAACAAAGGTCTGTTTAGTCAAGGCTATGGTTTTCCAGTGATCATGTATGGATGTGAGAGTTGGGCTATAAAGAAAGCTGAGCACCAAAGAATCGATGCTTTTGAACTGTGGTGTTGGAGAAGACTCTTGAGAGTCCCTTGGACTGTGAGGAGATCCAACCAGTCCATCCTAAAGGAGATCAGTCCTGGGTGTTCATTGGAGGGACTGATGCTGAAGCTGAAGCTCCAGTACTTTGGCCACCTGATGCAAAGAACTGACTCTTTGAAAAGACCCTGATGATGGGAAAGATGGAAGGTGGGAGGAGAAGGGAATGACAGAGGATGAGATGGTTGGATGGCATCACTGACTCAATGGATGTGAGTTTGAATAAACTCTAGGAGTTGGTGATGGACAGGGAGGCCTGGCGTGCTGCGGTTCATGGGGTCACAGAGTCGGACACGACTGAGTGACTGAACTGAATTGATACCTATATCTATCTATGTCTAATGTCTATCTATATCTATATATATAAAGAGAGAGAGAGAGAGAGAAATTATTGGTTTTGTTTCTCTGGAGATCCCTAATACAGACCTCAATTCCTGGTTATCACAAATGAACTGTTAAATACACTTCTTGGTATTTTATTCATACTAATTGTCCCTCAGCAGCTTTCCCAATGAAAGTAAATCCCATGATAATATGAATTTTTAATGATCACTTCTCTATACAGGTGATAGATTCTTGGAGCTAGTATCACACACACACACAAAATATATATATATATATATAATATCTTCTGTTTGGTTTAACATGTATATTCTCATTTTGTTGTGACTGTAACAATCAGGTGTTCCTATACTCAATAGCCATTGATCATTCCAGAGCAGATGAGTCTGAATTAGGAATATCTATATTTTCTCTCCAAAAAAATCATAGACATGCACAGGAACTCAAATATTCCTATTCTTTAAAAAAATTCAAAACTATACCAATGATCAACAAATACAGAGTGACAATTCCCCCTATAATTGACCTGCTGGTTATTGCAATCTCTGTTTCTTTTCAAGGTATTGCTGTGTAAAATGTCTGGCACATAGCAACCCTTCAGGAAATATCATTGCTTCCAGTCCTGTCTTGCACCTCCCACAAAAGACATAGCTTTTGTCTGAACTAAATATCAGAGTTAGCAAAGCAAGAACTTGAAAATATAAGCACAAGAAATGAAATAAACGTGTGGTAACATTATACCTGTCCCTCTGGCAGGCACTAAAGTGAAGCCCAAGATATACCTGTTTTAGATAAATCCACAACTTGATCAGTTTTCTGAATTCTTGCCTTATGTCCCAGCTCTCCTCTCAAGGCAGTTACATGACAGTCAGAATGACTATGTAGAACATAATTTCGTTTTCTCCCAGATAAAAGGCAGCCAGACCCAGAAGCCTGCCCCAACTCTCTTGTAAAATCAGGACTCATCTGTAGATGTAAGTATGCACCCAAACTATTTACAGGTTAAGTCAGCAGCAGGTCCCCAAACTTTGGTTATATATTGCATAAATTTGAAAAGAAAGAGTAAAGCACATTACACGGTATTTTGTGGAGGAAATAGATTCTATCTACTCTGACATTATTATTTCAAACCACCAGTTCCATATTGGGTGTCTACAATGTTTCAGGCACTGTTTGATCTCTTTCCTGCATGACCTCAATTACTCCTCACAATAACCCAATCTACTGGGTTTTAGTATCCTTATTCTCCTACTGAGGAAGCTGAGGTTTGTGATGATGAAGCAGTTTGCCCAAATTTATCCAGAGCTAGGCAATGCCTGAGCCAAGAATTATCTAAGGTATTTCCTACATGCATGTTTGATGCACTTTTCTCTAAGATGTTCTTTCTGAAGGGCATATGGGTCCTATAGTAACCAATGAGATCTCTCAGTCCACAGAGACATATGGAGCCTCCATTATCACCATCAGCAAGAAGTGGTGTTGGGTGGAAGTCACACATGTATGCACGAAACACTACTGTCAAAGGAAAGATGAAGTAACCGGGGACTGGCAATAGACTATGAGGCTATCTATTCAAGGAAAGAGCTAGTGTTTTTTTTCTTTCTTTCTTTCTTTCTTTCTTGACTTTTGATTGTCAAGATGCCTAAAACAAAGAGTATTGTTGTCACTTAAAATTTTTTAACAGAAATGGATTCAGTATTTTGTCATTTGAAAGGCAGTTAACTCATGGATTCTGATATTTCCATCCAGGTAAGCTAACTGACCACTTGAAGATTTCTTTAGGATTGTTGTTGTGTTTTAGCTGCTAAGTTGTGTCTGGCTCTTTTGCGACTCCATGGACTGCAGCCTGCCAGGCTCCTCTGCCCATTGTCTCCTGCGTTGGCAGGTGGATTCTTTACCACTGAGCCACCAAGGAAGGTCTCCTTTAGGACTAGCCAATGGCATATTTCCAGAGAGGCAGTACAGTGTAGTGTTTAGGTAGGTAGGTTTAGTCGCTCAGTCGTGTCTGACTCTTTGTGACCCCATGGACTGTAGCCTGTCATGCTCCTCTGCCCATGGGATTCTCCAGGCAAGAATACTGAAGTGGGTTGCCATTCCCTTCTCCAGGGGATCTTCCCAATCAGGGTTCAAGGCAGACTCTTTACTGACTGAGCCACCAGGGAAGCTGCAGTGTAGTGTTAAGATGCACAAATGCTAGAGCTGAGGTGCCCGTGCTGAAATATCAGGGTTTGCCACTTACTAGCTGTGTAGATCGGCTAGTTACTTATTCCTCCTCCACTCTTCTGTTTCTACATCTCCAAAATATGGATAACAATACTACCAACATCATAGGATTTCTGTGGGGATGAAGTTAATAAATACACATAGAAAAGTTGGCACTCTTGAACATTGGCCTTTTGGAGCATCCAGGTGAAGGAATCGGTGGTGAATCTTTAATTGAGGATAGCCTCAGGTGTCAGCATATATCAGTCCAGCTCAATACAGCAGATACCTTTTGAGGTCTTCTGTGTTTTAGTCATTCTTCTAACCATTTGAGTAGGGCAAAAACAAGACAGACACAAATCACTTGAAATGACATCCTAGTGGAGTGAGAAGTGAAGTCGCTCAGTAGTGTCCAACTCTTTGCAACCCCATGGACTGTAGCTTAAAAGGCTCCTCTGTCCATGGAATTTTCCAAGCAAGAGTACTGGAGTGGGTTCCATTTCCTTCTCCAGGGGATCTTCCTGACGCAAGGATTGAACCTGGGTCTCCCACATTGCAGGCAGACACTTTACCCTCTGAGCTGAAACCATAAACAAAATAAATCATCAAGATTAAAAGATAGCTTTCTTGCAACAATTTTGCCACCAGGACACAGGTGTTGTGAAAACCACCGCTAAACCTAAGCAAAAATGGGAAAGGAGAAGACCCACATCCACATCCTTGTCATTGGGCATGTGGAAAGTCTACCACTACTGGCCATTTGATCTACAAATGTGGTGGGATTAACAAAAGAACCATTGAAGAGTTTGAGAAGGAGGCTGCCGAGATGGGAAAGGGCTCCTTCAAGCATGCCTGGGTCTTGGACAAACTGAAAGCTGAACATGAGTGTGGTATCACCATTGATATCTCCTTGTGGGAATTCAAGACCAGTAAGGGCTATGTGACCATCAATGATGCCCCAGGACACAGAGACGTCATCAAAAACATGATTACAGGCACGTCCCAGGCTGACTGTGCTGTTCTGATGACTGCTGCTGGTGGTGGTGAATTTGAAGCGGGTATCTCCAAGAATGGGCAGATCCACGAGCATGCCCTTCTGGCTTACACTCTGGATGTGAAACAACTAATTGTTGGAACTAACAAAATAGATTCCACTGAACCACCCTACAGCCAGAAGAGAAATGAGGAAATTGTTGAGGAAGTCAGCACCTACGTTAAGAAAACTGGCTACAAACCTGACACAGTAGCATTTGTGCCAGTTTCTGACTGGAATGGCGACAAGATGCTAGAGCCAAGTGCTAACATGCCTTGATTCAAGGGATGGAAAGTCACCAGTAAAGATGACAATGCCAGTGGAACCACACTGCTTGAAGCTCTGGATGCATCCTGCCACCAACTCACCTGACAAACTCTTGTGTTTGATTCCCCCAGGACATCTACAGAATGGTGGTACTGATACTGCCACTGTGGATCAAGTGGAGACTGGTGTTCTCAAACCTGGCATGGTGGTCACCTTTGCTCCAGTCAGCGTAACAACTGAAGTCTATTGAAATGCACCATGAAGCACTGAGTAAAGGCCTTCCTGGGGACAATGTGGGCTTCAGTGTCAAGAACGTGTCTGTCAAAGATGTTTGTCATAGCAATGTGGCTGGTGACAGCAAAAATGACCCACTGATGTAAGAAGTTGGCTTCACAGCTCAGGTGATTATCTTGAACCATCCATCCCAAATCAGTGCTGGATATGCACCTGTGCTGGACTGTCAAACAGCTCACATTGCTTGCAATTTTGCTGAGCTGAATGAGAAGACTGATCGTCATTCTGAAGATGGCCTCAAAACGCTTGATGCCACCAATCATTGACATGGGTCCTGGCAAGTCCATCTGTTGGGAGCTTCTCTGAGTATCCTCCTCTGGGCCATTATGCTGTTCGTGACATGAGACAGGTGATTGCCGTGGGTGTCATCAAAACAGTGAACAAGAAGGCAGCTAGAGCTTGCAAGGTCACCGAGTCTGCCAAACAAGCTCAGAAGACTAGATGAATATTATCACTAACACCTGCCAACCCAGCCTTAGTGGTGGAAGAAGGGTCTCAGAACTGTTTGCCTCAATTGGCCATGGAAGGTTAATGTAAAACACTGGGTAATGATAACAATGCATCACAAAACCTTCAGAAGGTGAGGTGAATGTTCTGTGGACCATGAGTTTTGTGTGTGGCAGTTCAGAACTTTTCAATAGAAACAATTTGACCAAAAATCTGTCACAGACTTTGACACCCATTAAAAACAATGGTTGAAAAACTTGTGTCTCCTTTTGGCCAACACTGTAACTTCCTATAGTACTACTTAGGTAAGATTTGCCCATAATCTATCTCTGGTGAAACAAAAGAATTTTAAATTTCTGGGTTGGAGCTTCAGGTTTCTTAAACTTGTATAATGAGAACTCATCTCTTTAAATAGATCTTAAAAAGTGTTGGTTTGACAATTCATAGGTTAGGATAGATGAGCAAAGAGTTACTATGTTTTATATGAAAGCAAGTTTATAAGAAGGTCAAATTTATAACACGAAAGCTCATGTAGCATATAAAATCTTTTATGGTTACATAAATATCAAGTAAATCAGTTACATCAAATTTTAGTTTCCCGGTTTTGAGAATGTGCATCCATTTATGATATTTAAGTAATTAATCTCAAATGTGAGGCTTAAACAGAATTGAGCCCTGCCCTGCTAGATTTAATTGTATCTAGAGTCTAGTAAGAATAAAAGATGCTAGGAGCTAAAAAGTAAAAAAAGATATTATATGAAAGTGCTATAGAGAAAAGAAAATGTTTAGCTCTCTAGACATAAAAAATGGTACCTTCATAAAGCCCTTCAGGATCCATGCCAGGTTGGTCAGAGAGTGTTATGCTTCTTATAATGAGACAATGAAGAGAACCATAAATGTGAGAAGTGTACATCTGCTGAGACCTATGCTTTGCATTTTGTAAAGAAAATAACATTTGGATGACTTCTGAACTTTTTGCTGATCCATCAGAAAAGATCACTATATCATTTCCAAGATGTCAGTATAAACCTCATGGTACAGCTCGCCTCTTATTCAAAACTACGAGCAGTGAAAAAGCAAATGGATTTAAACAGGGCTCTTGAAATGAGATGTTCTTGAAAGGATTTCAACAAGAGGACAGGACTAGGAAAATCTAGGCCATGGCTTGCATATAGAAATATAAAGTAAACAACAATATACAGACCAAAGTATCTTAATAAGCACTCCAAAAACAAAGAGTTACAGCAACAAGGTAAACCTCCTCAGAAAAGATTCCACTAAAGATGATGAAGTCCGTGGCATTTTGTCTTACACTTGCGTAACCACCTTCCCAGCAGAGTGAACCATGATCAGGAGGTAGTCTCCTAAATTCTCACTAAAAGATACCAAGGCATATGAAGATACAGGGATACCTGGCCCATTCAAGGGAATAACAAACATATCCAGTAACTCACCATGAAAACTACGTGCATAAGTCTTACTTGACAAAGAATTCAAAGCTATCATCTTAAATGCTGGATGAGCTAAAGAGGGAACACATATAGTAGGTTAAAATAAATCAGGGCACTAGAATTCCTAGTGCTGCTTGCCAAGTTATGCCTTTGTCTGTCCACTGGATCAGTTGGCGAGTGGCAGCATCACAGCCAGGGGGTCCCCTTTCAAAAACTCTCCTGAAATGGCAGAGGGAGAGAGGAAGCCTCAGCACCTTGCCCCTTGGGCCTGGGATCTGTCATCTGTGGTAACATTGACACCCATCTCTGTATCCCTTGTGGCCTCACACCACTTGCCCTACCTATATTGGCCAGACCAGTTTCATATCAGGAAAGCCTTTGGCACCTCCAGGGAGACTTCTCTCAGCCCAGACTTGGAAAACATGCAACTCCTGCTGGGCGGGAGGCTTTGGACTCCCTGCTGGAAGAAATAAAAGGATACTGCTCACCATTGTCCTAGATCAGAGATACGTGCATGTGTGCTCAGTCGCTAAGTCGTGTCTGACTCTTTGTGACCCAATGTACTGTAGCCTGGGTGTTCCAGAACCAATAAAGCATACTTCCTGCCCCAGAGGTGAGAGTCTGGGTGGGACAGTCGTGCAAATTAACTTACCAGAAGTGACAGTTCAGTTGTGCAAAATGCTGTGATGGAGAAAAGTCCCTGGCATGTTTGTGTGCACAGCAGAGAGGGGACAGGAGACCAAGGGCTGGGGTGATCTTGGAGCAAGAAAGGGTTCCTTATGGAGGAAGGAATATCAAAGACTAGAAAGACAAGTGCAAGATCAAAATGGGAAATAGTGGTTTCAGAGGAGAGCTGTAAGTGTAAAGGCCTTGAGACAGGGCAGGACTGAAAGTGTGTGTGTGTATGTGTGTGTGTGTGTGTGTGCGTGTGTGTGTGTGTGTGTGAATGGGGAGGGTGACTGAAGGCAAATTTGAGACATACTGTAGAGAGAGATGAGGCTGTAGGAGAAAAACAGAGTTCAGATGTTCAGGTGGAAGGTCTGGGGGATGAGAGACAAAATCCTGGATGAAAAGGGGCTCTTATCAAATCATCTCATTTGGGGTATGGGGGATCCAGAACAAAGTCTCCACTCCACTGGTCTGGAATGTGTCTTGAGCTGCTGTCCTGTACAGACGTCTATCCTGTATAAATGGGGCCCTCTAAATGCACCATCTCTAGGGAATAATGAGAATGTTAAGGTGATTCCCACCTCAGCTGTTCTGCAGAAGCCAGTGACCAGGGACTTTCCTCTGTGGCCTGAGGGAGCCAGAGACCAGTGCATAGTGAGAGTGTTGATATGAGTTTATGCAGTCTACCACAAGAAAAACATAAGGAAGTTTTGCATGTTTAGTAGACATGACATCAGGGAAAAGAGGCAGAATTGCAAAGACAGGACCTTGAAAACGGGCAACGAGAAAAAGGAATGGAATGAGGGAGGAAGGGAGAAATAAGAGTATTTGTCCTTTGTGTCCCTTGATATTGCTTCAGAATTGCATCCAACTGGGCCTGCCTCCCTCACATCAGAAGTTTTATAAAAGTGTCTGTTCAGATAAGCCTCCCTTCCTGGAGAACAAATGCTTTTGTACTACTTGATAGGGAAATAATTTTCCCTGGATTGGTTTTTTGAGTACTGGACCCTCCAGGATCACTGGGGAGCTTCTGCAAGGTGGGTGCAGGGTCTCACATCAACTATGTCAATACTCACGGCTGCCATTCCCTGAGGGCCTAGTATGTATCAGACATCCTGTCATGTGAGTTACAAATAAACTGGCAGTTATCTTTCCAACAGTCTTGTAAGCTGAGTATCAGTTAAGTGTTAACAGAAGAGCAAAACTGAGCCAGAGACTTCAAGTGATTTGCCCAAGGTGACACAGAGGATTAGTGCCAAAGCGGGACAAGTCCCCAAAGTGTGGGCACATCCTTCACCACCCTGGCCCCTGAGAAGCTCTCCCAGGCTGGGTCAGGCCTCTGCCTCCTGCCCTGAGCCCCTAGAGGTTCCTGCTCTCTTCGTTATTCCTGACTACTGCATAACAAGTTACCCCCATACATGGTGGCCTAAAATGATACTGTTATTTGCTCCAGCGTTTGTGCAGCAGGGACCCAGGTATGAATTAACCAGGTCCTCCTTTATCCATCTCTCACAAGGCCATGATCAAGGTGTTAGTTCAACTGTGGTCTCGTCTGAGGGTGTGACTGGGGGAGGGTCAACTTCCAAGCTCACTCATGCGGCTATTGTTCGGATCCAGGTCCTTGTGCGTTATTGGACTGGGGGCCTCAGCTCCTCTCTGGTCTATCGTTGGCCAGAGACTATCATCAGATCCTTGCTATGTGGCCCTCTCCATCAGAGCAAGAATGCAAAATGCAAACTGAATCAGAGAGAGAGAGAGGGAGAGAGGGAGAATGAGTGCCAACAAGACAGAAGTCACAGTCTTGGTATAATCTAACCTCAGAAATGACATGTCACCATGTTTGCCAAATTCTGTCGATTAGAAGCAAGTTACTAAGTCCAGTCCACACTCAAAGGGAAGGATTATACAGGGCAGGAGTGCCAGGTTGCAAGGGTCTGCAAAGCCATTTTAGAAGGCTGTCTACCACACTTGCTCTCCGTATCCACCTCAGTATAGTGAGCGACTGCAGGTATCAGCGGCTTTGATGTGGAAAATGGTTGATGGGTCACCTTGGAGAGTGCTGTGTGGTCTGGTGATCCTAGCCGGCTCCCAGTAGACCCATTGGATGAGTCTCATCAGGACTCAGATCTGCATAGTCTTGCCTTCCTCCCCATCCCCATCAGTCATACCTGGTCATTGAGCCCAGGGGGTGTGATAGCAGTTGACAAGGGACCAGCCCTCTGTGTGAATGGAACACTCCTATCACTTGAGCAAGGCTGGGACTCAAGGTGGTGCTTTTGGCCTCTCTTGGTAAAACAGAGAGCTCAGCTCTACCACTGAGACAGGGCCCACTTCAAGAGAAGAAATTTATAGATGGGAGAGGGCTGAGTGCTGGGTTATCTGGAAAAGCTGCTGAGATGTTCTTGCTTGTGCTCTCTGACTTCAGATTCCGGGTTGTAGAATCCTCCAAGTTCACCAGGAGGCATCAGGGGACTATTTCCAAGGTGATATGGAGTCACCCATAGAGGAGGCAGAACGGCTGTGAAGCTGCATAAAGACATAGGGTTATTCAAACGCCCGGGAGGGGGACCTACTTCAGGGAGGACATGAGTGAGTGTGAGTCAGGGAATTATGTAAAGTTTAAAAATAAAATAAAATTTTTTAAAAAAGATATTTAATTCAAAACTAGAGAGAGCTGTAAAGCACTTATGGCAAAGTGTTATTAAATAGGGGTGCTAGCTGTTGTACTAGTCTCTCTGTTTTTCTGCACATTTGAAATATTATAATAGAAAATACTCCAAAAAGTGGAAAACAGCTGAGGAGAAACTCTCAGGGCCCCTGCATCCCACATTTCCTTGATGTGGCTCAGAGCCAAGCACAGCAAGTCAAAGGGGCCTGGAGGACTTGGGAGTTTCCAAGGAAACAAATGGTTCTCTTAGGCCATGGGAGTATGGAAGCCTTAGGGCTGGACTTCCCTAGCAGAGACTAAGCCAGGAGCAGAACAGTTCCAGAAGAGCCTAGGCTCTTCTCAGTTCTGGGAAGCACTCACCAAACATAGCTCTTCCCCTACTGCTGTTTTCCTGCAATACATACCAAGAGCAGCTTACAAAAGGACATGGCATCATATTATGTGATCAACAACCTGAGGTTATAGATGAGATCATGTGCTGGAGGGATTCTTTCTAAGGGTGGCTGGGGGTCTTTGGGATCAGTGGCTCTAATGTCTCTAAAAGCTTTGAGTTCTGTGACATCTTCTATCCTTTTGTCCCAGCCAACCTGTCCATTTACTCAGGATCCTTGCGGTCCCACCACGCCCCCACCCCCACCCCAATGGCTATCACTCAGTCACACCCAACAGCCGCCCTTTTTGAAATGTTTGAAACTAGTAGAACAATTACTGTCCATCAAACACATTCCTATCCCAACAGTGACTGAGAGATAAGCAGTTCTGCTCTAGGTACAGGAGTACTGACTCTTATGGCTAAGCAATGGGCTAGCTCCCTCCTCCAACATGTCCCCCCAACCCCCACCAACAGAGGCAAGCCATAACCACAAGAGGTGGATATCGATGTGCAAAGGGACAATAAATATCATGGAGCCAAAAGAATCAAGAGTGCCCAGTGACAGAGAAACCGGGAAGATGGGGCAAGTGGTAGCTTGATCACCATGCATGGGTCTGTGTCTCTGTGTCCTGAGGTCTCAGCTTCCCAGTGTCTGATATCCTCCCCTACAAAGGAAAGCAGAGTGACAGCTGAACCCTTGGGAACCCTGGGGGAAGTCAGGCCTGGCCTGGGGGCTCTCTGGGCCAAGCAGGAAGGGAAGCATGTTGGCTTGGTTGTGAGCAGTGAGAGAGGCAGAGGCTGGCTCTGAGCCTCTCACCTGAAGGACTTGGTGAAACAGGCCAGGGCTCTCTGGAACTGGCTCCTCTAGCAGGCTCCCTAGGTTAACTTGTGCCTAGGTTTGGATGGATTCTCCACTGTGCTGACAAAACGCCTTTAGCTGAGCCAGTCCTGTTCTAGAAAAGAGAGAAAAAACATCCTGGCCAGCACTAACATTCATTCCTTCTTTCAGCAAGCGTTTGTTGAGGGCCTACTGAGTGCACACCAGGGTCACTTCTAGGCACTGGGGATACAAGAGTGAACTCTAGAGACCTAGATCCCAGTCTTCCTGGAGCTGATGATCCGGGGTGCTGGAGAAAACTCACAGTCACCAGGTTGGATGCCAGTGAAGTTCACATTTTCTGTGACGTGCAGTAGGCATGTCATCTGAAAGGGCTTATTGTCAGAGGCCAACAGAGCTCTTCATCATTTTGCTGGGTGGAAAGAGGCTAAGGGCCTGTCCCCTCCTTGAAATCCCATCTCTGCCTCCCTGGCCTGGATTTCCACTACCCGACCCTGGAGAGAAGTACACTGTGTTCAAGCAATCGATACATTTTCCTGCACTCCTCCTAGTACTGAGATGCGTCATTGACTAATATCATTGTTTCCCTTTCTTCTCCCTCACTCTCCCTTAAACCTACTCTAATCAGGCTTCCAGCCCCACCATTCCACTTTAACACAGATGCCTGCATGACTAATTGAAAGTGATGGTCCCCATTTTTTTTGTTACTCTATATATGAATATATAAGCCTGAAGACTTATAGAAAGACTAACTTGCACATTGTTTATTTTAATTCAAATCCAGGTAATTGTTGATCATACTTCCCTTCACCAGACCCATCCTCGTATGGAGAAACTCAGTTTGTAAATGAGAAGGCACTGCCAAATCCCTGAAACTGCCCTTGAATTTGCAGAGAGTAGAGCCACAGCTTTGCTGGGGATGCACAATCAAACTCCAGATTTCTCTCCCCCGAGGTAGTGGAAGCCAAGGTAGGGCAGTTGAGGGAAGCACGGATCTAGAAACTGGTGTTTCTCAGGCTGCTTGCTCAGGTAAGGCTCAGGATCAGCCCTTGGCACCCTCACAAGGCCCAGACCTTGAGGATGCCCAAGGGTGTGTCCAGGGCTTGAAACAGGTTTTGTAGAACACTGTGATGGGTCTTATGGCGGTGACACCTGAGCCCCTAGGGCTCTGGTCTAGGAAGCATCAGTTGTCCCAGTCTTTCAATTTCTCGTCTGTGGCAGGAGGAAGAAGGAAAATGTGGAGATGCATAGAAGGGCCAGGAGATTATGGTTGATCAGTCCCTGCTAAAGGGCTCTTCAAACAATCTGCACCAATTCACACACCCAACATCAGTGTATGTGACACTTTTGATATCATTAATCTTTATCAATTTGCAGTTTGAATAGTATAACCCCATTGTTATTTTGTTTCCATTATTTCTTGTGGTGTTGAGCTCCTATTTCTTTTATATTGACATTTGTATTTCTGTAATCAACTTTTTCAGGTTCTCTGCTAACTTTCCAATTGTTATTTGTTTGTGGGTATGTGTTTCTTGAGTTGTTTCAGCAGAGTTCTCTGTATACTGTAACTATGATTCTTTAGTGTGTTGTAACTGAAGAATGTGTCTACTCCCAGCCTCTCACTTCTCTTTTCATTTTGTTTCCTGTATCTTCTCACGTGGCTTTTCATTTGGGGTATACACACTGGCTGCTTTATTTAGTCCTCACCACAGCCATGCAAGGTTGGTAAGACTCAACCCAATTGTCAATAACTGAAAACAAGTCCTTGAGAAGCTGCAGTGATTTGCTCCTTCATGCCAACCTGAGATCCTCACCTACGTGTGTGCAAGAATGAAAAGCTGTGTAATGAGTTGGGTCCATGACAGTTTGTCAGCCAACACTAAAGCCCCTTCACATCTGCCTCCTCCCAAGCATAGAAGGAATAAAGCACATAGCAAAACTAGAGCCTTTTACCCGTCGAGGTGCATGCCTACTTTTTAACCTCCGAGACAAGGTATCTCAGAAGAATGGGACATGATAACAGGCCCTCTGGACAGAAGGCGATATGGGGGCCAGGATCAGACCCATCCCTGACTGTGACTTTGGTGAAGTAACTGATTCTCCCCTGGTCACTTCTCTAAAACCAAAATGATAGTTCTGGCCCTCATTTCACAGAGTTGGGTTGGGGGGAGATCTTTGACCTTAGCTGGGTTAAAAGGGAAGGAGATGTGTTATATCTCCAGCAATCGTTTCAGCAGCCCATAGCTCTCCTCATTGCAAGCTCTCAGCTATTGCGTGTATTCGTGATTTTCACGCAGATGGCTGCTGGGACAGGTTGGGGGCGGGGAATGGGGGCACAAATGAGATCCAAAGCCTGCCCAAAGTGCCTGACCTCAAAGAAACTGCTCTGTGGGCTCTGGGCCTGGTTCAACACCTGCTGCTCTGTGAAAAGGGCATCCCACTTAATCCTCACAGCCTCTCTGTGAGACAGAAGCTGTTGTTCCAGTAAGTCCCTGGACTCACCCTTCCCCCCAACCCCAAAGTCCCTCTCAACCCTCCAGGAATGCTGTGGATACTGACGAGGTAAATCCAACAGCACTGGGAGATATTAGAAAGCACTGAGAGTGGTACAAGTCCAACCCAGCTCGTCAATGGCAGAAGAAATGGAGCTGCTTTTAGCCCATTGCAATGGATGGTAACTGTTACAACTCTTCATTATTAAATGCCCACTGGTGATCATATGTCTGGTAGTGTTACCACTGAGTCTGAACCCCACCTTCACACCATACCCCAAAACATAACACACTTCTTATGTGCAGTATCATGTATGTAGAAAAATAAAGGAGTGAAACAGCATATGTATGCACTCCCAAGTGGCATGGAATGTTGTTGATTTCCTCTGTCATTGCAAGCATATTTAAGGTAGCTTTCCACCATCCCATCAGCTCTGTGAATTTTAGTAAGAGTCTAAGTCTAGACCTGATGTCTTCAGCCTCTCACCTGTGATCCCTAGCTTTGGTGAATGGCAACCCCAGGCCACAGGTCACTCAAGCTGGAGACCGGGGTATCAGCCTTGGCCCCTCTTTGTCCCTCCACTCTGGTGCACCTAAGACTATCTGTCCCGTGTAAAACATATCTCAAATCATGTCACTTCCCTCCACTCCCTTGTCCACTACTTTCAGCACACATTTAAATCCAACAAGTGAGTACGGGCAATTTCTCTGTCTGCCTCTCTTTTGTCTGTGGTTGAGACCAGGAGTGTCTGAGGATGGGCAGTGAAGAACAAAATCGACTGGCAGAATTGTGGATATAAGTAAATCCCACCTTGGCCCCCACTGGCAGGATGTCAGTACATTTCCTCACACTGGAGTCACAGAAAAAGAGAGTCCCTCTTTATGCTTGGCACAGGAAGGATGGGCCAGCCTTTTGTGGTTGTGGTCCTCAAGAGTGTGCTCTCAGGGAGGTGGGAGGGGGCTTCAGGATGGAGGGGACACAGGTAAACCTATGGCCAATTCATGTTGATGTATGGCAAAAAACGATCACAATATTCTGAAGTAATTATCCTCCAATTAAAATAAATTAATTAATTTAAAAAAAGAAAAAGAGTGTGCTCTCCATTCAATAATTGAACTCCCTACCTTGGGAAACTGAGGACCGCACACTGGGGGGTCTCAGTGGGATGCAGCTTTCCCCATACTGTAAGAAAATGGAAGATTAATATGATTTGATGGGGACCTCAATGAGGTCCTCCCTCTTATTATTCTGTGTTTGAAAGGCCCACCATTAGACTCCAAATTTTGCACAAGATCCGTGGTTTTCAGAGCACTCTGAGGTGTGCCTCAGAGGTCTGTGGAAGTGCCTCAGGGAGCAACATGTAAAGGGTACAGCAGATGTTGTTTCTTTTTCCACTGGATTACCACCATCATTCTATTAACATAAATAATACCCCAGTGTGGTGTGGTGTGGTGTGGTGTGGTATGAGACTGGACCTGGAGTAGTGGCAACTCTCTCCAGGTGATCCAGTCACCTAGGAATGCTGACCCTCTAGTGTTTTAGCTTTGTTGGGTGTAGGACAGCACGTACAGAATTGCTGTCCCTAAGAGGATGAACCGTGATACAGAGCAGACTGGCAACCCAGGGCTCCTAGCTGGGGACAGTGGCACCTAGACTGCATTGTTGTAGCGGAAGGGCCTTTGCCCCAGATCAGCCATGGACAGAATTCTGACTCTGCCCCTTGCTGGTGATGTGATCCCAGAATGGACTTCATACAACTCCCCTTGTTTTGGAAGACTGGAGAATAAACTGAATACATAGGAAGACCCTGTAATGCAGCAGGCTGTGTAATGTTTGGTAGAGCTGAAGAAGAATGTTGCCCCCTTCCTAAGGTTGACCAGGATTCACTGGGATGTAGCACCAGAGGGAAAGGGGGTGGACGGGTAGAAAAAAGAAGAAAAAGAAAAAACTCAAAGAAACCATGCTTGATCTCGTGCTCACTCATAGGCTCCAATGGTCATCTGTTCACCATAAGAGCCAGGAGGTCCTGCTGACCCCACACTGTCTCTTGAGGAACTGCCCACTTTCTTCACCTACCTGAGCTATCCCTACAGTTCAGGGATTGTGTCATGACGCATTTGGGGGTCAGAGGGATGAAAGCAAAGGAGGAGAGCTCAGAACTTGAGCTCAGTCATGTTTCAGAAATAAAGATTGAAAACTGATGACCCACACCACTCCCTAATGCTGACCTGTCTGTCCACTTCCTCCACGCAATTGTCCTGTGTGTTCTGATGGTTCATCTGACTGTTCAAGGGGTACCAGGGCCCCTCTTGAGATGCACAAGTTCACTCATTCCTAGTCATGGCTGACAGGAGGAAGAGTTGTGTTTGATGCTTTCCAGTTGATTCTGAGCCCTCCACAAACAGAGAAGGACCAACCAGAAGTCTTAAGGATGCACACAGCTAGGAGAACATGACTTAGTGAAAATCCAGGCAAACATTTCTTTAAGTGCCAAGCCCAAACGGGAGGAAGGACTTGCCCAAGGACTTGCAAGAGAGATTATGGTCCTCCCAGGTAGGAAAACTGGGATGCTAATGGGGAGGCATATGGGCAACAGCCTGAGTCTGGGGCCAGCAGAGGAAACGATCTCCTGCTGTGAGGCTGCAGAGTCCAAAGGCCTGTACAAAGTGGGAGGCAGGTAGGGCCACATGGTGCATCAAAGCCAAGAGGGGCTGAGAGGGGTGACGGCAGCCTGAGGTAAATCAACAGCAGAGGTGTTCCTTTCAGGAGATGGTGTATATAGTGTGGTATATGGGTGTCAGTCGGTGTCTGGCCAGTAGGCGGCAGATGGCTCTGGGCCTAGAGGGCTTGGAAAATGTTAGGGTCAGATTTGAGAAACCCAGCCAGGGTGCGGTTGTGCCAAGGGTGAGGAAGAGAGGTGAGGACTCCTTGGTGCCGTGTCCTGCTATATAAAATCTCATCTCTGTTGCTTGGGGTTCAAGTGGGGCTGCTGAGCCCTGCCCCATGTTTATCCACTAGACTTCACCATATAATTCCTTGTTTCCACAAATATTCACAGCTTAAACACACACACATACACAAACACACACACGGACACGGACACAGACACACACTGTAAGCCTCAGTGGTGTCCAGTGACTGACGTGAGAAGTAACAGCAGCTACAAAGGAGCAAAAGCCCAGCAGGCTCCCCAGCCCCTGGGAGCTGGAGCTTCTCACATCTTTTGGACAGGATAGAGCCTCAGGATATGAGATCTCAGCTCCTTTGGGAGAAGTAGTGATATGGAACTGAGCACCCCCATGAGTTATGGCACAGCCCAGGAGAACAGAGCCATGTGGGGAAAGGGGTGGATCCTAGGCCACCAGGAATAGCTGCTGAGCTACTAGACGTAAAGCAAACCAATCACACCATTATTCTATACCTGTGGGTTCCATCTTGGCTGCCCACCCCCCCTCCCCAGGGATGTAGGGAAAGGGCTATACAACAGCTATCTATCAGACTCCCAAATGTTGTTTCCTACCAGAGGCTTTTCTTTGGGATTGCCTTTCTTTGGGATTGGAATGAAAACTGACCTTTTCCAGTCCTGCAGCCACTGCTGAGTTTGCAAAATGTGCTGACATATTGAGTGCAGCATTTTCACAGCATCATCCTCCAGGATTTGAAATAGCTCAACTGGAATTCCATCACCTCCACTAGCTTTGTTCATACTGATGCTTTCTAAGGCCCACTTGACTTCACCTTCCAGGATGTCTGGCTCTAGGTCAGTGATCACACTATCGTGATTATCTGGGTCGTGAAGATCTTTTTTGTACAGTTCTTCTGTGTATTCTTGCCACCTCTTCTTAATATCTTCTGCTTCTCTTAGGTCCATACCATTTCTGTCCTTTATCGAGCCCATCTTTGCATGAAATATTCCCTTGGTATCTTTAATTTTCTTGAAGAGATCTTTCCCATTAGTTGTTTTCCTCTATTTCTTTGCATTGATCCATGAGGAAGGCTTTCTTATCTCTTTTTGCTATTCTTTGGAACTCTGCATTCCGATGCTTATATCTTCCTTTTTCTCCTTTGCTTTTCACTTCTCTTCTTTTCACAGCTATTTGTAAGGCCTCCCCAGACAGCCATTTTGCTTTTTTGCATTTCTTTTCCATGGGGATGGTCTTGATCCCTGTCTCCTGTAGAATGTCACGAACCTCATTCCATAGTTCATCAGGCACTCTAATCTATCAGATCTAGACCCTTAAATCTATTTCTCACTTCCACTCTATAATCATAAGGGATATGATTTAGGTCATACCTGAATGATCTAGTGGTTTTCCCTACTTTCTTCAGTTTTAGTCTGAATTTGGCAATAAGGAGTTCATGGTCTGAGCCACAGTCAGCTCCTGGTCTTGTTTTTGTTGACTGTATAGAGCTTCTCCATCTTTGGCTGCAAAGAATATAATCAATCTGATTTCAGTGTTGACCATCTGGTGATGTCCATCTGTAGAGTCTTCTCTTGTGTTGTTGGAAGAGGGTGTTTGTTATGGCCAGTGCATTTTCTTGGCAAAACTCTATTAGTCTTTGCCCTGCTTCATTCCATATTCCAAGGCCAACTTTGCCTGTTACTCCAGGTGTTTCTTGACTTGCTACTTTTGATCTCACATGCTAGTAAAGTAATGCTCAAAATTCTCCAAGCCAGGCTTCAGTAATATGTGAACCGTGAACTTCCTGATGCTCAAGCTGGTTTTAGAAAAGGCAGAGGAACCAGAGATCAAATTGCCAACATCCGCTGGATCATGGAAAAAGCAAGAGAGTTCCAGAAAAACATCTATTTCTGCTTTACGGACTATGCCAAAGCCTTTGACTGTGTGGATCACAATAAACTGTGGAAAATTCTGAAAGAGATGGGAATACCAGACCACCTGACCTGCCTCTTGAGAAACCTGTATGCAGATCAGGAAGCAACAGTTAGAACTGGACATGGAACAACAGACTGGTTCCAAATAGGAAAAGGAGTACGTCAAGGCTGTATATTGTCACGCTGTTTATTTAACTTATATGCAGGGTACATCATGAGAAACGCTGGACTGGGAGAAACACAAGCTGGAATCAAGATTGCCAGGAGAAATATCAATAACCTCAGATATGCAGATGACACCACCCTTATGGCAGAAAGTGAAGAGGAACTCAAAAGCCTCTTGATGAAAGTGAAAGCGGAGAGTGAAAAAGTTGGCTTAAAGCTCAACATTCAGAAAACTAAGATCATGGCATCCGGTCCCATCACTTCATGGGAAATAGATGGGGAAACCATGGAAACAGTGTCAGACTTTATTTTTCGGGGCTCCAAAATCTCTGCAGATGGTGACTGTAGCCATGAAATTAAAAGACACTTACTCCTTGGAAGGAAAGTTATGACCAACCTAGATAGCATATTCAAAAGCAGAGACATTACTTTGCCAACAAAGGTTCGTCTAGTCAAGGCTATGGTTTTTCCTGTGGTCATGTATGGATGTGAGAGTTGGACTGTGAAGAAGGCTGAGCGCTGAAGAATTGATGCTTTTGAACTGTGGTGTTGGAGAAGACTCTTGAGAGTCCCTTGGACTGCAAGGAGATCCAACCAGTCCAATCTGAGGGAGATCAGCCCTGGGAGTTCTTTGGAAGGAATGATGCTAAAGCTGAAACTCCAGTACTTTGGCCACCTCCTGCGAAGAGTTGACTCATTGGAAAAGACTCTGATGCTGGGAGGGATTGGGGGCAGGAGGAGAAGGGGACGACAGAGGATGAGATGGCTGGATGGCATCACTGACTCGATGGATGTGAGTCTGAGTGAACTCTGGGAGTTGGTGATGGACAGGGAGGCCTGGCGTGCTGCTATTCATGGGGTCACAAAGAGTCAGACACGACTGAGTGACTGAACTGTACTGAACTGACCAGAGCCTTATACCACCTGGGATTCGTTAATTCTCAAAGGCATTGGGACTCTAAACAACTAAAGGACAATTCCTTCACGTAGCAGGTGCTGTTCAAGCACTTTTTTCCCACTCTGGCCTTGAATAGTGGACTACGTGAGTTAAGAGAAAAGAATGTTTGGCGTGTGCCAGTTATCCTCTTTGATATTGAAGAGCTCTTCCTATATGTTTATCTGCTGCCTGGTAATCTTTGGTGTTGCAACACATAACAGGGCCTTCATGTTTGTTGGGTTAAAAGGAACAAATAGGTTCCAACCCCTGGGACAGACTTGCCCTACTGATATTATGTTGCAATACATATCAAGGTCACCTTACGAAGGCAAAAAAAAAAAAAAAAAAAACCCTCATCATATGAAAATGAATAATCTGCAGTTAGGGACGAAGTTGCCTGTTGGAAGGGCTGTCTTGTGATGGAGTGGGTGTGCTTGGGAGTTGACTCTATATATGTGGGGCTAAGAGTTTTTCTTTGGATCTAGAGATTTTTTTTAAGGGTACCTCCCCCATCCCCTTCCATATAACCACTGCGCAGTTGTTCTCAGACATGAAGACTCCCTGTGGTGTCAAGAGAAGAGAGATGTTATTCCTTTCTTATTCCTGGCTTAGTCCTTCCCCATGAGGGTCAGAGCTCTCTGCTGTGGAAAATTCACTCTTTATTGGCTGAAGTCTATTGCAACCATGACCGAGGAGCCAGTGGCACTGCCCCAAGAAGGAGCTAGTACAGCCTTAAAGGGCAAAGTGAGATGCTATCTCCCACCCTTCACCACCCCACCTCCACCACTGACATTCCCCAGTCCACCTGAGGCTGGAGTCAGTGTTGAAAGCTTCATAGTTGTAAAGGTGAAGTGAAAACAGTCCAATGTGCCAGTATTTATTTCAGGCCCAGTGACCGAGAAACTGGGGAAGGTAGGGATGGGTGGCAGCAGAGGGAGCTTGGTCACTGTTCATGAGTCTGTGTCTGTGGGTCCTGAGGTCTCAGCTTCCCAGTGTCTGATATCCTCCCCTAGAAAGGAAAGCAGAGTGACAGTTGAACCTTTGGGAACCCTGGGGGAAGGCAGGCTTGGCCTGGGGCTCTCTAGGTCAAGCAGGAAGGGGAAGCATGTTGGCTTGGCTGTGAGCAGCGAGAGAGGCAGAGGCTGACTCTGAGCCTCTCACCTGAAGGACTGGGTGAAACAGGCCAGGGCTCTCTAGAACTGGCTCCTCCGACACCCTTGGGGACCAGAAGGCTCCCTGAGCAAGCTTGTGCCACTGGATGGGTTCTACATAGTGTCAGATGAAACCACAAATTCCTCAGTGTCTTTAAGCTGGATCTTCGTGTTCTGCAGGAAAAGAGACAGAGAGACAGAGAGGGCGAGAGAGAGCGGCCTCATCCTAATCTCCGTGCCTTCCCTGATATTCACTACCTCATTCAACAAGTAGTATGTGCACTGCAACACTGTTCCAGATGCTGGGGATACAACAGTGACCTCTACAGACCACATCCCAGCCCCAGGGGCTGACATTCCATGACACCAGGGGGAAAGCAGACTTGCCAGGTCAGGAGGTGGAAGGAAGGGCCTGCTTCTAGGAAGGTGTGATGTGTGTGTAGTGACCAACAGGACTTCTTTGAAGAGACCAGCTAAGCTCTTGACTCTGCTGTGTGCAAAGAGGCTGAGGAGCTGGCTCCTCCACATCCTTCCAGCCCCTCTGGCCCCGCCCTGTCTTTCCTCCCTCCTGCAACCCGGTGCAATGTGCTCAAGCAGTGGATACATTTCTGGTATGTGACGTCCCTGCTGTTGTTGTGTGTCTTACTCCCACCCTTCCCTTCTCTCTGTCTCTCTTTTTCTTCTTTCCACTGAACCTCCCAGCAGGCTCAAGCCAGGTTTCTGAGTGCTGAAGAAAGAAAGCAGATGGTGAGTTGTCATTTGGTGGGGATGTGATAGACAGGGGTGTGTATGTGGACCCTCCCCACATTTAGAGTCATAGGATTGTGTACCTAAAAGCCCCAGGGAGGTATATGGGTCCAAATGGGTTATCAAAGAAAGGAGGGTAAACTTGGTGATGGCATCCACAGTCCCAATCAAGACCGGAGTTTTTCCTCTCGGGTGGCAGGGGCCGGGGTGCGGGTTATGTGAGATGCCATGTCTGTGAGACAGTCAGCATCTAGTGGGTAGTGGACAGGCGATTTGGGGCCTGGTGGGTGGGGGGAGGTCTTGGAAAATGTGAGGGACAGAGGGGAAGGGGAAGGGCCTGGCCTGGACTAAGCTGAAAGCAGAACAACTGAGGTGAGTGCTCCTTGTTACCTAGTCCTATGTTATATGAGATTCCATCGTTGATACTTGGATTTTAAGAGAAGCTGCCTAGTTGTGGCCCCTGTTTATCACCTAGAACTATGAGGCTGTGCTCCACTGACTTCAAGGGAGCCCCCTGCAAACAGTAACTGGAAGGAAAAGAGGACGTAGGTGGCCTAAGAGTCTTTATCTGGTTTTTGAAATAATGGTGTTGCTTAGGAAGACATCTTTTATATACATGTGAGGATACAGGACTGATTGATTGTCTTCAGGAGCCTACCGCAGGTCATGGTCTGAGGTTATAAAATGGATGAGGTTCTGTTACTGCTTCAACTCATTCAGTGGGACAGAAGTCAAAAAAAAAAAGAAACAAAAAAGCAAGAAACCCAGGATGATAACAATACAGGGAGATGGCTATGAGAAGATGGAGGAGGGGCAGCCACCAGCCTTGAGAGTTGGAATGGAGTCTTAGAGATTTCCCAGAGAAGGCATGCCTGAAATGAGTGAAGAAAGAAGTTGGCCAGGAAATAGAGAATGGGGAGAGCTATGCAAGCAGTCGCCTGAGACAATAAAGTGCAGATTTTGCAACTGAAAATAAGTAGACTCGGGTTTCTCTTCTAGGGTTTCAGAAGAAAGTCAGTCATGCCACTTAAGTATAGGGGTAAAAAGTGGTGCCACACAGAGATACAGAGCCCTGGATTTTGAGAAGCAAAAGATTTTGAGTATTGTTAACTTTCATGATGGAGAAGGCAATGGCACCCCACTCCAGTACTCCTGCCTGGAAAATCCCATGGATGGAGGAGCCTGGAAGGCTGCAGTCCATGGGGTCGCTGAGGGTCGGACATGACTGAACGACTTCACTTTCACTTTTCTCTTAGACGCATTGGAGAAGGAAATGGCAACCCACTCCAGTGTTCTTGCCTGAAGAGTCCCAGGGATGGGGGAGCCTGGTGGGATGCCGTCTATGGGGTCACACAGAGTCGGACACGACTGAAGTGACGCAGCAGCAGCAACTTTCATGATGGTCCATTGATTATTTATCCTTTATTATTCAGTTTTTGAATGAAAGTTCTACCTAAGATATCTTTGCCTAACCTCATGGCACAAAGGTTTTCTCCCATTATTTTCTTGTAGGTTCACAACTTACACTTAGCTCTATTATTTATTTTGAGGGCTTTTGCATGCAGTGAGAGGTATTGACGTTTATTGGTGGTTTCCATACAGAGATTCCCTTTCTCCAGCTCTATTAGTTAATTATCAGTTAATTTAATTATCTTAGCACCTTTTGTCACAAATCAACTGACCATATTTTTGTGTACATCTGTTTCTGGGCTTTCTATTTTATCCACTGATCCATACATCTAGTTTTATGGTAATGGTGAACTATAGGTTCACGTTAAGTCAGGGAATTTGGTACCGTAACTCCTCCATCTTTGTTCTTTTCCAAATGGCTTTAGCTATTCTACATCCTTTGCATTTCCATATAAGTTTTAGAAATAACTTTTCATTCTAATTATGATTATGACAAATCGATAGATGAATTACTAGAGACCTGACATCTTAAACCTTCTGGAGTCTTCTGATCCACAAACATAGTATGCTGCTGCTGCTGCTGCTGCTGCTGCTGCTAAGTCACTTCAGTCGTGTCCAACTCTGTGCAACCCCAGAGACGGCAGCCCACCAGACTCCCCCGTCCCTGGGATTCTCCAGGCAAGAACACTGGAGTGGGTTGCCATTTCCTTCTCCAGTGCATGAAAGTGAAAAGTGAAAGTGAAGTCGCTCAGTCAAGTCCGACTCTTAGCGACCCCATGGACTGCAGCCTACCAGGCTCCTCCGTCCATGGGATTTTCCAGGCAAGAGTACTGGAGTGCGGTGCCATCGCCTTCTCCGAAAACACAGTGTATCTCCATTTAATTTGCATCTTCTTTAATTTTTCTTAGCAATATTTAATAGATACCTGTATATGAGTCTTGCAATACTACATTAAGCTTCTTAATAGGTATTTCATTTATTTCAGTGCTATTGTAAGTGATATTTAAGTTTCTTCCATCTCCAATCATTTGTTCCTGGTATGCTGAAATAGAGAGGACTTTTTCCCGTTGAGTTTCTATCCTGTAACCAGGTTAAATGCATATCAGATCTGAGAGATGATTTTGTTTTCTGTAGACTACTAAGTATTTTCTAAGTATTACTAAGTATGATCCCTTTAATGTATTGTTGCATTCAGTTTGTGCCTCTAGGTGTTCTTGCCAAATGCCATCAGGGAAAAGGATTTCAAACTGGGTAAGGTCTGTCAGAGAAAGCCACCCAAGTGAGTCTTCTAGGGAACTACCAGACAGGACAAATAATGACCTGGGAACCTTATCTGGGAACAAGGCTCTGCAGGAGGCCTGTCCCATTTCTGCTCCCTCTGGTGGCTGCCAGGCTGCCGGTTTTCACCATGATTGCAGGCTGTCAGCATTCAAAGCTGAGCTTCCCTTGTGGCTCAGCTGGTGAAGAATCTGCCTGCAATGCAGGAGACCTGGGTTCGATCCCTGGTTGGGAAGATTCCCTGGAGAAGGGAAAGGCTACCCACTCCAGTATTCGGGCCTAGAGAATTCCATGGACTGTATAGTCCATGGGGTTGCAGAGTTCGACAAGACCTAGAGACTTTCACTTTCACTAAAATTAGTGAGTTTACCGAGTGACCAATTTGCCACATTTACTGGATTTCTTGATTGTCACGTTAGCAACCTTTACGGGAATAGCTGGGCTTCCCAGATGGTATTAGTGGTAAAGAACCTGCCTGCCAATGCAGGACACATTAGAGACATGGGTTCGATCCCCAGGTGGAGAAGATCCCCTGTGGAAGGCGTGGCAACCCACTGCAGTATTCTTGCCTGGAGAATCCCATGGACAAAGGAGCCTGGTGAGCCACAAGTCTATAGGGTCACAAAGAGGCAGACGCGACTGAAGTGACTTAGCACTGCTGCTGCTGCTGCTAAGTCGCTTCAGTCGTGTCTGACTCTGTGCGACCTCATAGACGGCAGCCCACCAGGCTCCCCCATCCCTGTGACTTAGCACACATGCACAGAAAAAATCATTTTTATTTTAAAGATGAATAATATGTTTCTGAGTATTAACTCAACAAAGTAGATATACCTTAGACATTTGGAAAAATACCCAAAATTAGGGACTGAAAACTTTCCCCATGAAAGGATCGTTCTAACCCAAAATTTGGATTTTACCTATGATGAAACCATTTTAATTATTCCTGATTTATCTGGGAATATTCTGAATGTTATTTTCTATCTTTTCAAGCCACATGGATTTTGTGTGTGCGTGTGTGTGTGTGTGTGTGTGCATATTTTCAAATAGATTATTAGATAGAACTGCTGGTTTCTTGCATTTATAATTTTTAATCAAAGATGGGTATGTTAAATTCAAAAACTATGTTTAATTTTAATTTTAAAAACTGTTATTTTAAGCTGAACTAAAATTAATTAATTTAAATTGATCAGATCAGATCAGTCACTCATTCGTGTCCGACTCTTTGCAATCCCATGAATCACAGCACGCCAGGCCTCCCTGTCCATCACCAACTCCCAGAGTTCACTCAGACTCACGTTTTGAATTTAGATTGAATTTTAAACTTGAATATGAGCTAAAAGTCAAAATTTATATTTAAGTTCATATGGACAACTCTGCTTCTGGGAAGACAGAGTGGATGAACGTTTCCTATTCTTCCCACCAAGTACCACTTAAAACCCTGGTTGCCATATATAAAATAAACATAAGGCTCTGCAATGTGGGGAGGAGAAGGTGGATCAACTACGGATCTCAGAACCTGAGAAAGGACACGGTGGTGAGTTCCCTGGGTTTTCTTTCTGCATCATGTATCCCAGGCTTGGAGCTGAAGAAGCCGGCTACTGAGAGAAATGCCGAAAGGTGGAGACAAAAACAACAGTGACAACAACAGCAGCAGCAGCAATGAAACCCAGCTGAAACAGAAAGAAAAGTCTGCTCTCTCTAATGTAAGGATCAAGAATGACAAGACAGAAAAGGTTTTCTGCATGACTGCTCTACTCCAGCCAAGCAGTATGGAAAGGAAAAAAAAAAAAAAGGATTGTGGCCTGCCCGCCCCCTCGCCGCCCCTCCTCCCCGCCCCCGCCACCCCTCCCCCGCTTCCACCCCGCCAAGCCAGCGAACATCTAGCAGGGTATCTAGAATTCCACGTTTTACTGGCGGGAACAGGAGCCACCTTCCCCTCTTCACCAGGTCCCTGGAAATCAAACACATGGAGATTCTGGAATTATACCTCCACTTGGCAGTAAGATGGCAATCCTCCCCATCCCTGCTGGGATGATTTCAATACTTTCACCACTACTCAGTAGTAAGGAGGCCGCTCAATCCGTGGGCTAAAGAAAAGTTTCCCAGCACATTAAGAGATGGCTTGAACTAAATGGAGATGATTACAAACCATACCCAAATTTGTGGGATGAAGCTAAAGCATTGCTGGAAGGGAAATTTACACCAGTAAAGGCTTACATTATGGAAAGGGAAATGCACCAAGTCAATAATCTAAGTTCTCACCTCAGGAAACTAGAAGCAGCAGCAAAATAAATCCAAAGCAAACAGAAGGCAGGGGATACAGAAGATGACCCCAGTAATCAATGGAATTGAAAACAGAAAAACAACAGAGAAAATCAAGGAAACAAAAATCTCAGTTTTTGAAAAGATCAATAAAACTTACAAACCTCCAGCGAGTCTGACAAACTAAACCGCAGTGATTCACTGCATTTACTGAATGACTTCAGTGACTATGTTCGTGAAATAGTCTATTTTAGAGACCACGTGTAAAATAGATAAACCAGTGCAAGCTTGATGCATGAAGCAGGGCACCCAAAGCCACTGTTCTGTGACAACCTAGAGGGATGAGGTGGGGGTCGGGGGATGTGGCGGGGGACAGAGGTGGGAAGGGTGTTCAGGATGGAGGGGACACACCTATGGCCGATTCATATTGATGTATGACAAAACCCGTCACAATACTGTAAAGTAAATTTCTGACATAACAGCTGGATTGATGTCCTTCATACAGAAACTATTTGAGGTAACATTGTTTTGTAATTAGCTCAAATTCTTTTCTAAGTGATAGAAATAATTGCCTGACATCTACTCCACAAGTTCAAAATTTTTAGGCTATAATCATATCTTTGCAGATTGCAAAGTCCTTGGAGAGAAAAATGTACCTAAAATATTAATTGGCCAAGGTTTCATGCAGCATGACTCATGAGAAGAAGGTATTTGAAAAGTAAGGTGTTTGAAATGCTTTCCTGGTTTGAATCAATTGCTCTTTCACGTTGTTGGAAAGGTCCTGTATTATATGGGCTTAGTTGCAGATCTTAGGCTTTTAGTAAAATGATGTATATGGTCCTGCAATTCTCTAACATACGTTCTGTAACTGTAATAAAATGCATTTATTTTTATTTGTTTTCTATGTGCTGTGCTTAGTCACTCAGCCATGTCTGACTCTCTGCGACACATTGGACTGTAGCCCACCGGGCTCCTCTGTCCATGGGATTTTTCAGGCAAGAATATTGGAGTGGTTGCCATTTCCTTCTCCACGGGATCTTCCCAACCTGGGGACTGAACTCGTGTCTCCAGTGTCGCCTGCATCGCAGGTGGATTGTTTACCTGCTGAGCCATTGGGGAAGCCCTATTTACTTATTTCTTTATATTTTACTATATCTCCATTTAAAATGTCTGTGTGTGTGAGAGAGAGTGAGTGCATAAGTGTGTGCTTGCGCCCAGGATCCAAGCTACTTTATAGCGGCCAAATTTATAACCCAGGTTCTCTTAATAATTGTTAAAAACTGTTTCTAGTTGTTGCTGAACAGTTACTTCCGATTTCAGGCAACAGATCTTGTCATTCTCTTTGGACTGTTAGAGGAAATTCTTTTTGAATTCGTCTTATATTTGCTTACATTTCTCTTCGTATTGTTCACTTTGTTTTCTTCATATTTCTTTGAACACAGCAAATAAATCGCTTTTCCTCTTTATTTTGTTGTTGCAAACACAGCAACCGCAGCAACAACAACAATGGAAGGGGTTGGAGGCTGAGGTGCTCAACTTTACAGCAAAATGCCCACTAATTAAAAGTAGACAGGAATTTCTAGAAAACAGAAATAGAGTATAGCCATGTTTCCAACCACCAAAGCAATAATCAAACCAGACCCAGAGCACTGAATAAAAGCTAAGGCCAAGAGGTGAGAATGTTTTTCGAGAACAGACTACCCACATGGTATCAGAATATCATGCCACAGACTGCTTACATATACGGCAAAACCAATACAATATTGTAAAGTTAAAAAATCAAATCAAATCAAATCAAAAAGGTACCTTTACCGTGAAATGATCTCTACAACAACCCCTTAAATAAGTGATCAGACTCAGTAATGCCAACTGTAGCAATGACAGCTAGACACACTGAACTTGGGGGCCTACAGATGTGAGGCTCATGACCTATTTAATATACTTGCCAAGAATATTAAATCTGAAGACATAAATCTAAACAAGAGGAAAATATCAGGCAAACGCATACTGTGGACACTTTACAAGCAAACGAGCCTAGGCGCCATGACATGAAAATGTCATTGCCGTGGAAGATTGGAGTTGAGGGACTGTTTGGGACTGCAGGATACTAAAGAGACATGACAACGGAGTGCAGTGTGTGATCCTTGATTGAACTGTGGATCCTCAAAAGGATATTATTGGGACAATTGGGGAAATTTGACTATGGACTCTATATGGACTCAGATGACACTATCACCTCATTGTTAAATTCCTTCGACATGATAGCAGTACTGTGGTCAGACGGGAGAGCATCCTAGTTCTTAGGAGACAAGTTCTGAAGTAATTGGATGAAGTGTTTGGAACTGTTACGTGGTTAAGCAAAAAAGAAGAAAAAGAGAGCGAGAAAGCAATGGGATAGTAGGAATCTAGGTAAAAGAATGCTTACTCTTTATGCATTTTCAAAATAAAAAGCTGAGGAAAATGGATTGCTCATATTTTAGAGTTATGAATTGAAATATTTCCCAATAAAAATAAGAAAATTTCTGATGCTTTCTTGAAAATAGTCTGGGAGAGGGGTAGAGGAGAAGATATATGCGAATCGAGTTTGGCTATAAGTTGTTGCTGGTTGCAGTTGGGTGATGGGATAATCGGAGGTTCCTTCACTGTTCTCTCGCGTACAATGGTTCTCAAAGTGTGGTTCCCTCCCAACAGCACCTGCATCACCAGGGAACTTGTCAGAAAAGGAAACTCTGGGTCCCACTCCAGAACTTTTAATCTGAGACTATAGATATGGAGCTCAGCGATCTGTGCTTTAACAAGCTCTCTGTGTGATTCTGCTGCAAGTTCCCATTCCAGGACCACAGCTCTACTGTCATGAACTTGGAGATTGAAAATTTGTATACAAGCTCTATTTGCAAATGTTTGAAATCATCCACAGTATAATTTTTTAATGTATTTATTTTTTATTGAGGGATAATTGCTTTCCAGAATTTTGCTGTTTTCTGTCAAACCTCAACATGAATCAGCCATCAGATCAGATCAGATCAGTCACTCAGTCGTGTCCAACTCTTTGCGACCCCATGAATTGCAGCACGCCGGGCCTCCCCGTCCCTCACCAACTCCCGGAGTTCACTCAGACTCACATCCTTTGAGTCGGTGATGCCATCCAGCCATCTCATCCTCTGTCGTCCCCTTCTCCTCCTGCCCCCAATCCCTCCCAGCATCACAGTCTTTTCCAATGAGTCAACTCTTCACATGAGGTGGCCAAAGTCCTGGAGTTTCAGCTTTAGCATCATTCTTTCCAAAGAACTCCCAGGGCTGATCTCCTTCAGAATGGACTGGTTGGATCTCCTTGCAGTCCAAGGGACTCTCAAGAGTCTTCTCCAACACCACAGTTCAAAAGCCTCAATTCTTCAGCGCTCAGCCTTCTTCACAGTCCAATTCTCACATCCATACATGACAACAGGAAAAACCATAGCCTTGACTAGATGAACCTTTGTTGGGAAAGTAGTGTCTCTGCTTTTGAATATGCCATAGGTATACATATATCCCGTCCCTTTTGAAACTCCCTCCCATCTCCCTCCCCACTCCACCCCTCTAGGTTGATACAGAGCCCCTATTTCAGTGTCCTGAGCCATACAGCAAATTCTGGCTGGCTATCTCTTTTATATATGGTAATGTATGTTTCCATGTTACTCTTTCCATACATCTACCCTTTCCTCCCCTCTCCCCATCACAGTAAAATTTTTTTAAGCAAATAAAACAGGCCTCCTAGCTTAGTGGTCAACCTAGATTAGTGGTCAGGTTTTAATGAAAAGTTTCAAGACAGATCACACTAATCTTACCTGAACACTGCCAGAGGATAGCAAAGAGGGCAACTAAGTTGCTCCACTTAGTCTATGAGACTAGAAAACCTTGACCCTGGAACCAGCAATTATGCTCTGAGGAGAGAAACATCAAGTCAATCTTGCTCATGAACAGAAGGCAGGCAAATTCCAGGCAAAACTTTAGCAAAGTGAACTCACCAGTGTACACAAAAGATGATACACTGTGATGTATAGCTACGTCTATCCTAGGAGAGCAAATCTGGTGGAAGGGGGCATGAGAGAGGTTTGGGTCTTGCTAATATATTCTGCTGCCTGCTCCAGGTGCTAACTGAATGCGTATGTTTAATTTTTGAAAACTCACTAAGATGCACATGTACGATTTTGATTCTTTCTTGATTATAAGATATACTTCACTAAAAAATTTGAAAGAAATCTTATAAATAATCCTCATTATATTAACAGATCCAAATGAATAGAGCCCTGATCATTTCAATAGAGGCCCCCAAATTAAAACCCAATTATCTATTCATGATTTTTAAGACAAACTTATTAAACTAGAAATATAAGGATGCTCCTTAATCTGATAAAGGGAAAGAAGGAAAGAAAAAGAGAGAGGAGGGAGAGAGAGAGAGAGGAAGAAAAAGAAACAAAAGTGAGAAGGAAAAAATAAAGGAGGAAGGGAGGAAAGACAGAAAAAGGAGGAAGAGAGAATAAAAGAAAGAAAGTAAACAATGAAACAAACACAGAAAGCCCATTTTAATATGGAAATGTTGGCAACATTCTGTTTAATATTAGGAACAACCCAAAGATGCCCAATTTTGCCATCTCCATTTGACCTGGTAGTGGATGTCCTAGCCAGCCAGTAAGAAACTTGTAAACTCACAGATTCACAGAAAACTGCAGACCACCTCTAGACACATGATAAAATGTCACAGAGTTTAGCATGGTGGCTGACTTTAAGATCGAGATATATATAAGTCAAATGGATTTCTATAAATTAGAAAGAGATAGAAAATGTCATTTTGAACAGATATCAAGCACCAGAGCAACATGGTTCCAGAGTATCTTGAAAGTGCAAGTCGCTCAGATCACGTCTGACTCTTTGCGACCCCATGGACTGTAGCCCACCAGGCTTCTCTGTCCTTGGGATTCTCCAGGCAAGAATCCTGGAGTGGTTTGCCATTTCCTTCTCCAGGAGATCTTCCCGTCCCAGGGAATGAACCTGGGTCTCCCGCATTGCAGGCAGATTCTTTACTGTCTGAGCCACCAGGGAGTATCTAGGGATAAATACAAAAAGGAGGTACAAAATCTGAACGTAAAAAAGATAAACACTAAGCTGAAGGATTCCAACGTTAAAGAAGAGCCACAAAAATAGAGAGCCATTCCATGTTGGTGACTAGGAAGGCTGAATATCATAAAGATAGTCAATTCTCCCTTAACTGATCCACAGATTCAATGAAAATGTAATCCAAATCTACCGCAGATGAGTTTTCAGGGAACACGACATGCTGATCCTGACATTTACATTTTTGAGTTTAGGAAGGACAAAAGGCAAAGAATAGCAAAGATGTGCCTGGAAATGATGAATAAGGTGTGAGGACTTGTCCCACCAGAGATCAAGATGTCTTACTAACAGATAAAAATTAAGAGAGTGTAGTACTGGCCCAGGAATAGATTGACTTATCTGTGGAACAGAACAGGGAACTCAGAGACACAAATGAAGACCAAAATGACTCCACACACTGCCCATTGTTCCCTGGGGCTGCAAAATCGGATTTCGAATTGAGAATCCCTGACATAGGAATTGATGCTTTTGAACTGTGGTGTTGGAGAAGACTCTTGAGAGTCCCTTGGACTGCAAGGAGATCCAACCAGTCCATTCTGAAGGAGATCAGCCCTGGGATTTCTTTGGAAGGACTGATGCTAAAGCTGAAACTCCAGTACTTTGGCCACCTCATGCGAAGAGTTGACTCACTGGAAAAGACTGATGCTGGGAGGGATTGGGGGCAGGAGGAGAAGGGGACGACAGATGGCATCACTGACTCGATGGATGTGAGTCTGAGTGAACTCCGGGAGTTGGTGACGGACAGGGAGGCCTGGTGTGCTGCGATTCATGGGGTCGCAAAGAGTTGGACACGACTGAGTGACTGAACGGAACTGAACTGAACTGACTGACATAGGAATACAGAGGGATCTTAAAAACACAGGCTGAATTTTGTAAAAGTAATTTACAGAATACCAAGGATGCCTGTTTAAAATGCTCGCATATACAGTATTTCACAGGGCTTCCCAGGTGGCACTAGTGGCAAAAATCCTCCTGTCAATGCAGGAGACTTAAGAGAAATAGGTTGAGTTTTTATCATAAATGGATGTTGAATTTTGTCAAAGGCTTTCTCTGCATCTATTGAGATAATCATATAGCTTTTATTTTTCAATTTGTGAATGTGGTGTATTACATTGATTGACTTGCGGATATTGAAGAATCCTTGCATCCCTGGGATAAAGCCTACATGGTCATGGTGTATGATCTTTTTAATGTGTTGTTGGATTCTGATTGCTAGAATTTTGCTAAGGAGTTTTGCATCTATGTTCATCAGTGATATTGGCCTGTAGTTTTCTTTTTTTGTGGGATCTTTGTCAGGTTTTGGTATTAGGGTGATGGTGGCCTCACAGAATGAGTTTGGAAGTTTACCTTCCTCTGCAATTTTCTGGAAGAGTTTGAGCAGGATAGGTGTTAGCTCTTCTCTAAATTTTTGGTAGAATTCAGCTGTGAAGCCGTCTGGACCTGGGCTTTTGCTTGCTGGAAGATTTTTGATTACAGTTTCAATTCACATGCTTGTGATGGGTCTGTTAAGATTTTCTATTTCTTCCTGGTCCAGTTTTGGAAAGTTGCACTTTTCTAAGAATTTGTCCATTTCTTCCACGTTGTCCATTTTATCGGCATATAATTGTTGATAGTAGTCTCTTATGATCCTTTGTATTTCGTGTTGTCTGTTGTGATCTCTCCAGTTTCATTTCTAATTTTATTGATTTGATTTTTCTCCCTTTGTTTCTTGATGAGTCTGGCTAATGGTTTGTCAGTTTTATTTATCCTTTCAAAGAACCAGCTTTTGGCTTTGTTGATTTTTGCTATGGTCTCTTTTGTTTCTTTTGCATTTATTTCTGCTCTGATAACATGATCCTCTACATAGAAAACCTTAAAGACTCCACCAGAAAATTACTAGAACTAATCAATGATTATAGTAAAGTTGCAGGATATAAAATCAACACACAGAAATCCCTTGCATTCCTATACACTAATAATGAGAAAACAGAAAGAGAAATTAAGGAAACAATTCCATTCACCATTGCAACGGAAAGAATAAAATACTTAGGAATATATCTACCTAAAGAAACTAAAGATCTATATATAGAAAACTATAAAACACTGGTGACAGAAATCAAAGCGGACACTAATAGATGGAGAAATACACCATGATCATGGATTGGAAGAATCAATATAGTGAAAATGAGTATACTACCCAAAGCAATTTATAGATTCAATGCAATCCCTATCAAGCTACCAACAGTATTCTTCACAGAGCTAGAACAAATAATTTCACAATTTGTATGGAAATACAAAAAACCTCGAATAGCCAAAGCTATCTTGAGAAAGAAGAATGGAACTGGAGGAATCAACCTACCTGACTTCAGGCTCTACTACAAAGCCACAGTTATCAAGACAGTATGGTACTGGCACAAAGACAGAAATATTGATCAATGGAACAAAATAGAAAGCCCAGAGATAAATCCACGCACATATGGACACCTTATCTTTGACAACGGAGGCAAGAATATACAATGGATTAAAGACAATCTCTTTAACAAGTGGTGCTGGGAAAACTGGTCGACGACTTGTAAAAGAATGAAACTAGGACACTTTCTAACACCATACACAAAAATAGACTCAAAATGGATTAAAGATCTCAACGTAAGACCAGAAACTATAAAACTCCTAGAGGAGAACATAGGCAAAACACTCTCCGACATACATCACAGCAGGATCCTCTATGACCCACCTCCCAGAATATTGGAAATAAAAGCAAAAATAAGCAAATGGGAGCTAATTAACCTTAAAAGCTTCTGCACAACAAAGGAAACTATTAGCAAGGTGAAAAGGCAGCCTTCAGAATGGGAGAAAATGATAGCAAATGAAGCAACTGACAAACAACTAATCTCAAAAATATACAAGCAACTCCTACAGCTCAACTCAAGAAAAATAAATGACCCAATCAAAAAGTGGGCCAAAGAACTAAATAGACATTTCTCCAAAGAAGACATACAGAGGGCTAACAAACACATGAAAAGATGCTCAACATCACTCATTATCAGAGAAATGCAAATCAAAACCACTATGAGGTACCATTTCACGCCAGTCAGAATGGCTGCGATCCAAAAGTCTACAAGCAATAAATGCTGGAGAGGGTGTGGGGAAAAGGGAACCCTCTTACACTGTTGGTGGGAATGCAAACTAGTACAGCCACTATGGAGAACAGTGTGGAGATTCCTTAAAAAACTGGAAATAGAACTGCCTTATGACCCAGCAATCCCACTGCTGGGCATACACACTGAGGAAACCAGAAGGGAAAGAGACACGTGTACCCCAATGTTCATCGCAGCACTGTTTATAATAGCCAGGACATGGAAGCAACCTAGATGCCCATCAGCAGATGAATGGATAAGAAAGCTGTGGTACATATACACAATGGAGTATTACTCAGCCATTGAAAAGAATACATTTGAATCAGTTCTAATGAGGTGGATGAAACTGGAGCCTATTATACAGAGTGAAGTAAGCCAGAAAGAAAAACACCAATACAGTATACTAACGCATATATATAGAATTTAGAAAGATGGTAACAATAACCCTGTGTACGAGACAGCAAAAGAGACACTGATGTATAGAACAGTCTTATGGACTCTGTTGCAGAGGGAGAGGGTGGGAAGATTTGGGAGAATGGCATTGAAACATGTATAATATCATGTATGAAACGAGTTGCCAGTCCAGGTTCGATGCACGATACTGGATGCTTGGGGCTAATGCACTGGGACGACCCAGAGGGAGGGTATGGGGAGGGAGGACGGAGGAGGGTTCAGGAAGGGGAACATATGTATACCTGTGGCGGATTCAATTTGATATTTGGCAAAACTAATACAGTTTGTAAAGTTTAAAAATAAAATAAAATTAAAAAAAAAAAAAAAGAGAGGGACATAGGTTGGATGCCTGGATCGGGAAGATCCCATGCAGAAGGAAATGGCAACCCACTCCAGTATTCTCGCCTGCAGAACGTCATGGACAGAGGAGCCTGGTGGGCTATATAGTCCATAGGCTCTCAAAAGAGTCGGACATGACTGAAGAAACTTAGCACACAGTATTTCACATCCAAAAAGCAAAGAGTTTGGGAAACAAGGTTTGGGGAGCACAAAGCTCCACTTCAGTTCTGGAGTCGAATGGCAGGCCCAGTAAAGCCACCCAGCAGGAGGAGAAGTGCAAGGGAGTTGAAGAGAGCGCAGGGCTTTTGTCGTGACCTTCAGACGAACTTGAAGCTCATTGGTCACTGACCACAGCGGTGGGAAGTGAAAAGCAGAGCTGGAAGCTCACTGTCTTTTGAAGGAAGGGCGGGAAAGGGACTGAGAGCTGGGTCTTCCCTCGGGCCTCCTGTCCCAATAGATTGATCCTGACCTGCTGGGGGCTGGGGTAACCATAGACTGGCATCAGGAACAGGACCCTCATTCTCCGCATCATTTCTTTCCTCCCTCCCTCCCGCTCTGGATCCCCAGTCCCTCTTCTCTCCTCCACCTCCGCAGGGTACCTCGGATCCCACCCCGCCCCACCCCTCCCCCCACTCCACACCCCACACCGCATCTCTCCTTGGCTGAAGTCCTGTGAGATGATCGCTTGCTCCAGACTCCTGACCCCTGGCCTCTGGCCGCTGGGGCAGGGCTTCTGTCCCCCCACCCACACCCCCGCCACCTCATGATTCTGAGGTGGGGGTGACAGGGAATGGTTGGGTAAGCTGAGAGCAGGGAGGTGGCGAACTCTGGGTTTGGCAGGAGGGGAAGCTGTGCTCAAGCATAATTGTTGAAGGTGTTGGAGAGGAGCTGGGAAGATTGTTGGGAGGCTGAGGAGGGGATGCACGGGTTGCATGAAAGCAGAGAGGGTGTGCTGCTGCAAGAGAACAATTAGTGCAGTGAGGAGTTGGCTGTTGACTAGATCAGCGTCTGGCGTTCAATAGGGGGCTCAACAAACATCTACTTGGTAAGTCGATGAGGGGATGAGTGAAAGTAATCATTGAAAGAAGGGCTTGAGATGCAGGCGGAGTATAGGATTTCATGATATGATATGATTTCGGGGTGTCACTTTAAAGAGGGAGCACGAAAACAATTAAGATTTTGATAGAGTGCAAGAAAAAATTGGAATGGAAGATGAGAGGAAAATTGAATGTAGGGCATACATGAGACCAATAATAGAATTGAGTGCAGGACATAAGAATCATGAGCAGGGAGTGGATGAATGCAGGAGGCGAGGAAGACAATTGTGGAAAGGGATGCCAGGAATAATGTTGGGCATAGCAGAATACAGGATGATAAACATGAGACACGGAAGTAGTATTTGTTGAAGGAGGCACGAGAGTGCATGTGTATGCCTGAAGGGGTCGGGGGTCCATGGGAAGTGAAGGTAAGCAGGGGGGAGTAATAATTGGATTGGAAGTATACAGGACCCACGCCCAGAGTTTCTTGGAACTGGCCTATATGTGAGTGGGGCTTCCTGGGAAGGAGGCTACATGAGCAAGAAGAGAGGGTGCAATCTCATTTCAGCAGTGAGCTGGATGGAGAAGAATCCAGCCACCTCAGATGGGGTTTTCCAGGGGCAGAGGAAGTACGTAGCGGGTAGGGGATCATGTGGCCACTCTGACCTCCACTCCTTGCCCTAGAACCATGGATCCCAATGAAATGCCTGGTATGCCCTCCTGCCTCCCCGACTCCACCCCTGGACTTGAGACCGGAGCCCCACGTGGCATTGAACTTGGCCCCAGAGGATCTATACGTCGCTGTGCCCGCTGCCACAACCATGGCATCACTGACCAAATCAAGGACGAGGAGCACCTCTGCCTCTTCCAGGCCTGCAAGTGTCACAAATGTGTTCTCTCCTCGTGAGTATGGCATCTGACAAGGGCAGGGGAGGAGGCCTCCTCTAAAGGTGACTGACCTTAGACCCACAATCCTCCCACTTTAGGGAACACGACAGCATCTTGCCTGCTGAACGTGACTTGAAGACGGACCAGGGGCCACACCTAAGGAGGCGCCCGACTCGAGGACGGATCAGGGGTGGGACTACCTCTCCCAGAGCTCGCAGCCGTGGCAAGAAGTCGGGCACTCAAGCAAGAGTCCCCGGTGAGTGTCTCTGGCCAGGGAGGGAGTTGGCGTTTCGGGTGTAGGGAGCATGAGTAGTTCTGTCAGCAGTCCTACCACCCAGTTTCTATGTGGCTTTCCTCCTTGGGAAAGTTACTCTTCAGGCCTTAGCTCCCCCAACTATAAAAATGCCATCAGTATTATCTACCAAGTGTTGGTGGGAAGGAGAGATCTGGGAAATCAAAAAGGGTCTAGAGGGGGACAGGTTGGGGATGAGGTAGAGTGGGATGGGGCCAGAGGGTAAGGCTCACCTAAGGTGTCCCCAGTGTCTCACAGTTGGGAAGGAGAACATCACACCTCAGCTCGAGGCTCACCCCTGTGCAATCCCCGAGGAGGAGTCTGGGGCCAGTGTGGGAAGCTCTGACCTCAGCCACTGCTCAGAGCCCTTTCTGTGTCCTGAAGACCTGGGTACCATCTCTAACCCTACTACAACTTGCCATATGACCCTGAGGGAAAACTACTTCTCTATGGATCTCATAGTCTTCAGTCCCAAAATGAAGAAGAGGACTAGGTGGTCTTGAAGGTCTTCTCAGCTCTGGCATTCCGGGCTCCTATCCTTGCCCCAAAATATGCCCACATCTCCTCTCCATGGCCGGCTTGGTTCCTGGCTCCAACCTGTGCTCTCTGTTCCTGCAGACAATCTTCGAAGGCGCTCTGCTGCTCGGTCAAGTCCTGGACTCTTTGTCTCTGTCCTGGACTCCAGCACCCTTGAAGAAGCAACTAACAATTTCTCTTTTGAGGAAGTCGCACAGATCCCCTGCCCTGCCCAGCAGGCGAGTAGAGTGAGAAAGACCATGGGGCTACTTGTATATTGTGTTACTGAGTGTCCAAACCTTCTGCTTAAGGCTCTGGAGCTAGAAGGAGGAGATGGAGGCAGTACAGGGCAACTGGGGGCGGGGGGCGAGGTGGAGGAAGGGGAGGAGGAGCAGGCATCTCAGACTTAGGGGCTCTCTCAGCTCTGCCATTCCCAATCTGTGAGACTTTGGACACGTGACTTTACATATCCGAGCCTCTATTTCCTACCAGTGTGCTGAGAGGGGACAGTATTCTACACCTATAGAGAACTGCCGACTCATTGGAAAAGACCCTGATGCTGGGAAAGATTGAGGGCAGGAGAAGGGGGTGACAGAGGATGAGATGGTTGGATGGCATCACCGACTCAGTGGACATAAGCTTGAGCAAACTCGAGGAGATAGTGAAGGACAGGGAAGCCTGCCATGCTGCAGTCCGCGGGGTCACAAAGAGTCAGACATGATTTAGCAACTGAACAACAACAGCAACATAGCATTGCAAAGAGGACTAGCACAGGGCCTGCCACATCACAGGCCTTTGACAAGTGGAGGCTGTTATTCCACATGAAACAAACAGATGGGAGAGAAGCTTCTGCTGAGAAGGGGAGCCATAATGGTGAGGGACACCATCTTGCCCAGGCCAGAGTCTAATAACCATCAGAGAAAGTGTCCTGGAGATGAGTCAAGCTGGCCCTTCAAGCCCCTTGGGGATTGGGGAATATAGGGGCAAGAACCAGTCCCTGGACAGGAACAGTAAGCACGTCTCTCCAGGTGCCTCGCAGATTAAAATGCAGACACTTCTGATGTCCCATAGCACGGGTATACCTGTGGCGGATTCATTTCGATATTTGGCAAAACTAATACAATATTGTAAAGTTTAAAAATAAAATAAAATTTTAAAAAATAAAATAAAAAAGCTGAGAGGAATTAGTGTCTCTGGAAAGATACAGGAAAAAAAAAAAAAAATGGAAAAGAGGACAGGCCAGGCAGGGGAAGCGACTTGTCTAAGCCACAACACCTAATGGCCATTCAGACTCCCACATGCAGATATTGTAAACTCTCGGGCCCCTCCTCACTGGTAGTATGTGCCTGCCAAAGGGATAAATCCCCTGGTCTCTCCTTTCCTTGTTCCTAGACACTCAACTCTGATCCTCCAGCCCCATGCCACCCTTAACCCCCTTCTACTGCAGCCACAGAGTCTGGGGAGATTGTGGGGTCCAGAACCCTGGCAGGGGCCAAGCTTAGTGAAGGAGAAGAGCAGAAGGCCTCGGGGTAGCTGGGGACTGAAGGGGCATTGAGGGAGTGTGGGTTCCCAGCTCCCATTCTCTCACATCCTTTGTTTTCAGGCTCCCGAAGCTTCCAACCAGGCCTCGGTTTCTGCCTCCTCAGAGTGGCAGCAAAAACTGGAAGCAGCCCAGGCTCTGCTGACTCTGAAAAGATCTTCCTGGGCCCCTTCTGGCTCCATCTCTGTGCCCCAGCCCTGCGTTGCTCCAGGTAGCCTGGTCTTTGAAAGGAGAACAAGGGGTTGGGGACAGTTGGGAAATGGGAGGCTGTTGTGGTAAGCAGGGGCTAACTGGGAAGTCAGAGTTGGAGGGAGGAAGGGGGGTTGAACTTCTCTGGACCCAGGCTGCCAAGCTCCTCAGTCGGACTCTCGAAGTGGCAGTAGATGGTTGTTCAGAGAATCACTGAGCGTTTGTTGAGCATTGTGCTCAAAAGCAAATGCTCACTGCCCCGATGTCAAGAAATAAGGAAACTGAGTCCCTGAGAATGGCAGGGACTTACCAAGGGCATGCAGCATATCAAGTGGAAGAATCAGGTCTCCTGACTCCCAGCCCAGAGTTTTCTACCCAGACTCCTGCAGTCTGCTGTGATCTGGGGAGGACGTGTATAGGTGATAAGTGTCTGGTAGAGAAGATCTAGTTCCTGCCTTCAGGGAGCTTCCAGTCTTGATGTGGAGCCTGGATGCCTCCACAGGTCATGTTTTGGGGCTGAATCTCAATGATGAGCCTGGAGAAGAAGGGTGGAGGAGAGCTAGACACCTGGGAAGGCTGAGGGGGAAGGCTGGGCACTACCAGATCAAAATGGACTGTGATATGGAGTGTGAGTGAAGCAGGCAACCCTGGAGGAACTGCTAGAACGCGATGGAAGAGATGAGCGGGGAGAGGCTACCAGTCACGGAGGTCTGCCTGCCAGGCTTAAGAGGTTTGGCCAGCAACTGTGGGTGATGAGGGACCAAGGAATGTCTGAACTAGAGAGGAGCATGTTTGGAGACCCTGGGCTTGACAAAAAGAAATGTGGCTGCTGTGATGGAGGGATTGGAGGAAGCGAGAATTGAGATGGGCAAATCAAGGGAGTTCTGTGCAATATAGTCCAAGGTGACACAGCTTTGACTGGGTGGAACAAAAAGAGGGGAGAGCTGGGAGGACAAATGGATGTGACCTGGCCCTGACCCTTTTTTTGTGTGTTGACAGCTCCTGATGAAGATAAAGGACCTCAGCCTTCTAGCCCCTCTCTTTGACCTAGGCCGGCCATCTCCATTTCTCTGCCTATTGGTCACCTGGGGTGCATCTCCCTCTTGAACTAGAAGCCCAGAAGTGGGAAACTCATTAGAATGCTGTATATTTATGCATTTGCAAAATGCTTAATGTCCAAAATTCTTACTGTATTTAAAAAAAAAAAAAAAGCGTTTAGGCTCTTTTATAAGTTTTAGGTGCTTTTTATTATATGGGACAATTCCTTGACTGAGGGTGGATATTCCTCTACCTCCATCCTTTACTCTCTTGGATCCTGGGGTCTTATAATGTCTCTTATGAAAACAGGGTTTTGCAATCTAAGCTCATCAGTCTCTAAGTAGGGTTCTGTGTGAGTTCATCTGTTCATCAGCCAGAGGTTATTTTGATTCATGATACCCGCATGCTCATGTACTTATCCACGCATCTGAAAATCTGAGGATGTTTTCATTTTGTGTCTAGGTTTGTGTATGTGTGAAAATAATAAACCTTCATTGTAAGGCACTGAAATATTGGTGTTGCTTGTTACCACAGTATAACCTAGAGTACCCTGAGTTTACCATGTTCAATTCACTTTTCAAAGGGACAATCACTTTCCTCAATAACTGGGATTTCTTAACATGGTTGTTAAGGAAATGGTAGAGAAAAAAAATGGGTAGGAGATTTACTCATTCAGCAAGTAAGTGCCTACACCCTGCCTGGCAATGACTGCTTCCAGTTGTCCAGAAGGCCACAAATTCAGATGTCTGCAGGATCAAGCAGATTATATAAATGAGTAGAGCAAGCCAGATGGGGCCTGGCCAACTGAGAGTGCATGCTCTACCTAAGGGAGCAGCTGTCACTTGGCTCTAGCCAAGTGCTGCCCTACAGGAATGCAGACTCATTGTTGCCACATCTCTTGATAAATCTAGCCTTGGTAAATTCAAAAAAATAGAAATCATTCCAAGCATCTTTTCTGACCACAATGCAGTACGATTAGATCTCAATTACAGGAGAAAAACTATTAAAAATTCCAACTAATGGAGGCTGAACAACACGCTGCTGAATAACCAACAAATCACAGAAGAAATCAAAAAAGAAATCAAAATTTGCATAGAAACTAATGAAAATGAAAACACAACAACCCAAAACCTATGGGACACTTTAAAAGCAGTCCTAAGGGGAAAGTTCATAGCAATACAGGCATACCTCAAGAAACAAGAAAAAAGTCAAATAAATAACCTAACTCTACACCTAAAGCAACTAGAAAAGGAAGAAATGAAGAACCCCAGGGTTAGTAGAAGGAAAGAAATCTTAAAAATTAGGGCAGAAATAAATGCAAAAGAAACAAAAGAGACCATAGCAAAAATCAACAAAGCCAAAAGCTGGTTCTTTGAAAGGATAAATAAAACCGACAAACCATTAGCCAGACTCATCAAGAAACAAAGGGAGAAAAATCAAATCAATAAAATTAGAAATGAAACTGGAGAGATCACAACAGACAACACAGAAATACAAAGGATCATAAGAGACTACTATCAACAATTATATGCCAATAAAATGGACAACGTGGAAGAAATGGACAAATTCTTAGAAAAGTGCAACTTTCCAAAACTGGACCAGGAAGAAATAGAAAATCTTAACAGACCCATCACAAGCATGTGAATTGAAACTGTAATCAAAAATCTTCCAGCAAGCAAAAGCCCAGGTCCAGACGGCTTCACAGCTGAATTCTACCAAAAATTTAGAGAAGAGCTAACACCTATCCTGCTCAAACTCTTCCAGAAAATTGCAGAGGAAGGTAAACTTCCAAACTCATTCTATGAGGCCACCATCACCCTAATACCAAAACCTGACAAAGATCCCACAAAAAAAGAAAGCTACAGGCCAATATCACTGATGAACATAGATGCAAAACTCCTTAGCAAAATTCTAGCAATCAGAATCCAACAACACATTAAAAAGATCATACACCATGACCAAGTGGGCTTTATCCCAGGGATGCAAGGATTCTTCAATATCCGCAAATCAGTCAATGTAATACACCACGTTAACAAATTGAAAAATAAAAACCATATGATTATCTCAATAGATGCAGAGAAAGCCTTTGACAAAATTCAACATCCACTTATGATAAGAACTCTCCAGAAAGCAGGAATAGAAGGAACATACCTCAACATAATAAAAGCTATATATGACAAACCCACAGCAAACATTATCCTCAATGGTGAAAAATTGAAAGCATTTCCTCTAAAGTCAGGAACAAGACAAGGGTGCCCACTTTCACCATTACTATTCAACATAGTTTTGGAAGTTTTGGCCACAGCAATCAGAGCAGAAAAAGAAATAAAAGGAATCCAAGTTGGAAAAGAAGAAGTAAAGCCCTCACTATTTGCAGATGACATGATCCTCTACATAGAAAACCCTAAAGACTCCACCAGAAAATTACTAGAACTAATCAATGATTATAGTAAAGTTGCAGGATATAAAATCAACACACAGAAATCCCTTGCATTCCTATACACTAATAATGAGAAAACAGAAAGAGAAATTAAGGAAACAATTCCATTCACCATTGCAACGGAAAGAATAAAATATTAGGAATATATCTACCTAAAGAAACTAAAGACCTATATATAGAAAACTCTAAAACACTGGTGACAGAAATCAAAGCGGACACTAATAGATGGAGAAATATACCATGTTCATGGACTGGAAGAATCAATATAGTGAAAATGAGTATACTACCCAAAGCAATTTATAGATTCAACGCAATCCCTGTCAAGCTACCAACGATATTCTTCACAGAGCTAGAACAAATAATTTCACAATTTGTATGGAAATACAAAAAACCTCGAATAGCCAAAGCTATCTTGAGAAAGAAGAATGGAACTGGAGGAATCAACCTACTTGACTCCAGGCTCTATTACAAAGCCACAGTTATCAAGACAGTATGGTACTGGCACAAAGACAGAAATATAGATCAATGGAACAAAATAGAAAGCCCAGAGATAAATCCACGCACATATGGACACCTTATCTTTGACAAAGGAGGCAAGAATATACAATGGAGAAAAGACAATCTCTTTAACAAGTGGTGCTGGGAAAACTGGTCAACAACTTGTAAAAGAATGAAACTAGAACACTTTCTAACACCTTACACAAAAATAAACTCAAAATAGATTAAAGATCTCAACGTAAGACCAGAAACTATAAAACTCCTAGAGGAGAACATAGGCAAAACACTCTCCGACATACATCACAGCAGGATCCTCTATGACCCACCTCCCAGAATATTGGAAATAAAAGCAAAAATAAGCAAATGGGAGCTAATTAACCTTAAAAGCTTCTGCACAACAAAGGAAACTATTAGCAAGGTGAAAAGGCAGCCTTCAGAATGGGAGAAAATGATAGCAAATGAAGCAACTGACAAACAACTAATCTCAAAAATATACAAGCAACTCCTACAGCTCAACTCAAGAAAAATAAATGACCCAATCAAAAAGTGGGCCAAAGAACTAAATAGACATTTCTCCAAAGAAGACATACAGAGGGCTAACAAACACATGAAAAGATGCTCAACATCACTCATTATCAGAGAAATGCAAATCAAAACCACTATGAGGTACCATTTCACGCCAGTCAGAATGGCTGCGATCCAAAAGTCTACAAGCAATAAATGCTGGAGAGGGTGTGGGGAAAAGGGAACCCTCTTACACTGTTGGTGGGAATGCAAACTAGTGCAGCCACTATGGAGAACAGTGTGGAGATTCCTTAAAAAACTGGAAATAGAACTGCCTTATGACCCAGCAATCCCACTGCTGGGCATACACACTGAGGAAACCAGAAGGGAAAGAGACACGTGTACCCCAATGTTCATCGCAGCACTGTTTATAATAGCCAGGACATGGAAGCAACCTAGATGCCCATCAGCAGATGAATGGATAAGAAAGCTGTGGTACATATACACAATGGAGTATTACTCAGCCATTAAAAAGAATACATTTGAATCAGTTCTAATGAGGTGGATGAAACTGGAGCCTATTATACAGAGTGAAGTAAGCCAGAAAGAAAAACACCAATACAGTATACTAACGCATATATATGGAATTTAGAAAGATGCTAACAATAACCCTGTGTACGAGACAGCAAAAGAGACACTGATGTATAGATCAGTCTTATGGACTCTGTGGGAGAGGGAGAGGGCAGGGAGATTTGCGAGAATAGCATTGAAACATGTATAATATCATGTATGAAACGAGTCGCCAGTCCAGGTTCGATGCACCATACTGGATGCTTGGGGCTGGTGCACTGGGACGACCCAGAGGGAGGGTATGGGGAGGGAGGAGGGAGGAGGGTTCAGGATGGGGAACACAGGTATACCTGTGGCGGATTCATTTCGATATTTGGCAAAACTAATACAATATTGTAAAGTTTAAAAATTAAAAAAAAATTAAAAAAAAATAAAGATAAGATGAAACTCTAGATTTCTATGCAAAATATCTCAATTGTGAAATGTTGGCTCTGGTTTCCTCTAAACTCTTCAAATGGGCCAAACAAAAACTTCCAAGCAGGCCAACTTTGGCCAGTAGAATGCTGGTTTGATTCTAGTCCAGTACGTATTTTACAGTGGGGAGAAACTAAAGCCAATCTGGACAAGAAGACTCAAAGAGGGGAAATTAGTTAGATATGGGACCTATTTTGAAGGACCCAGGAGATACAAAGAAGAATCATTATCATTTGGTTAGTCTGTGTTCACTGAACACTAAGCTCATATAACCTCATAGTAGTTCTGTAAGCTCAGCGTTCAGTTCAGTTCAGTTCAGTTCAGTCACTCGGTCGTGTCCGACTCTTTGCGACCCCATGAATCGCAGCACACCAGGCCTCCCTGTCCATCACTAACTCCCGGAGTTCACCCAGACTCACATCCGTCGAGTCAGTGATGCCATCCAGCCATCTCATCCTCTGTCGTCCCCTTCTCCTCCTGCCCCCAATCCCTCCCAGCATCAGAGTCTTTTCCAGTGAGTCAACTCTTCACAGGAGGTGGCCAAAGTCCTGGAGTTTCAGCTTTAGCATCATTCCTTCCAAAGAAATCCCAGGGCTGATCTCCTTCAGAATGGACTGGTTGGATCTCCTTGCAGTCCAAGGGACTCTCAAGAGTCTTCTCCAACACCACAGTTCAAAAGCATCAATTCTTCGGCGCTCAGCTTTCTTCACGGTCCAACTCTCACATCCATACATGACCACAGGAAAAACCATAGCCTTGACTAGACGGACCTTTGTTGGCAAAGTAATGTCTCTGCTTCTGAATATGCTATCTAGGTTGGTCATAACTTTCCTTCCAAGGAGTAAGTGTCTTTTAATTTCATGGCTGCAGTCACCATCTGCAGTGATTTTGGAGCCCAGAAAAATAAAGTCTGACACTGTTTCCACTGTTTCCCCATCTATTTCCCATGAAGTGATGGGACCAGATGCCATGATCTTCGTTTTCTGAATGTTGAGCTTTAAGCCAACTTTTTCATTCTCCACTTTCATACCCTTTTACACATCAGGAAATGTGCTCAAAGAGGAAAAGTAACTTGCACAAGTACTTGAAGGGAAATTTTAAGGCAAAGGTGGTTGGGGGGCGGGGGGAGACTCCTTTCTCTTTGATTTGCCCGAAATTAGCTAATAAGTTTACTTTTCTTTTCTTTTCTTTTTTTTTTTTTTTACAAAATGTCCAGTGAGAGGTTCGAAACTTGAAGTGGCAGACACCCAGCTAGGGGGGTCTTTCAAAAACCATCCCTTTATTTTGTACTCAAAGTAACATTCTGTGGTGATCAATCAAATCTTACTTTCACCTGTTTCTCAGTCCTCTGCTGATGTTCAAGATCCTGCCCACCCACCCTCACCATACCCCCACACGTGTTGAGCTATACCTTTTTAAAAAGTCTCTGAATGGCATAGTATAGGCATCGTAGGATATTGTTATAAATGTTAGACATCTAACATCTTTTGTGAACTATCCTTTGGTCACTACTCCAGTTCACGCATTTAAAATATCACTTTCCATAACAGTGTGAGTTAGCTCTTGACTCTGTTATGTTGTATGACAGCATTGATTAGGTCTGAGGCTATCCATCACACCAGAGCATCTGCAGAGTGGATTAGTCTCAACCAATGCTATGCAGGTAAATGATTAACAACAGGCTGGGGGAAGAAGGAGGGTTGCATGAACCGCCCTGTGTTGTAGCATTTGCCAATTTCAAGCTACCAACGAGATGTCCTTTGATGCGGAGTTGGGAAGAGATGCATTTCCATCATTCAATTACAATAAATATACATAATCTCAAGAGCATAGATAATAGTAAAATGTAGGAAAGTAATTAGAAATCGATGACTTTTGATCATATATTATGTTCATTTTCAATATAATGCATATGTAATGCATTTGTTACTTTATACATTTAGTTTTAATAACAGCTGTGTTTAACAGCTGGCTCACGAAATTCCTGACAATGTGATACTCGCCTTTTATGTTCCAGTAAGAGTCCTCTCCAGCACTCTACTGCTTTCAGCTCTTGCCCAGAAAGGCATCTCTTTCAACGTAGGGCACACTAACACTGCAGGGCTGCTGCCACTGGTTTCTGACCAAGAACAGCCTAAAGTGAGGGGAAAGTATTCGTTACTGATTTTTAAAAATCGAATGATCTGGAACAAATATTGAGCAAAATGAGTTGTCAGCATTGTTTATGAGCAAACATGCCTTGTCTGGTAAAGGCCAGAATAAGCAAGACTCATGCAGGGATGTTGTTAACAGATTTCTTAAAGGTTAAAGGGATGGGGCAACTGGTGTTCCCTGGCCATGGGATCTGTATCTCTCATCAAGAGACAGACATTCGCTACCCTCCCTCGTCTTTCTCAGATGAATGCTGCATAATCTACACAAACTTCTCCACCTTGCCTTTTTTCACTTAAAAACATGCCCTTTGTCGTTGAGTACAGGCACCATGTTACACAGCAGATCTCCAGCACACACTCATCTTGTACAACTGTAACTTTATATTCGCGAAACAACTACTCTCCATAGCCCCCTTCTCCCATCCCCTGGAAACCACCATCCTATTGTCTGCTTCTGTACGCTTGACTATTTTCGATGCTTCGTGTAAGATGTATTGTGGGCTTCCCAGGTGGCACAGTTTTAAAGAATCCGCCTGCCAATGCAGGAGACACAAGAGACACATGTTCCATCGCTGGGTTGGGAAGATCCCCTGGAGAAGGGAATGCCAACCCACTCCAGTATTCTTGCCTGGAAAATCCTGTGGACAGAGAAGCCTGTCAGGCTACAGTCCAGGAGGTTGCTGAATCAGACAAGACTGTGTGACTGAGCATGTATGCGCTCTTACTATTACAAATATATCTACAGTGAATAGACTTGTATATATATATAAATAAAATATATTTATAAATATATTTAATATATATTATATATATTATATACATTCTGTGTATATATACATTATATATATAATATATATTATATATACAATATATTATATTGTAATCAGACAAGACTGTGTGACTGAATCAGACAAAACTGTCTGATTATATATATATATACATATATATATATATACAATATAATATATATTATATATATTATATATTTTATATATTATATGTATAATATATAAAATATATTATGTATACATAAATAAAATATATTTATAAATATATAAACCTGAGCAACTGAGCACTTCCCAAGGTTCTAGGGTCTTAGTCCCTCTTGCTTTTTGTCTCTGCCCTGGTTGGTTGAGGTTGGTACAGTGGCTTGTTTAGGCTTTGTGTTGGGAAGGCATTGTGCCTGTGTTCTAGTGGGAGGAGGAGAACTTTTCCCCCTTTTGGTCAAGGCTGTGTGATTTGGTGTGTTTTGGGATGTCTGTGGTAGTCCTATCTGCTGATAACTGGATATGTGTTCTTGTCTTGCTTGTTGTTTGGTTGAGGTATTCTGTGCTGGGTGCTGCCAGCTATTGGGTGGTGCCAGGTCTTCAATACAGTTGGAGTCTTTCTTGGGAATTCTTCTTAATTAATACTCCCTGGGGTCAGGAATCCTCTGGCAGTGTAGTGTCCTAGACTCAGCACTACAACCTCAGAGGTTCAAGCCCCATCTCTGGTTGGGGAACTAAGTCTCCCAAGCCATTTGTTATGGCAATAAAGGGTATTAAAACAATCAAACAAAACAAAACTAAACAAAAAACAAGAAACAAAAATGAACCTTTTACCAATGGCAAATGCAAAATCATTCAAACAGAAACAAAAACAAAGAAACACACACACACACACACATAAAACCAAAACAATCTAAAGAAAACAAAGTACAAGGAATGATCTGGCAAGCAAAGGAAACCAAAAATGATACAACAAATTAAAAACAAAACTAACTAAAATGCAAAACAAGACCAAAGCAGAATGCCAACTGAGGAATGAAGCAAACAAAACAAAACAAATTGACAAACATGGTGAAAAAAAGAAGAAAAGAAACAGAGAAGCAAAGTTAAATAGAAGCATAAAATTTACATATCAAAGAATGACTACAAGAAGAAAAGAACAAAACTCAAAACAAAACAAAACAACAAAAAAAGACCACAGAACCACAGAAAGCCAACTTTAGAAGTACATAAAGGAAATAAAAATTGTGACTTTAATTCTAAAATCTTAGATAGAGTTAATAATAACACAACCACAGCAATGGAGAAAAAAAAAGAGGAAGAAAAAAATCCAGAACAAATTATAGAATGAATAAAAATATAAAAATAATTACAAATGTTTTTCTCAGGTCTTAGCTGTCAGTGTCCTTTCCCTGCTGTGAGCCACAGCCCACCTCCACCTCCCTAGGAAGCCCTCCAATACTGGGGGCTGCCGGTCTCTGGACCTGCTGTGGGGATAGCTCAGACTCTAATCTGGCCCTATTCCCTGTGTATTCTTGCCTCCAGTGTCCACAGCTGTCAGAATTAGGGCATTTTCTTTTGTGGAAACATCCAGCTTCCTTTTATATATTGCATAGACACAAAGTTTACCTAGTTGATCATGTGGATTTAAACTGCAGCTTGTACAGCTGGCAAAAAGGTTTTCATTCCTCTTACTTAATTATTCCACCCCTGGAGCTCAACTGTGGTTTTATCCCCACCTCTACATGTGGGTCATCTACAGGAGTTTGCTCCTGAGGCTGCCCTGGAGGACTTGGGTCTGCCCCAGTGAGGACTAGGTGTGGAGGAGGCATGGCTACTTGGATTGCAGGGACCTTGGCAGCACCAGGTGTTCAGGGAAGCCAGCCATCATGGGCTCAGGTGTTATGGTACTTTAGACTTTTTTCCTTGCTTCTGGCGTCTCTGCCCCATGAGAACTGAGCATGGAGGCAGTATGGCTGCTTGGATAGTGAAGATCCCAGTGGCACCAGGTGTCTACTGAAGCCAGTGGCCATGGGCACAGAAGATATGGCGCTATTATAGTCCTTTTCTAGCTTCTGGCAGCTGACACTCAAAGTGCCTCCCTGGCTGGTCCTTCTCTATTGCTTGGCACAGGAGGCATTCAAAGGACCCCCCTGGCCAGGGTCCTTCTCTATTGCTTGGTGCATCAGGCACTCAAAGGGCCACTCTCTCTGTGGTCTTTCTCTATTGGTCAGCTGCTGGTTCCAGTGTGTGGGGACCACACAGTGATGGCTCCACCCCCTGCACATGATTCAGTAGTAGCACCCTGCCTCCATGGCTGCCCAGATTTACTCCAAAGGCATTCCCCACTATGAACTCCTCCACCCCATTCACTTGGGCCATCTCCCTGCAGTCAACAGCAATCCTTGCCCTGGGATTGGTCTCCAGTCCTTGTGTTTACATCCCTGTCTCTCTCTTCTTCTTGGATTCCCATCATGTTTATAACAATCTTTTTGATAGCTCCCCATAGGCTTTCCTCACTTTTTTTCACTTGTCTTCATTCTTTTTTTTTTTCTATTTCTTCCTCTGACTCAATGATTTCTGATGAATTGTCTTCAATTTCACTGATTCTTTCTTCTCTGTACTCAAGTCTGCTGTTGAATTGCTCTCATGAAATTTTCAGTTCAATTATTGTATTTTTCACCCCCAAGAATTTCTAGTTGGTTCCTTTTTGTAGTTTCTGTTTTTATTGCTATTTTCATTTTGTTCAGGCATCCTTTACATGATTATTGTTTAGTTGATTATGTGTGTTTTCTTTTAGCTCTTTGAGTATCTCTATGCCAGTCAGTTAAAATTCTTTCTTTGACAGCTTGTAGATCTGAGTTTCATTAGGGTTGGTTTCTGGAGTTTTATTTTATTCCTTTGATTGGGCCAGGTTTGTCTTTTCCTTTGTATGTCTTGTAACGTTTTGCTGGAATTTGGGCATTTTGGAAAAAACAACCACCTCTCCCAGCCTTTACATACTGGCTTTGTACATGGGAAGGCCATTGCCAATTAGCCCAGCTAGAGGTTCTAGGTTCTTCTAAACTTTTTCGCGTCTCCTGCTCCCCCTGGAGTTTGCCTATGGAGTTGTAGCTCTAATGTGCTACTGGCCTGTTTTCAGCAACTTCCAAATTCTATTAATAGGAGTCCCTAAAGATACCATAAGTGAAAGTGAAGTGGCTCAGTCGTGTCCAACTCTTTGCAACCCCATAGACTGTAGCCTACCAGGCTCCTCTGTCCATGGGATTTTCCAGGCAATAGTACTGGAGTGGATTGCCACTTCCTTCTCCAGGGGATCTTCCCAACCCAGGGCTCGGACCTGGGTCTCCCGCATTGTAGACAGACGCTTTACCATCTGAGCCACCAGGGAAGTCCAAAAAGATATCATAAACTCAGAAAAAAAAAAAAATAACAACTGGGAAAAACGTTTTCCACTTCAATCAGAGACAAAAAGGGCAAGATTGTAGCAAATCCCTAAGATATAAAGAGGGCTTCCCGGGTGGTGCTAGTGGTAAAGAACCCACCTGCTAATGCAGGAGACATAAGAGATGTGGGTTTGATCTCTTGGTCAGGAAGATCCCCTGGAGGAGGGCATGGCAACCCACTCCAGTATTCTTGCCTAGAGAATCCCACAGACAGGAGAACCTGGCAGGCTACAGTCCATAGGGTTGCCAACTTTTTTTTGAAAAGAAAAAAAAGTCAGAAACCCTATAGAAATTCAGCCCCAAATGACAATTAATAGTACAAAAGGAAGAAGAAAACAGGACTGGGTTTTAACCATATAAAAAAGATACGCAAATTTGTCCACATTGAGGGAAATGTAAGTTAAAACATACACTGATATACCACTTATCTACCATCTGATTGGCAAAATTCAAAACTCTGGCAACAGTACTAATGAAACACGGGGAAATTGGCACTCTCATATACTGATGAAGAAAAGGCAAAAGGTACAGCATTTCTGAAGGAGAATTTGGCAGTAATGAGCAAGATTATATATGCTTTCTTTACACCCTTACTTCAGTAGTATATCTCAGGATCAAACTCAAAGACACACTGATAAAAACTGTATAAGATGATGTCACAAGTCTATTCACTGTAGATATATTTGTAATAGTAAGAGCGCATACATGCTCAGTCACACAGTCTTGTCTGATTCAGCAACCTCCTGGACTGTAGCCTGACAGGCTTCTCTGTCCACAGGATTTTCCAGGCAAGAATACTGGAGTGGGTTGGCATTCCCTTCTCCAGGGGATCTTCCCAACCCAGCGATGGAACATGTGTCTCTTGTGTCTCCTGCATTGGCAGGCGGATTCTTTAAAACTGTGCCACCTGGGAAGCCCACAATACATCTTACACGAAGCATCGAAAATAGTCAAGCGTACAGAAGCAGACAATAGGATGGTGGTTTCCAGGGGATGGGAGAAGGGGGCTATGGAGAGTAGTTGTTTCGCGAATATAAAGTTACAGTTGTACAAGATGAGTGTGTGCTGGAGATCTGCTGTGTAACATGGTGCCTGTACTCAACGACAAAGGGCATGTTTTTAAGTGAAAAAAGGCAAGGTGGAGAAGTTTGTGTAGATTATGCAGCATTCATCTGAGAAAGACGAGGGAGGGTAGCGAATGTCTGTCTCTTGATGAGAGATACAGATCCCATGGCCAGGGAACACCAGTTGCCCCATCCCTTTAACCTTTAAGAAATCTGTTAACAACATCCCTGCATGAGTCTTGCTTATTCTGGCCTTTACCAGACAAGGCATGTTTGCTCATAAACAATGCTGACAACTCATTTTGCTCAATATTTGTTCCAGATCATTCGATTTTTAAAAATCAGTAACGAATACTTTCCCCTCACTTTAGGCTGTTCTTGGTCAGAAACCAGTGGCAGCAGCCCTGCAGTGTTAGTGTGCCCTACGTTGAAAGAGATGCCTTTCTGGGCAAGAGCTGAAAGCAGTAGAGTGCTGGAGAGGACTCTTACTGGAACATAAAAGGCGAGTATCACATTGTCAGGAATTTCGTGAGCCAGCTGTTAAACACAGCTGTTATTAAAACTAAATGTATAAAGTAACAAATGCATTACATATGCATTATATTGAAAATGAACATAATATATGATCAAAAGTCATCGATTTCTAATTACTTTCCTACATTTTACTATTATCTATGCTCTTGAGATTATGTATATTTATTGTAATTGAATGATGGAAATGCATCTCTTCCCAACTCCGCATCAAAGGACATCTCGTTGGTAGCTTGAAATTGGCAAATGCTACAACACAGGGCGGTTCATGCAACCCTCCTTCTTCCCCCAGCCTGTTGTTAATCATTTACCTGCATAGCATTGGTTGAGACTAATCCACTCTGCAGATGCTCTGGTGTGATGGATAGCCTCAGACCTAATCAATGCTGTCATACAACATAACAGAGTCAAGAGCTAACTCACACTGTTATGTAAAGTGATATTTTAAATGCGTGAACTGGAGTAGTGACCAAAGGATAGTTCACAAAAGATGTTAGATGTCTGACATTTATAACAATATCCTACGATGCCTATACTATGCCATTCAGAGACTTTTTAAAAAGGTATAGCTCAACACGTGTGGGGGTATGGTGAGGGTGGGTGGGCAGGATCTTGAACATCAGCAGAGGACTGAGAAACAGGTGAAAGTAAGATTTGATTGATCACCACAGAATGTTACTTTGAGTACAAAATAAAGGGATGGTTTTTGAAAGACCCCCCTAGCTGGGTGTCTGCCACTTCAAGTTTCGAACCTCTCACTGGACATTTTGTAAAAAAAAAAAAAAGAAAAGAAAAGAAAAGAAAAGTAAACTTATTAGCTAATTTCGGGCAAATCAAAGAGAAAGGAGTCTCCCCCCGCCCCCCAACCACCTTTGCCTTAAAATTTCCCTTCAAGTACTTGTGCAAGTTACTTTTCCTCTTTGAGCACATTTCCTGATGTGTAAAAGGGTATGAAAGTGGAGAATGAAAAAGTTGGCTTAAAGCTCAACATTCAGAAAACGAAGATCATGGCATCTGGTCCCATCACTTCATGGGAAATAGATGGGGAAACAGTGGAAACAGTGTCAGACTTTATTTTTCTGGGCTCCAAAATCACTGCAGATGGTGACTGCAGCCATGAAATTAAAAGACGCTTACTCCTTGGAAGGAAAGTTATGACCAACCTAGATAGCATATTCAGAAGCAGAGACATTACTTTGCCAACAAAGGTCCGTCTAGTCAAGGCTATGGTTTTTCCTGTGGTCATGTATGGATGTGAGAGTTGGACCGTGAAGAAAGCTGAGCGCCGAAGAATTGATGCTTTTGAACTGTGGTGTTGGAGAAGACTCTTGAGAGTCCCTTGGACTGCAAGGAGATCCAACCAGTCCATTCTGAAGGAGATCAGCCCTGGGATTTCTTTGGAAGGAATGATGCTAAAGCTGAAACTCCAGGACTTTGGCCACCTCCTGTGAAGAGTTGACTCACTGGAAAAGACTCTGATGCTGGGAGGGATTGGGGGCAGGAGGAGAAGGGGACGACAGAGGATGAGATGGCTGGATGGCATCACTGACTCGACGGATGTGAGTCTGGGTGAACTCCGGGAGTTAGTGATGGACAGGGAGGCCTGGTGTGCTGCGATTCATGGGGTCGCAAAGAGTCGGACACGACCGAGTGACTGAACTGAACTGAACTGAACTGAACGCTGAGCTTACAGAACTACTATGAGGTTATATGAGCTTAGTGTTCAGTGAACACAGACTAACCAAATGATAATGATTCTTCTTTGTATCTCCTGGGTCCTTCAAAATAGGTCCCATATCTAACTAATTTCCCCTCTTTGAGTCTTCTTGTCCAGATTGGCTTTAGTTTCTCCCCACTGTAAAATACGTACTGGACTAGAATCAAACCAGCATTCTACTGGCCAAAGTTGGCCTGCTTGGAAGTTTTTGTTTGGCCCATTTGAAGAGTTTAGAGGAAACCAGAGCCAACATTTCACAATTGAGATATTTTGCATAGAAATCTAGAGTTTCATCTTATCTTTATTTTTTTTTAATTTTTTTTAATTTTTAAACTTTACAATATTGTATTAGTTTTGCCAAATATCGAAATGAATCCGCCACAGGTATACCTGTGTTCCCCATCCTGAACCCTCCTCCCTCCTCCCTCCCCATACCCTCCCTCTGGGTCGTCCCAGTGCACCAGCCCCAAGCATCCAGTATGGTGCATCGAACCTGGACTGGCGACTCGTTTCATACATGATATTATACATGTTTCAATGCTATTCTCGCAAATCTCCCTGCCCTCTCCCTCTCCCACAGAGTCCATAAGACTGATCTATACATCAGTGTCTCTTTTGCTGTCTCGTACACAGGGTTATTGTTAGCATCTTTCTAAATTCCATATATATGCGTTAGTATACTGTATTGGTGTTTTTCTTTCTGGCTTACTTCACTCTGTATAATAGGCTCCAGTTTCATCCACCTCATTAGAACTGATTCAAATGTATTCTTTTTAATGGCTGAGTAATACTCCATTGTGTATATGTACCACAGCTTTCTTATCCATTCATCTGCTGATGGGCATCTAGGTTGCTTCCATGTCCTGGCTATTATAAACAGTGCTGCGATGAACATTGGGGTACACGTGTCTCTTTCCCTTCTGGTTTCCTCAGTGTGTATGCCCAGCAGTGGGATTGCTGGGTCATAAGGCAGTTCTATTTCCAGTTTTTTAAGGAATCTCCACACTGTTCTCCATAGTGGCTGCACTAGTTTGCATTCCCACCAACAGTGTAAGAGGGTTCCCTTTTCCCCACACCCTCTCCAGCATTTATTGCTTGTAGACTTTTGGATCGCAGCCATTCTGACTGGCGTGAAATGGTACCTCATAGTGGTTTTGATTTGCATTTCTCTGATAATGAGTGATGTTGAGCATCTTTTCATGTGTTTGTTAGCCCTCTGTATGTCTTCTTTGGAGAAATGTCTATTTAGTTCTTTGGCCCACTTTTTGATTGGGTCATTTATTTTTCTTGAGTTGAGCTGTAGGAGTTGCTTGTATATTTTTGAGATTAGTTGTTTGTCAGTTGCTTCATTTGCTATCATTTTCTCCCATTCTGAAGGCTGCCTTTTCACCTTGCTAATAGTTTCCTTTGTTGTGCAGAAGCTTTTAAGGTTAATTAGCTCCCATTTGCTTATTTTTGCTTTTATTTCCAATATTCTGGGAGGTGGGTCATAGAGGATCCTGCTGTGATGTATGTCGGAGAGTGTTTTGCCTATGTTCTCCTCTAGGAGTTTTATAGTTTCTGGTCTTACGTTGAGATCTTTAATCTATTTTGAGTTTATTTTTGTGTAAGGTGTTAGAAAGTGTTCTAGTTTCATTCTTTTACAAGTTGTTGACCAGTTTTCCCAGCACCACTTGTTAAAGAGATTGTCTTTTCTCCATTGTATATTCTTGCCTCCTTTGTCAAAGATAAGGTGTCCATATGTGCGTGGATTTATCTCTGGGCTTTCTATTTTGTTCCATTGATCTATATTTCTGTCTTTGTGCCAGTACCATACTGTCTTGATAACTGTGGCTTTGTAATAGAGCCTGGAGTCAAGTAGGTTGATTCCTCCAGTTCCATTCTTCTTTCTCAAGATAGCTTTGGCTATTCGAGGTTTTTTGTATTTCCATACAAATTGTGAAATTATTTGTTCTAGCTCTGTGAAGAATATCGTTGGTAGCTTGACAGGGATTGCGTTGAATCTATAAATTGCTTTGGGTAGTATACTCATTTTCACTATATTGATTCTTCCAGTCCATGAACATGGTATATTTCTCCATCTATTAGTGTCCGCTTTGATTTCTGTCACCAGTGTTTTAGAGTTTTCTATATATAGGTCTTTAGTTTCTTTAGGTAGATATATTCCTAATATTTTATTCTTTCCGTTGCAATGGTGAATGGAATTGTTTCCTTAATTTCTCTTTCTGTTTTCTCATTATTAGTGTATAGGAATGCAAGGGATTTCTGTGTGTTGATTTTATATCCTGCAACTTTACTATAATCATTGATTAGTTCTAGTAATTTTCTGGTGGAGTCTTTAGGGTTTTCTATGTAGAGGATCATGTCATCTGCAAATAGTGAGGGCTTTACTTCTTCTTTTCCAACTTGGATTCCTTTTATTTCTTTTTCTGCTCTGATTGCTGTGGCCAAAACTTCCAAAACTATGTTGAATAGTAATGGTGAAAGTGGGCACCCTTGTCTTGTTCCTGACTTTAGAGGAAATGCTTTCAATTTTTCACCATTGAGGATAATGTTTGCTGTGGGTTTGTCATATATAGCTTTTATTATGTTGAGGTATGTTCCTTCTATTCCTGCTTTCTGGAGAGTTCTTATCATAAGTGGATGTTGAATTTTGTCAAAGGCTTTCTCTGCATCTATTGAGATAATCATATGGTTTTTATTTTTCAATTTGTTAACGTGGTGTATTACATTGACTGATTTGCGGATATTGAAGAATCCTTGCATCCCTGGGATAAAGCCCACTTGGTCATGGTGTATGATCTTTTTAATGTGTTGTTGGATTCTGATTGCTAGAATTTTGCTAAGGAGTTTTGCATCTATGTTCATCAGTGATATTGGCCTGTAGTTTTCTTTTTTTGTGGGATCTTTGTCAGGTTTTGGTATTAGGGTGATGGTGGCCTCATAGAATGAGTTTGGAAGTTTACCTTCCTCTGCAATTTTCTGGAAGAGTTTGAGCAGGATAGGTGTTAGCTCTTCTCTAAATTTTTGGTAGAATTCAGCTGTGAAGCCGTCTGGACCTGGGCTTTTGCTTGCTGGAAGATTTTTGATTACAGTTTCAATTCACATGCTTGTGATGGGTCTGTTAAGATTTTCTATTTCTTCCTGGTCCAGTTTTGGAAAGTTGCACTTTTCTAAGAATTTGTCCATTTCTTCCACGTTGTCCATTTTATTGGCATATAATTGTTGATAGTAGTCTCTTATGATCCTTTGTATTTCTGTGTTGTCTGTTGTGATCTCTCCAGTTTCATTTCTAATTTTATTGATTTGATTTTTCTCCCTTTGTTTCTTGATGAGTCTGGCTAATGGTTTGTCGGTTTTATTTATCCTTTCAAAGAACCAGCTTTTGGCTTTGTTGATTTTTGCTATGGTCTCTTTTGTTTCTTTTGCATTTATTTCTGCCCTAATTTTTAAGATTTCTTTCCTTCTACTAACCCTGGGGTTCTTCATTTCTTCCTTTTCTAGTTGCTTTAGGTGTAGAGTTAGGTTATTTATTTGACTTTTTTCTTGTTTCTTGAGGTATGCCTGTATTGCTATGAACTTTCCCCTTAGGACTGCTTTTAAAGTGTCCCATAGGTTTTGGGTTGTTGTGTTTTCATTTTCATTAGTTTCTATGCAAATTTTGATTTCTTTTTTGATTTCTTCTGTGATTTGTTGGTTATTCAGCAGCGTGTTGTTCAGCCTCCATTAGTTGGAATTTTTAATAGTTTTTCTCCTGTAATTGAGATCTAATCGTACTGCATTGTGGTCAGAAAAGATGCTTGGAATGATTTCTATTTTTTTGAATTTACCAAGGCTAGATTTATCAAGAGATGTGGCAACAATGAGTCTGCATTCCTGTAGGGCAGCACTTGGCTAGAGCCAAGTGACAGCTGCTCCCTTAGGTAGAGCATGCACTCTCAGTTGGCCAGGCCCCATCTGGCTTGCTCTACTCATTTATATAATCTGCTTGATCCTGCAGACATCTGAATTTGTGGCCTTCTGGACAACTGGAAGCAGTCATTGCCAGGCAGGGTGTAGGCACTTACTTGCTGAATGAGTAAATCTCCTACCCATTTTTTTTCTCTACCATTTCCTTAACAACCATGTTAAGAAATCCCAGTTATTGAGGAAAGTGATTGTCCCTTTGAAAAGTGAATTGAACATGGTAAACTCAGGGTACTCTAGGTTATACTGTGGTAACAAGCAACACCAATATTTCAGTGCCTTACAATGAAGGTTTATTATTTTCACACATACACAAACCTAGACACAAAATGAAAACATCCTCAGATTTTCAGATGCGTGGATAAGTACATGAGCATGCGGGTATCATGAATCAAAATAACCTCTGGCTGATGAACAGATGAACTCACACAGAACCCTACTTAGAGACTGATGAGCTTAGATTGCAAAACCCTGTTTTCATAAGAGACATTATAAGACCCCAGGATCCAAGAGAGTAAAGGATGGAGGTAGAGGAATATCCACCCTCAGTCAAGGAATTGTCCCATATAATAAAAAGCACCTAAAACTTATAAAAGAGCCTAAACGCTTTTTTTTTTTTTTTAAATACAGTAAGAATTTTGGACATTAAGCATTTTGCAAATGCATAAATATACAGCATTCTAATGAGTTTCCCACTTCTGGGCTTCTAGTTCAAGAGGGAGATGCACCCCAGGTGACCAATAGGCAGAGAAATGGAGATGGCCGGCCTAGGTCAAAGAGAGGGGCTAGAAGGCTGAGGTCCTTTATCTTCATCAGGAGCTGTCAACACACAAAAAAAGGGTCAGGGCCAGGTCACATCCATTTGTCCTCCCAGCTCTCCCCTCTTTTTGTTCCACCCAGTCAAAGCTGTGTCACCTTGGACTATATTGCACAGAACTCCCTTGATTTGCCCATCTCAATTCTCGCTTCCTCCAATCCCTCCATCACAGCAGCCACATTTCTTTTTGTCAAGCCCAGGGTCTCCAAACATGCTCCTCTCTAGTTCAGACATTCCTTGGTCCCTCATCACCCACAGTTGCTGGCCAAACCTCTTAAGCCTGGCAGGCAGACCTCCGTGACTGGTAGCCTCTCCCCGCTCATCTCTTCCATCGCGTTCTAGCAGTTCCTCCAGGGTTGCCTGCTTCACTCACACTCCATATCACAGTCCATTTTGATCTGGTAGTGCCCAGCCTTCCCCCTCAGCCTTCCCAGGTGTCTAGCTCTCCTCCACCCTTCTTCTCCAGGCTCATCATTGAGATTCAGCCCCAAAACATGACCTGTGGAGGCATCCAGGCTCCACATCAAGACTGGAAGCTCCCTGAAGGCAGGAACTAGATCTTCTCTACCAGACACTTATCACCTATACACGTCCTCCCCAGATCACAGCAGACTGCAGGAGTCTGGGTAGAAAACTCTGGACTGGGAGTCAGGAGACCTGATTCTTCCACTTGATATGCTGCATGCCCTTGGTAAGTCCCTGCCATTCTCAGGGACTCAGTTTCCTTATTTCTTGACATCGGGGCAGTGAGCATTTGCTTTTGAGCACAATGCTCAACAAACGCTCAGTGATTCTCTGAACAACCATCTACTGCCACTTCGAGAGTCCGACTGAGGAGCTTGGCAGCCTGGGTCCAGAGAAGTTCAACCCCCCTTCCTCCCTCCAACTCTGACTTCCCAGTTAGCCCCTGCTTACCACAACAGCCTCCCATTTCCCAACTGTCCCCAACCCCTTGTTCTCCTTTCAAAGACCAGGCTACCTGGAGCAACGCAGGGCTGGGGCACAGAGATGGAGCCAGAAGGGGCCCAGGAAGATCTTTTCAGAGTCAGCAGAGCCTGGGCTGCTTCCAGTTTTTGCTGCCACTCTGAGGAGGCAGAAACCGAGGCCTGGTTGGAAGCTTCGGGAGCCTGAAAACAAAGGATGTGAGAGAATGGGAGCTGGGAACCCACACTCCCTCAATGCCCCTTCAGTCCCCAGCTACCCCGAGGCCTTCTGCTCTTCTCCTTCACTAAGCTTGGCCCCTGCCAGGGTTCTGGACCCCACAATCTCCCCAGACTCTGTGGCTGCAGTAGAAGGGGGTTAAGGGTGGCATGGGGCTGGAGGATCAGAGTTGAGTGTCTAGGAACAAGGAAAGGAGAGACCAGGGGATTTATCCCTTTGGCAGGCACATACTACCAGTGAGGAGGGGGCCGAGAGTTTACAATATCTGCATGTGGGAGTCTGAATGGCCATTAGGTGTTGTGGCTTAGACAAGTCGCTTCCCCTGCCTGGCCTGTCCTCTTTTCCATTTTTTTTTTTTTTTTTTCCTGTATCTTTCCAGAGACACTAATTCCTCTCAGCTTTTTTATTTTATTTTTTAAAATTTTATTTTATTTTTAAACTTTACAATATTGTATTAGTTTTGCCAAATATCGAAATGAATCCGCCACAGGTATACCCGTGCTATGGGACATCAGAAGTGTCTGCATTTTAATCTGCGAGGCACCTGGAGAGACGTGCTTACTGTTCCTGTCCAGGGACTGGTTCTTGCCCCTATATTCCCCAATCCCCAAGGGGCTTGAAGGGCCAGCTTGACTCATCTCCAGGACACTTTCTCTGATGGTTATTAGACTCTGGCCTGGGCAAGATGGTGTCCCTCACCATTATGGCTCCCCTTCTCAGCAGAAGCTTCTCTCCCATCTGTTTGTTTCATGTGGAATAACAGCCTCCACTTGTCAAAGGCCTGTGATGTGGCAGGCCCTGTGCTAGTCCTCTTTGCAATGCTATGTTGCTGTTGTTGTTCAGTTGCTAAATCATGTCTGACTCTTTGTGACCCCGCGGACTGCAGCATGGCAGGCTTCCCTGTCCTTCACTATCTCCTCGAGTTTGCTCAAGCTTATGTCCACTGAGTCGGTGATGCCATCCAACCATCTCATCCTCTGTCACCCCCTTCTCCTGCCCTCAATCTTTCCCAGCATCAGGGTCTTTTCCAATGAGTCGGCAGTTCTCTATAGGTGTAGAATACTGTCCCCTCTCAGCACACTGGTAGGAAATAGAGGCTCGGATATGTAAAGTCACGTGTCCAAAGTCTCACAGATTGGGAATGGCAGAGCTGAGAGAGCCCCTAAGTCTGAGATGCCTGCTCCTCCTCCCCTTCCTCCACCTCGCCCCCCGCCCCCAGTTGCCCTGTACTGCCTCCATCTCCTCCTTCTAGCTCCAGAGCCTTAAGCAGAAGGTTTGGACACTCAGTAACACAATATACAAGTAGCCCCATGGTCTTTCTCACTCTACTCGCCTGCTGGGCAGGGCAGGGGATCTGTGCGACTTCCTCAAAAGAGAAATTGTTAGTTGCTTCTTCAAGGGTGCTGGAGTCCAGGACAGAGACAAAGAGTCCAGGACTTGACCGAGCAGCAGAGCGCCTTCGAAGATTGTCTGCAGGAACAGAGAGCACAGGTTGGAGCCAGGAACCAAGCCGGCCATGGAGAGGAGATGTGGGCATATTTTGGGGCAAGGATAGGAGCCCGGAATGCCAGAGCTGAGAAGACCTTCAAGACCACCTAGTCCTCTTCTTCATTTTGGGACTGAAGACTATGAGATCCATAGAGAAGTAGTTTTCCCTCAGGGTCATATGGCAAGTTGTAGTAGGGTTAGAGATGGTACCCAGGTCTTCAGGACACAGAAAGGGCTCTGAGCAGTGGCTGAGGTCAGAGCTTCCCACACTGGCCCCAGACTCCTCCTCGGGGATTGCACAGGGGTGAGCCTCGAGCTGAGGTGTGATGTTCTCCTTCCCAACTGTGAGACACTGGGGACACCTTAGGTGAGCCTTACCCTCTGGCCCCATCCCACTCTACCTCATCCCCAACCTGTCCCCCTCTAGACCCTTTTTGATTTCCCAGATCTCTCCTTCCCACCAACACTTGGTAGATAATACTGATGGCATTTTTATAGTTGGGGGAGCTAAGGCCTGAAGAGTAACTTTCCCAAGGAGGAAAGCCACATAGAAACTGGGTGGTAGGACTGCTGACAGAACTACTCATGCTCCCTACACCCGAAACGCCAACTCCCTCCCTGGCCAGAGACACTCACCGGGGACTCTTGCTTGAGTGCCCGACTTCTTGCCACGGCTGCGAGCTCTGGGAGAGGTAGTCCCACCCCTGATCCGTCCTCGAGTCGGGCGCCTCCTTAGGTGTGGCCCCTGGTCCGTCTTCAAGTCACGTTCAGCAGGCAAGATGCTGTCGTGTTCCCTAAAGTGGGAGGATTGTGGGTCTAAGGTCAGTCACCTTTAGAGGAGGCCTCCTCCCCTGCCCTTGTCAGATGCCATACTCACGAGGAGAGAACACATTTGTGACACTTGCAGGCCTGGAAGAGGCAGAGGTGCTCCTCGTCCTTGATTTGGTCAGTGATGCCATGGTTGTGGCAGCGGGCACAGCGACGTATAGATCCTCTGGGGCCAAGTTCAATGCCACGTGGGGCTCCGGTCTCAAGTCCAGGGGTGGAGTCGGGGAGGCAGGAGGGCATACCAGGCATTTCATTGGGATCCATGGTTCTAGGGCAAGGAGTGGAGGTCAGAGTGGCCACATGATCCCCTACCCGCTACGTACTTCCTCTGCCCCTGGAAAACCCCATCTGAGGTGGCTGGATTCTTCTCCATCCAGCTCACTGCTGAAATGAGATTGCACCCTCTCTTCTTGCTCATGTAGCCTCCTTCCCAGGAAGCCCCACTCACATATAGGCCAGTTCCAAGAAACTCTGGGCGTGGGTCCTGTATACTTCCAATCCAATTATTACTCCCCCCTGCTTACCTTCACTTCCCATGGACCCCCGACCCCTTCAGGCATACACATGCACTCTCGTGCCTCCTTCAACAAATACTACTTCCGTGTCTCATGTTTATCATCCTGTATTCTGCTATGCCCAACTATTATTCCTGGCATCCCTTTCCACAATTGTCTTCCTCGCCTCCTGCATTCATCCACTCCCTGCTCATGATTCTTATGTCCTGCACTCAATTCTATTATTGGTCTCATGTATGCCCTACATTCAATTTTCCTCTCATCTTCCATTCCAATTTTTTCTTGCACTCTATCAAAATCTTAATTGTTTTCGTGCTCCCTCTTTAAAGTGACACCCCGAAATCATATCATATCATGAAATCCTATACTCCGCCTGCATCTCAAGCCCTTCTTTCAATGATTACTTTCACTCATCCCCTCATCGACTTACCAAGTAGATGTTTGTTGAGCCCCCTATTGAACGCCAGACGCTGATCTAGTCAACAGCCAACTCCTCACTGCACTAATTGTTCTCTTGCAGCAGCACACCCTCTCTGCTTTCATGCAACCCGTGCATCCCCTCCTCAGCCTCCCAACAATCTTCCCAGCTCCTCTCCAACACCTTCAACAATTATGCTTGAGCACAGCTTCCCCTCCTGCCAAACCCAGAGTTCGCCACCTCCCTGCTCTCAGCTTACCCAACCATTCCCTGTCACCCCCACCTCAGAATCATGAGGTGGCGGGGGTGCGGGTGGGGGGACAGAAGCCCTGCCCCAGCGGCCAGAGGCCAGGGGTCAGGAGTCTGGAGCAAGCGATCATCTCACAGGACTTCAGCCAAGGAGAGATGCGGTGTGGGGTGTGGAGTGGGGGGAGGGGTGGGGCGGGGTGGGATCCGAGGTACCCTGCGGAGGTGGAGGAGAGAAGAGGGACTGGGGATCCAGAGCGGGAGGGAGGGAGGAAAGAAATGATGCGGAGAATGAGGGTCCTGTTCCTGATGCCAGTCTATGGTTACCCCAGCCCCCAGCAGGTCAGGATCAATCTATTGGGACAGGAGGCCCGAGGGAAGACCCAGCTCTCAGTCCCTTTCCCGCCCTTCCTTCAAAAGACAGTGAGCTTCCAGCTCTGCTTTTCACTTCCCACCGCTGTGGTCAGTGACCAATGAGCTTCAAGTTCGTCTGAAGGTCACGACAAAAACCCTGCGCTCTCTTCAACTCCCTTGCACTTCTCCTCCTGCTGGGTGGCTTTACTGGGCCTGCCATTCGACTCCAGAACTGAAGTGGAGCTTTGTGCTCCCCAAACCTTGTTTCCCAAACTCTTTGCTTTTTGGATGTGAAATACTGTGTGCTAAGTTTCTTCAGTCATGTCCGACTCTTTTGAGAGCCTATGGACTATATAGCCCACCAGGCTCCTCTGTCCATGACGTTCTGCAGGCGAGAATACTGGAGTGGGTTGCCATTTCCTTCTGCATGGGATCTTCCCGATCCAGGCATCCAACCTATGTCCCTCTCTTTTTTTTTTTTTTTTTTAATTTTATTTTATTTTTAAACTTTACAAACTGTATTAGTTTTGCCAAATATCAAATTGAATCCGCCACAGGTATACATATGTTCCCCTTCCTGAACCCTCCTCCGTCCTCCCTCCCCATACCCTCCCTCTGGGTCGTCCCAGTGCATTAGCCCCAAGCATCCAGTATCGTGCATCGAACCTGGACTGGCAACTCGTTTCATACATGATATTATACATGTTTCAATGCCATTCTCCCAAATCTTCCCACCCTCTCCCTCTGCAACAGAGTCCATAAGACTGTTCTATACATCAGTGTCTCTTTTGCTGTCTCGTACACAGGGTTATTGTTAGCATCTTTCTAAATTCCATATATATGCGTTAGTATACTGTATTGGTGTTTTTCTTTCTGGCTTACTTCACTCTGTATAATAGGCTCCAGTTTCATCCACCTCATTAGAACTGATTCAAATGTATTCTTTTTAATGGCTGAGTAATACTCCATTGTGTATATGTACCACAGCTTTCTTATCCATTCATCTGCTGATGGGCATCTAGGTTGCTTCCATGTCCTGGCTATTATAAACAGTGCTGCGATGAACATTGGGGTACACGTGTCTCTTTCCCTTCTGGTTTCCTCAGTGTGTATGCCCAGCAGTGGGATTGCTGGGTCATAAGGCAGTTCTATTTCCAGTTTTTTAAGGAATCTCCACACTGTTCTCCATAGTGGCTGTACTAGTTTGCATTCCCACCAACAGTGTAAGAGGGTTCCCTTTTCCCCACACCCTCTCCAGCATTTATTGCTTGTAGACTTTTGGATCGCAGCCATTCTGACTGGCGTGAAATGGTACCTCATAGTGGTTTTGATTTGCATTTCTCTGATAATGAGTGATGTTGAGCATCTTTTCATGTGTTTGTTAGCCCTCTGTATGTCTTCTTTGGAGAAATGTCTATTTAGTTCTTTGGCCCACTTTTTGATTGGGTCATTTATTTTTCTTGAGTTGAGCTGTAGGAGTTGCTTGTATATTTTTTGAGATTAGTTGTTTGTCAGTTGCTTCATTTGCTATCATTTTCTCCCATTCTGAAGGCTGCCTTTTCACCTTGCTAATAGTTTCCTTTGTTGTGCAGAAGCTTTTAAGGTTAATTAGCTCCCATTTGCTTATTTTTGCTTTTATTTCCAATATTCTGGGAGGTGGGTCATAGAGGATCCTGCTGTGATGTATGTCGGAGAGTGTTTTGCCTATGTTCTCCTCTAGGAGTTTTATAGTTTCTGGTCTTACGTTGAGATCTTTAATCCATTTTGAGTCTATTTTTGTGTATGGTGTTAGAAAGTGTCCTAGTTTCATTCTTTTACAAGTCGTCGACCAGTTTTCCCAGCACCACTTGTTAAAGAGATTGTCTTTAATCCATTGTATATTCTTGCCTCCGTTGTCAAAGATAAGGTGTCCATATGTGCGTGGATTTATCTCTGGGCTTTCTATTTTGTTCCATTGATCAATATTTCTGTCTTTGTGCCAGTACCATACTGTCTTGATAACTGTGGCTTTGTAGTAGAGCCTGAAGTCAGGTAGGTTGATTCCTCCAGTTCCATTCTTCTTTCTCAAGATAGCTTTGGCTATTCGAGGTTTTTTGTATTTCCATACAAATTGTGAAATTATTTGTTCTAGCTCTGTGAAGAATACTGTTGGTAGCTTGATAGGGATTGCATTGAATCTATAAATTGCTTTGGGTAGTATACTCATTTTCACTATATTGATGCTTCCAATCCATGATCATGGTATATTTCTCCATCTATTAGTGTCCGCTTTGATTTCTGTCACCAGTGTTTTATAGTTTTCTATATATAGATCTTTAGTTTCTTTAGGTAGATATATTCCTAAGTATTTTATTCTTTCCGTTGCAATGGTGAATGGAATTGTTTCCTTAATTTCTCTTTCTGTTTTCTCATTATTAGTGTATAGGAATGCAAGGGATTTCTGTGTGTTGATTTTATATCCTGCAACTTTACTATAATCATTGATTAGTTCTAGTAATTTTCTGGTGGAGTCTTTAAGGTTTTCTATGTAGAGGATCATGTTATCAGAGCAGAAATAAATGCAAAAGAAACAAAAGAGACCATAGCAAAAATCAACAAAGCCAAAAGCTGGTTCTTTGAAAGGATAAATAAAACTGACAAACCATTAGCCAGACTCATCAAGAAACAAAGGGAGAAAAATCAAATCAATAAAATTAGAAATGAAACTGGAGAGATCACAACAGACAACACGAAATACAAAGGATCATAAGAGACTACTATCAACAATTATATGCCGATAAAATGGACAACGTGGAAGAAATGGACAAATTCTTAGAAAAGTGCAACTTTCCAAAACTGGACCAGGAAGAAATAGAAAATCTTAACAGACCCATCACAAGCATGTGAATTGAAACTGTAATCAAAAATCTTCCAGCAAGCAAAAGCCCAGGTCCAGACGGCTTCACAGCTGAATTCTACCAAAAATTTAGAGAAGAGCTAACACCTATCCTGCTCAAACTCTTCCAGAAAATTGCAGAGGAAGGGTAAACTTCCAAACTCATTCTATGAGGCCACCATCACCCTAATACCAAAACCTGACAAAGATCCCACAAAAAAGAAAACTACAGGCCAATATCACTGATGAACATAGATGCAAAACTCCTTAGCAAAATTCTAGCAATCAGAATCCAACAACACCATTAAAAAGATCATACACCATGACCATGTAGGCTTTATCCCAGGGATGCAAGGATTCTTCAATATCCGCAAGTCAATCAATGTAATACACCACATTCACAAATTGAAAAATAAAAGCTATATGATTATCTCAATAGATGCAGAGAAAGCCTTTGACAAAATTCAACATCCATTTATGATAAAAACTCAACCTATTTCTCTTAAGTCTCCTGCATTGACAGGAGGATTTTTTGCCACTAGTGCCACCTGGGAAGCCCTTGAATACTGTATATGCGAGCATTTTTAAACAGGCATCCTTGGTATTCTGTAAATTACTTTTTACAAAATTCAGCCTGTGTTTTTAAGATCCCTCTGTATTCCTATGTCAGTCAGTTCAGTTCAGTTCCGTTCAGTCACTCAGTCGTGTCCAACTCTTTGCGGACCCCATGAATCGCAGCACACCAGGCCTCCCTGTCCGTCACCAACTCCCGGAGTTCACTCAGACTCACATCCATCGAGTCAGTGATGCCATCTGTCGTCCCCTTCTCCTCCTGCCCCCAATCCCTCCAGCATCAGTCTTTTCCAGTGAGTCAACTCTTCGCATGAGGTGGCCAAAGTACTGGAGTTTTCAGCTTTAGCATCAGTCCTTCCAAAGAAATCCCAGGGCTGATCTCCTTCAGAATGGACTGGTTTGGATCTCCTTGCAGTCCAAGGGACTCTCAAGAGTCTTCTCCAACACCACAGTTCAAAAGCATCAATTTCCTATGTCAGGGATTCTCAATTCGAAATCCGATTTTGCAGCCCCAGGGAACAATGGGCAGTGTGTGGAGTCATTTTGGTCTTCATTTGTGTCTCTGAGTTCCCTGTCTGTTCCACAGATAAGTCCAATCTATCCTGGGCCAGTACTACACTCTCTTAATTTTTATCTGTTAGTAAGACATCTTGATCTCTGGTGGGACAAGTCCTCACACCTTATTCATCATTTCCAGGCACATCTTTGCTATTCTTTGCCTTTTGTCCTTCCTAAACTCAAAAATGTAAATGTCAGGATCAGCATGTCGTGTTCCCTGAAAACTCATCTGCGGTAGATTTGGATTACATTTTCATTGAATCTGTGGATCAGTTAAGGGAGAATTGACTATCTTTATGATATTCAGCCTTCCTAGTCACCAACATGGAATGGCTCTCTATTTTTGTGGCTCTTCTTTAACGTTGGAATCCTTCAGCTTAGTGTTTATCTTTTTTACGTTCAGATTTTGTACCTCCTTTTTGTATTTATCCCTAGATACTCCCTGGTGGCTCAGACAGTAAAGAATCTGCCTTGCAATGCGGGAGACCCAGGTTCATTCCCTGGGACGGGAAGATCTCCTGGAGAAGGAAATGGCAAACCACTCCAGGATTCTTGCCTGGAGAATCCCAAGGACAGAGAAGCCTGGTGGGCTACAGTCCATGGGGTCGCAAAGAGTCAGACGTGATCTGAGCGACTTGCACTTTCAAGATACTCTGGAACCATGTTGCTCTGGTGCTTGATATCTGTTCAAAATGACATTTTCTATCTCTTTCTAATTTATAGAAATCCATTTGACTTAATATATCTCGATCTTAAAGTCAGCCACCATGCTAAACTCTGTGACATTTTATCATGTGTCTAGAGGTGGTCTGCAGTTTTCTGTGAATCTGTGAGTTTACAAGTTTCTTACTGGCTGGCTAGGACATCCACTACCAGGTCAAATGGAGATGGCAAAATTGGGCATCTTTGGGTTGTTCCTAATATTAAACAGAATGTTGCCAACATTTCCATATTAAAATGGGCTTTCTGTGTTTGTTTCATTGTTTACTTCTTTCTTTTATTCTCTCTTCCTCCTTTTCTGTCTTTCCTCCCTTCCTCCTTTATTTTTTCCTTCTCACTTTTGTTTCTTTTTCTTCCTCTCTCTCTCTCTCCCTCCTCTCTTTTTTCTTTCCTTCTTTCCCTTTATCAGATTAAGGAGCATCCTTATATTTCTAGTTTAATAAGTTTGTCTTAAAAATCATGAATAGATAATTGGGTTTTAATTTGGGGGCCTCTATTGAAATGATCAGGGCTCTATTCATTTGGATCTGTTAATATAATGAGGATTATTTATAAGATTTCTTTCAAATTTTTTAGTGAAGTATATCTTATAATCAAGAAAGAATCAAAATCGTACATGTGCATCTTAGTGAGTTTTCAAAAATTAAACATACGCATTCAGTTAGCACCTGGAGCAGGCAGCAGAATATATTAGCAAGACCCAAACCTCTCTCATGCCCCCTTCCACCAGATTTGCTCTCCTAGGATAGACGTAGCTATACATCACAGTGTATCATCTTTTGTGTACACTGGTGAGTTCACTTTGCTAAAGTTTTGCCTGGAATTTGCCTGCCTTCTGTTCATGAGCAAGATTGACTTGATGTTTCTCTCCTCAGAGCATAATTGCTGGTTCCAGGGTCAAGGTTTTCTAGTCTCATAGACTAAGTGGAGCAACTTAGTTGCCCTCTTTGCTATCCTCTGGCAGTGTTCAGGTAAGATTAGTGTATCTGTCTTTGAAACTTTTCATTAAAACCTGACCACTAATCTAGGTTGACCACTAAGCTAGGAGGCCTGTTTTATTTGCTTAAAAATTTTACTGTGATGGGAGAGGGGAGGAAAGGAGATGTATGAAGAGTCACTGAAACATACATTACCATATATAAAGAGATAGCCACTCCACCTTTCGGCATTTCTCTCAGTAGCCGGCTTCTTCAGCTCCAAGCCTGGGATACATGATGCAGAAAGGAAAACCCCAGGGAACTCACCACCGTGTCCTTTCTCCAGGTTCTGAGATCCGTAGTTGATCCACCTTCTCCTCCCCACATTGCAGAGCCTTATGTTATTTTATATATGGCAACCAGGGTTTTAAGTGGTACTTGGTGGGAAGAATAGGAAACGTTCATCCACTCTGTCTTCCCAGAAGCAGAGTTGTCCATATGAAACTTAATATAAATTTTGACTTTTAGCTCATATTCAAGTTTAAAATTCAATCTAAATTCAAAACGTGAGTCTGAGTGAACTCTGGAGTTGGTGATGGACAGGGAGGCCTGGCGTGCTGTGATTCATGGGATTGCAAAGAGTCGGACACGAATGAGTGACTGATCTGATCTGATCAATTTAAATTAATTAATTTTAGTTCAGCTTAAAATAACAGTTTTTAAAATTAAAATTAAACATAGTTTTTGAATTTAACATACCCATCTTTGATTAAAAATTATAAATGCAAGAAACCAGCAGTTCTATCTAATAATCTATTTGAAAATATGCACACACACACACACACACACGCACACACAAAATCCATGTGGCTTGAAAAGATAGAAAATAACATTCAGAATATTCCCAGATAAATCAGGAATAATTAAAATGGTTTCATCATAGGTAAAATCCAAATTTTGGGTTAGAACGATCCTTTCATGGGGAAAGTTTTCAGTCCCTAATTTGGGTATTTTTCCAAATGTCTAAGGTATATCTACTTTGTTGAGTTAATACTCAGAAAACATATTATTCATCTTTAAAATAAAAATGATTTTTTCTGTGCATGTGTGCTAAGTCACAGGGATGGGGGAGCCTGGTGGGCTGCCGTCTATGAGGTCGCACAGAGTCAGACACGACTGAAGCGACTTAGCAGCAGCAGCAGCAGTGCTAAGTCACTTCAGTCGCGTCTGCCTCTTTGTGACCCTATAGACTTGTGGCTCACCAGGCTCCTTTGTCCGGGGATTCTCCAGGCAAGAATACTGCAGTGGGTTGCCACGCCTTCCACAGGGGATCTTCTCCACCTGGGGATCGAACCCATGTCTCTAATGTGTCCTGCATTGGCAGGCAGGTTCTTTACCACTAATACCATCTGGGAAGCCCAGCTATTCCCGTAAAGGTTGCTAACGTGACAATCAAGAAATCCAGTAAATGTGGCAAATTGGTCACTCGGTAAACTCACTAATTTTAGTGAAAGTGAAAGTCTCTAGGTCTTGTCGAACTCTGCAACCCTATGGACTATACAGTCCATGGAATTCTCTAGGCCCGAATACTGGAGTGGGTAGCCTTTCCCTTCTCCAGGGAATCTTCCCAACCAGGGATCGAACCCAGGTCTCCTGCATTGCAGGCAGATTCTTCACCAGCTGAGCCACAAGGGAAGCTCAGCTTTGAATGCTGACAGCCTGCAATCATGGTGAAAACCGGCAGCCTGGCAGCCACCAGAGGGAGCAGAAATGGGACAGGCTCCTGCAGAGCCTTGTTCCCAGATAAGGTTCCCAGGTCATTATTTGTCCTGTCTGGTAGTTCCCTAGAAGACTCACTTGGGTGGCTTTCTCTGACAGACCTTACCCAGTTTGAAATCCTTTTCCCTGATGGCATTTGGCAAGAACACCTAGAGGCACAAACTGAATGCAACAATACATTAAAGGGATCATACTTAGTAATACTTAGAAAATACTTAGTAGTCTACAGAAAACAAAATCATCTCTCAGATCTGATATGCATTTAACCTGGTTACAGGATAGAAACTCAACGGGAAAAAGTCCTCTCTATTTCAGCATACCAGGAACAAATGATTGGAGATGGAAGAAACTTAAATATCACTTACAATAGCACTGAAATAAATGAAATACCTATTAAGAAGCTTAATGTAGTATTGCAAGACTCATATACAGGTATCTATTAAATATTGCTAAGAAAAATTAAAGAAGATGCAAATTAAATGGAGATACACTGTGTTTTCGGAGAAGGCGATGGCACCGCACTCCAGTACTCTTGCCTGGAAAATCCCATGGACGGAGGAGCCTGGTAGGCTGCAGTCCATGGGGTCGCTAAGAGTCGGACTCGACTGAGCGACTTCACTTTCACTTTTCACTTTCATGCACTGGAGAAGGAAATGGCAACCCACTCCAGTGTTCTTGCCTGGAGAATCCCAGGGACGGGGGAGTCTGGTGGGCTGCTGTCTCTGGGGTTGCACAGAGTTGGACACGACTGAAGTGACTTAGCAGCAGCAGCAGCAGCAGCAGCAGCAGCAGCATACTATGTTTGTGGATCAGAAGACTCCAGAAGGTTTAAGATGTCAGGTCTCTAGTAATTCATCTATCGATTTGTCATAATCATAATTAGAATGAAAAGTTATTTCTAAAACTTATATGGAAATGCAAAGGACGTAGAATAGCTAAAGCCATTTGGAAAAGAACAAAGATGGAGGACTTACGGTACCAAATTCCCTGACTTAATGTGAACCTATAGTAGTCGTGACAGTGTGGTATTACCATAAAACTAGATGTATGGATCAGTGGATAAAATAGAAAGCCCAGAAACAGATGTACACAAAAATATGGTCAGTTGATTTGTGACAAAAGGTGCTAAGATAATTAAATTAACTGATAATTAACTATTAGAGCTGGAGAAAGGGAATCTCTGTATGGAAACCACCAATAAACGTCAATACCTCTCACTGCATGCAAAAGCCCTCAAAATAAATAATAGAGCTAAGTGTAAGTTGTGAACCTACAAGAAAATAATGGGAGAAAACCTTTGTGCCATGAGGTTAGGCAAAGATATCTTAGGTAGAACTTTCATTCAAAAACTGAATAATAAAGGATAAATAATCAATGGACCATCATGAAAGTTGCTGCTGCTGCGTCACTTCAGTCGTGTCCAACTCTGTGTGACCCCATAGACGGCATCCCACCAGGCTCCCCCATCCCTGGGACTCTTCAGGCAAGAACACTGGAGTGGGTTGCCATTTCCTTCTCCAATGCGTCTAAGAGAAAAGTGAAAGTGAAGTCGTTCAGTCATGTCCGACCCTCAGCGACCCCATGGACTGCAGCCTTCCAGGCTCCTCCATCCATGGGATTTTCCAGGCAGGAGTACTGGAGTGGGGTGCCATTGCCTTCTCCATCATGAAAGTTAACAATACTCAAAATCTTTTGCTTCTCAAAATCCAGGGCTCTGTATCTCTGTGTGGCACCACTTTTTACCCCTATACTTAAGTGGCATGACTGACTTTCTTCTGAAACCCTAGAAGAGAACCCCGAGTCTACTTATTTTCAGTTGCAAAATCTGCACTTTATTGTCTCAGGCGACTGCTTGCATAGCTCTCCCCATTCTCTATTTCCTGGCCAACTTCTTTCTTCACTCATTTCAGGCATGCCTTCTCTGGGAAATCTCTAAGACTCCATTCCAACTCTCAAGGCTGGTGGCTGCCCCTCCTCCATCTTCTCATAGCCATCTCCCTGTATTGTTATCATCCTGGGTTTCTTGCTTTTTTGTTTCTTTTTTTTTTTGACTTCTGTCCCACTGAATGAGTTGAAGCAGTAACAGAACCTCATCCATTTTATAACCTCAGACCATGACCTGTGGTAGGCTCCTGAAGACAATCAATCAGTCCTGTATCCTCACATGTATATAAAAGATGTCTTCCTAAGCAACACCATTATTTCAAAAACCAGATAAAGACTCTTAGGCCACCTACGTCCTCTTTTCCTTCCAGTTACTGTTTGCAGGGGGCTCCCTTGAAGTCAGTGGAGCACAGCCTCATAGTTCTAGGTGATAAACAGGGGCCACAACTAGGCAGCTTCTCTTAAAATCCAAGTATCAACGATGGAATCTCATATAACATAGGACTAGGTAACAAGGAGCACTCACCTCAGTTGTTCTGCTTTCAGCTTAGTCCAGGCCAGGCCCTTCCCCTTCCCCTCTGTCCCTCACATTTTCCAAGACCTCCCCCCACCCACCAGGCCCCAAATCGCCTGTCCACTACCCACTAGATGCTGACTGTCTCACAGACATGGCATCTCACATAACCCGCACCCCGGCCCCTGCCACCCGAGAGGAAAAACTCCGGTCTTGATTGGGACTGTGGATGCCATCACCAAGTTTACCCTCCTTTCTTTGATAACCCATTTGGACCCATATACCTCCCTGGGGCTTTTAGGTACACAATCCTATGACTCTAAATGTGGGGAGGGTCCACATACACACCCCTGTCTATCACATCCCCACCAAATGACAACTCACCATCTGCTTTCTTTCTTCAGCACTCAGAAACCTGGCTTGAGCCTGCTGGGAGGTTCAGTGGAAAGAAGAAAAAGAGAGACAGAGAGAAGGGAAGGGTGGGAGTAAGACACACAACAACAGCAGGGACGTCACATACCAAAAATGTATCCACTGCTTGAGCACATTGCACCGGGTTGCAGGAGGGAGGAAAGACAGGGCGGGGCCAGAGGGGCTGGAAGGATGTGGAGGAGCCAGCTCCTCAGCCTCTTTGCACACAGCAGAGTCAAGAGCTTAGCTGGTCTCTTCAAAGAAGTCCTGTTGGTCACTACACACACATCACACCTTCCTAGAAGCAGGCCCTTCCTTCCACCTCCTGACCTGGCAAGTCTGCTTTCCCCTTGGTGTCATGGAATGTCAGCCCCTGGGGCTGGGATGTGGTCTGTAGAGGTCACTGTTGTATCCCCAGCATCTGGAACAGTGTTGCAGTGCACATACTACTTGTTGAATGAGGTAGTGAATATCAGGGAAGGCACGGAGATTAGGATGAGGCCGCTCTCTCTCGCCCTCTCTGTCTCTCTGTCTCTTTTCCTGCAGAACACGAAGATCCAGCTTAAAGACACTGAGGAATTTGTGGTTTCATCTGACACTATGTAGAACCCATCCAGTGGCACAAGCTTGCTCAGGGAGCCTTCTGGTCCCCAAGGGTGTCGGAGGAGCCAGTTCTAGAGAGCCCTGGCCTGTTTCACCCAGTCCTTCAGGTGAGAGGCTCAGAGTCAGCCTCTGCCTCTCTCGCTGCTCACAGCCAAGCCAACATGCTTCCCCTTCCTGCTTGACCTAGAGAGCCCCAGGCCAAGCCTGCCTTCCCCCAGGGTTCCCAAAGGTTCAACTGTCACTCTGCTTTCCTTTCTAGGGGAGGATATCAGACACTGGGAAGCTGAGACCTCAGGACCCACAGACACAGACTCATGAACAGTGACCAAGCTCCCTCTGCTGCCACCCATCCCTACTTTCCCCCGTTTCTCGGTCACTGGGCCTGAAATAAATACTGGCACATTGGACTGTTTTCACTTCACCTTTACAACTATGAAGCTTTCAACACTGACTCCAGCCTCAGGTGGACTGGGGAATGTCAGTGGTGGAGGTGGGGTGGTGAAGGGTGGGAGATAGCATCTCACTTTGCCCTTTAAGGCTGTACTAGCTCCTTCTTGGGGCAGTGCCACTGGCTCCTCGGTCATGGTTGCAATAGACTTCAGCCAATAAAGAGTGAATTTTCCACAGCAGAGAGCTCTGACCCTCATGGGGAAGGACTAAGCCAGGAATAAGAAAGGAATAACATCTCTCTTCTCTTGACACCACAGGGAGTCTTCATGTCTGAGAACAACTGCGCAGTGGTTATATGGAAGGGGATGGGGGAGGTACCCTTAAAAAAAATCTCTAGATCCAAAGAAAAACTCTTAGCCCCACATATATAGAGTCAACTCCCAAGCACACCCACTCCACCACAAGACAGCCCTTCCAACAGGCAACTTCGTCCCTAACTGCAGATTATTCATTTTCATATGATGAGGGTTTTTTTTTTTTTTTTTGCCTTCGTAAGGTGACCTTGATATGTATTGCAACATAATATCAGTAGGGCAAGTCTGTCCCAGGGGTTGGAACCTATTTGTTCCTTTTAACCCAACAACACATGAAGGCCCTGTTAGGTGTTGCAACACCAAATTTACCAGGCAGCAGATAAACATATAGGAAGAGCTCTTCAATATCAAAGAGGATAACTGGCACATGCCAAACATTCTTTTCTCTTAACTCACGTAGTCCACTATTCAAGGCCAGAGTGGGAAAAAAGTGCTTGAACAGCACCTGCTACGTGAAGGAATTGTCCTTTAGTTGTTTAGAGTCCCAATGCCTTTGAGAATTAACGAATCCCAGGTGGTATAAGGCTCTGGTCAGTTCAGTACAGTTCAGTCACTCAGTCGTGTCCGACTCTTTGTGACCCCATGAATAGCAGCACGCCAGGCCTCCCTGTCCATCACCAACTCCCAGAGTTCACTCAGACTCACATCCATCGAGTCAGTGATGCCACCCAGCCATCTCATCCTCTGTCCTCCCCTTCTCCTCCTGCCCCCAATCCCTCCCAGCATCAGAGTCTTTTCCAATGAGTCAACTCTTCGCAGGAGGTGGCCAAAGTACTGGAGTTTCAGCTTTAGCATCATTCCTTCCAAAGAACTCCCAGGGCTGATCTCCTTCAGATTGGACTGGTTGGATCTCCTTGCAGTCCAAGGGACTCTCAAGAGTCTTCTCCAACACCATAGTTCAAAAGCATCAATTCTTCAGCGCTCACCTTTCTTTACAGTCCAACTCTCACATCCATACATGACCACAGGAAAAACCATAGCCTTGACTAGATGAACCTTTGTTGGCAAAGTAATGTCTCTGCTTTTGAATATGCTATCTAGGTTGGTCATAACTTTCCTTCCAAGGAGTAAGCGTCTTTTAATTTCATGGCTACAGTCACCATCTGCAGAGATTTTGGAGCCCCGAAAAATAAAGTCTGACACTGTTTCCATGGTTTCCCCATCTATTTCCCATGAAGTGATGGGACCGGATGCCATGATCTTCGTTTTCTGAATGTTGAGCTTTAAGCCAACTTTTTCACTCTCCACTTTCACTTTCATCAAGAGGCTCTTTAGTTCCTCTTCACTTTCTGCCATAAGGGTGGTGTCATCTGCATATCTGAGGTTATTAATATTTCTCCCGGCAATCTTGATTCCAGCTTGTGTTTCTTCCAGTTATAACACACTAAAGAATCATAGTTACATTATACAGAGAACTCTGCTGAAACAACTCAAGAAACACATACCCACAAACAAATAACAATAGGAAAGTTAGCAGAGAACCTGAAGAAGTTGATTACAGAAATACAAATGTCAATATAAAAGAAATAGGAGCTCAACACCACAAGAAATAATGGAAACAAAATAACAATGGGGTTATACTATTCAAACTGCAAATTGATGAAAATTAATGATATCAAAAGTGTCACATACACTGATGTTGGGTGTGTGAATTGGTGCAGATTGTTTGAAGAGCCCTTTAGCAGGGACTGATCAACCATAATCTCCTGGCCCTTCTATGCATCTCCACATTTTCCTTCTTCCTCCTGCCACAGACGAGAAATTGAAAGACTGGGACAACTGATGCTTCCTAGACCAGAGCCCTAGGGGCTCAGGTGTCACCGCCATAAGACCCATCACAGTGTTCTACAAAACCTGTTTCAAGCCCTGGACACACCCTTGGGCATCCTCAAGGTCTGGGCCTTGTGAGGGTGCCAAGGGCTGATCCTGAGCCTTACCTGAGCAAGCAGCCTGAGAAACACCAGTTTCTAGATCCGTGCTTCCCTCAACTGCCCTACCTTGGCTTCCACTACCTCGGGGGAGAGAAATCTGGAGTTTGATTGTGCATCCCCAGCAAAGCTGTGGCTCTACTCTCTGCAAATTCAAGGGCAGTTTCAGGGATTTGGCAGTGCCTTCTCATTTACAAACTGAGTTTCTCCATATGAGGATGGGTCTGGTGAAGGGAAGTATGATCAACAATTACCTGGATTTGAATTAAAATAAACAATGTGCAAGTTAGTCTTTCTATAAGTCTTCAGGCTTATATATTCATATATAGAGTAACAAAAAAAATGGGGACCATCACTTTCAATTAGTTATGCAGACATCTGTGTTAAAGTGGAATGGTGGGGCTGGAAGCCTGATTAGAGTGGGTTTAAGGGAGAGTGAGGGAGAAGAAAGGGAAACAATGATATTAGTCAATGACGCATCTCAGTACTAGGAGGAGTGCAGGAAAATGTATCGATTGCTTGAACACAGTGTACTTCTCTCCAGGGTCGGGTAGTGGAAATCCAGGCCAGGGAGGCAGAGATGGGATTTCAAGGAGGGGACAGGCCCTTAGCCTCTTTCCACCCAGCAAAATGATGAAGAGCTCTGTTGGCCTCTGACAATAAGCCCTTTCAGACGACATGCCTACTGCACGTCACAGAAAATGTGAACTTCACTGGCATCCAACCTGGTGACTGTGAGTTTTCTCCAGCACCCCGGATCATCAGCTCCAGGAAGACTGGGATCTAGGTCTCTAGAGTTCACTCTTGTATCCCCAGTGCCTAGAAGTGACCCTGGTGTGCACTCAGTAGGCCCTCAACAAACGCTTGCTGAAAGAAGGAATGAATGTTAGTGCTGGCCAGGATGTTTTTTCTCTCTTTTCTAGAACAGGACTGGCTCAGCTAAAGGCGTTTTGTCAGCACAGTGGAGAATCCATCCAAACCTAGGCACAAGTTAACCTAGGGAGCCTGCTAGAGGAGCCAGTTCCAGAGAGCCCTGGCCTGTTTCACCAAGTCCTTCAGGTGAGAGGCTCAGAGCCAGCCTCTGCCTCTCTCACTGCTCACAACCAAGCCAACATGCTTCCCCTCCTGCTTGGCCCAGAGAGCCCCCAGGCCAGGCCTGACTTCCCCCAGGGTTCCCAAGGGTTCAGCTGTCACTCTGCTTTCCTTTGTAGGGGAGGATATCAGACACTGGGAAGCTGAGACCTCAGGACACAGAGACACAGACCCATGCATGGTGATCAAGCTACCACTTGCCCCATCTTCCCGGTTTCTCTGTCACTGGGCACTCTTGATTCTTTTGGCTCCATGATATTTATTGTCCCTTTGCACATCGATATCCACCTCTTGTGGTTATGGCTTGCCTCTGTTGGTGGGGGTTGGGGGGACATGTTGGAGGAGGGAGCTAGCCCATTGCTTAGCCATAAGAGTCAGTACTCCTGTACCTAGAGCAGAACTGCTTATCTCTCAGTCACTGTTGGGATAGGAATGTGTTTGATGGACAGTAATTGTTCTACTAGTTTCAAACATTTCAAAAAGGGTGGCTGTTGGGTGTGACTGAGTGATAGCCATTGGCGTGCGGGTGGGGGCATGGTGGGACTGCAAGGATCCTGAGTAAATGGACAGGTTGGCTGGGACTAAAGGATAGAAGATGTCACAGAAATCAAAGCTTTAGAGACATTAGAGCCACTGATCCCAAAGACCCCCACCCCATCCTTAGAAAGAATCCCTCCAGCACATGATCTCATCTATAACCTCAGGTTGTTGATCACATAATATGATGCCATGTCCTTTTGTAAGCTGCTCTTGGTATGTATTGCAGGAAAACAGCAGTAGGGGAAGAGCTATGTTTGGTGAGTGCTTCCCAGAATTGAGAAGAGCCTGGGCTCTTCTGGGAATGTTCTGCTCCTGGCTTAGTCTCTGCTAGGGAAGTCCAGCCCTAAGGCTTCCATACTCCCATGGCCTAAGAGAACCATTTGTTTCCTTGGAAACTCCCAAGTCCTCCAGGCCCCTTCGACTTGCTGTGCTTGGCTCTGAGCCACATCAAGGAAATGTGGGATGCAGGGGCCCTGAGAGTTTCTCCTCAGCTGTTTTCCACTTTTTGGAGTATTTTCTATTATAATATTTCAAATGTGCAGAAAAACAGAGAGACTAGTACAACAGCTAGCACCCCTATTTAATAACACTTTGCCATAAGTGCTTTACAGCTCTCTCTAGTTTTGAATTAAATATCTTTTTTTTAATTTTATTTTATTTTTAAACTTTACATAATTCCCTGACTCACACTCACTCATGTCCTCCCTGAAGTAGGTCCCCCTCCCGGGCGTTTGAATAACCCTATGTCTTTATGCAGCTTCACAGCCGTTCTGCCTCCTCTATGGGTGACTCCATATCACCTTGGAAATGGTCCCCTGATGCCTCCTGGTGAACTTGGAGGATTCTACAACCCTGAATCCGAAGTCAGAGAGCAAAAGCAAGAACATCTCAGCAGCTTTTCCAGATAACCCAGCACTCAGCCCTCTCCCATCTATAAATTTCTTCTCTTGAAGTGGGCCCTGTCTCAGTGGTAGAGCTGAGCTCTCTGTTTTACCAAGAGAGGCCAAGAGCACCACCTTGAGTCCCAGCCTTGCTCAAGTGATAGGAGTGTTCCATTCACACAGAGGGCTGGTCCCTTGTCAGCTGCTATCACACCCCCTGGGCTCAATGACCAGGTATGACTGATGGGGATGGGGAGGAAGGCAAGACTATGCAGATCTGAGTCCTGATGAGACTCATCCAATGGGTCTACTGGGAGCCGGCTAGGATCACCAGACCACACAGCACTCTCCAAGGTGACCCATCAACCATTTTCCACATCAAAGCCGCTGATACCTGCAGTCGCTCACTATACTGAGGTGGATACAGAGAGCAAGTGTGGTAGACAGCCTTCTAAAATGGCTTTGCAGACCCTTGCATCCTGGCACTCCTGCCCTGTATAATCCTTCCCTTTGAGTGTGGACTGGACTTAGTAACTTGCTTCTAATCGACAGAATTTGGCAAACATGGTGACATGTCATTTCTGAGGTTAGATTATACCAAGACTGTGACTTCTGTCTTGTTGGCACTCATTCTCCCTCTCTCCCTCTCTCTCTCTGATTCAGTTTGCATTTTGCATTCTTGCTCTGATGGAGAGGGCCACATAGCAAGGATCTGATGATAGTCTCTGGCCAACGACAGACCAGAGAGGAACTGAGGCCCCCAGTCCAATAACGCATAAGGACCTGGATCCAAACAATAGTCGCATGAGTGAGCTTGGAAGTTGACCCTCCCCCAGTCACACCCTCAGACGAGACCACAGTTGAACTAACACCTTGATCATGGCCTTGTGAGAGATGGATAAAGGAGGACCTGGTTAATTCATACCTGGGTCCCTGCTGCACAAATGCTGGAGCAAATAATGGTATCGTTTTAGGCCACCATGTTTGGGGGTAACTTGTTATGCAGTAGTCAGGAATAACGAAGAGAGCAGGAACCTCTAGGGGCTCAGGGCAGGAGGCAGAGGCCTGATCCAGCCTGGGAGAGCTTCTCAGGGGCCAGGGTGGTGAAGGATGTGCCCACACTTTGGGGACTTGTTCTGCTTTGCCACTAATCCTCTGTGTCACCTTGGGCAAATCACTTGAAGTCTCTGGCTCAGTTTTGCTCTTCTGTTAACACTTAACTGATACTCAGCTTACAAGACTGTTGGAAAGATAACTGCCAGTTTATGCGTAACTCACATGACAGGATGTCTGATACATACTAGGCCCTCAGGGAATGGCAGCCGTGAGTATTGACATAGTTGATGTGAGACCCTGCACCCACCTTGCAGAAGCTCCCCAGTGATCCTGGAGGGTCCAGTACTCAAAAAACCAATCCAGGGAAAAGTATTTCCCTATCAAGTAGTACAAAAGCATTTGTTCTCCAGGAAGGGAGGCTTATCTGAACAGACACTTTTATAAAACTTCTGATGTGAGGGAGGCAGGCCCAGTTGGATGCAATTCTGAAGCAATATCAAGGGACACAAAGGGACAAATACTCTCATTTCTCCCTCCCTCCCTCATTCCATTCCTTTTTCTCGTTGCCCATTTTCAAGGTCCTGTCTTTGCAATTCTGCCTCTTTTCCCTGATGTCATGTCTACTAAACATGCAAAACTTCCTTATGTTTTTCTTGTGGTAGACTGCATAAACTCATATCAACACTCTCACTATGCACTGATCTCTGGCTCCCTCAGGCCACAGAGGAAAGTCCCTGGTCACTGGCTTCTGCGGAACAGCTGAGGTGGGAATCACCTTGACATTCTCATTATTCCCTAGAGATGGTGCATTTAGAGGGCCCCATTTATACAGGATAGACATCTGTACAGGACAGCAGCTCAAGACACATTCCAGACCAGTGGAGTGGAGACTTTGTTCTGGATCCCCCATACCCCAAATGAGATGATTTGATAAGAGCCCCTTTTCATCCAGGATTTTGTCTCTCATCCCCCAGACCTTCCACCTGAACATCTGAACTCTGTTTTTCTCCTACAGCCTCATCTCTCTCTACAGTATGTCTCAAATTTGCCTTCAGTCTCCCTCCCCATTCACACACACACACACACACACACGCACACACACACACACACACTTTCAGTCCTGCCCTGTCTCAAGGCCTTTACACTTACCGCTCTCCTCTGAAACCACTATTTCCTGTTTTGATCTTGCACTTGTCTTTCTAGTCTTTGATATTCCTACCTCCGTAAGGAACCCTTTCTTGCTCCAAGATCACCCCAGCCCTTGGTCTCCTGTCCCCTCTCTGCTGTGCACACAAACATGCCAGGGACTTTTCTCCATCACAGCATTTTGCACAACTGAACTGTCACTTCTGGTAAGTTAATTTGCATGACTATCCCACCCAGACTCTCACTTCTGGGGCAGGAAGTATGCTTTATTGGTTCTGGAACACCCAGGCTACAGTACATTGGGTCACAAAGAGTCAGACACGACTTAGCGACTGAGCACACATGCACGTATCTCTGATCTAGGACAATGGTGAGCAGTATCCTTTTATTTCTTCCAGCAGGGAGTCCAAAGCCTCCCGCCCAGCAGGAGTTGCATGTTTTCCAAGTCTGGGCTGAGAGAAGTCTCCCTGGAGGTGCCAAAGGCTTTCCTGATATGAAACTGGTCTGGCCAATATAGGTAGGGCAAGTGGTGTGAGGCCACAAGGGATACAGAGATGGGTGTCAATGTTACCACAGATGACAGATCCCAGGCCCAAGGGGCAAGGTGCTGAGGCTTCCTCTCTCCCTCTGCCATTTCAGGAGAGTTTTTGAAAGGGGACCCCCTGGCTGTTTTGCTGCCACTCGCCAACTGATCCAGTGGACAGACAAAGGCATAACTTGGCAAGCAGCACTAGGAATTCTAGTGCCCTGATTTATTTTAACCTACTATATGTGTTCCCTCTTTAGCTCATCCAGCATTTAAGATGATAGCTTTGAATTCTTTGTCAAGTAAGACTTATGCACGTAGTTTTCATGGTGAGTTACTGGATATGTTTGTTATTCCCTTGAATGGGCCAGGTATCCCTGTATCTTCATATGCCTTGGTATCTTTTAGTGAGAATTTAGGAGACTACCTCCTGATCATGGTTCACTCTGCTGGGAAGGTGGTTACACAAGTGTAAGACAAAATGCCACGGACTTTCCTATCATCTTTAGTGGAATCTTTTCTGAGGAGGTTTACCTTGTTGCTGTAACTCTTTGTTTTCGGAGTGCTTATCAAGATACTTTGTAGACTTATGGATCGCAGCCATTCTGACTGGCGTGATAATGGTACCTCATAGTGGTTTTGATTTGCATTTCTCTGATAATGAGTAATGTTGAGCATCTTTTCATGTGTTTGTTAGCCCTCTGTATGTCTTCTTTGGAGAAGTGTCTAGTTCTTTGGCCCATTTTTTGATTGGGTCATTTATTTTTCTGGAGTTGAGCTGTAGGTGTTGCTTGTATATTTTTGAGATTAGTTGTTTGTCAGTTGCTTCATTTGCTATTATTTTCTCCCATTCTGAAGGCTGTCTTTTCACCTTGCTAATAGTTTCCTTTGTTGTGCAGAAGCTTTTAAGTTTGATTAGGTCCCATTTGTTTATTTTTGCTTTTATTTCCAATATTCTGGGAGGTGGGTCATAGAGGATCCTGCTGTGATGTATGTTGGAGAGTGTTTTGCCTATGTTCTCCTCTAGGAGTTTTATAGTTTCTGGTCTTACATTGAGATCTTTAATCCATTTTGAGTTTATTTTTGTGTAAGGTGTTAGAAAGTGTTCTAGTTTCATTCTTTTACAAGTCGTCGACCAGTTTTCCCAGCACCACTTGTTAAAGAGATTGTCTTTAATCCATTGTATATTCTTGCCTCCTTTGTCAAAGATAAGGTGTCCATATGTGCATGGATTTATCTCTGGGCTTTCTATTTTGTTCCTTTGATCAATATTTCTGTCTTTGTGCCAGTACCATACTGTCTTGATAACTGTGGCTTTGTAATAGAGCCTGAAGTCAGGTAGGTTGATTCCTCCAGTTCCATTCTTCTTTCTCAAGATAGCTTTGGCTATTCAAGGTTTTTTGTATTTCCATACAAATTGTGAAATTATTTGTTCTAGCTCTGTGAAGAATACCGTTGGTAGCTTGATAGGGATTGCATTGAATCTATATATTGCTTTGGGTAGTATACTCATTTTCACTATATTGATTCTTCCAATCCATGATCATGGTATATTTCTCCATCTATTAGTGTCCGCTTTGATTTCTGTCACCAGTGTTTTATAGTTTTCTATATATAGGTCTTTAGTTTCTTTAGGTAGGTATATTCTTAAGTATTTTATTCTTTCCGTTGCAATGGTGAATGGAATTGTTACAGCCACTATGGAGAACAGTGTGGAGATTCCTTAAAAAACTGAAAATAGAACTGCCTTATGATCCAGCAATCCCACTGCTGGGCATTCACACTGAGGAAACCAGAAGGGAAAGAGACACGTGTACCCCAATGTTCATCGCAGCACTGTTTATAATAGCCAGGACATGGAAGCAACCTAGATGCCCATCAGCAGATGAATGGATAAGAAAGCTGTGGTACATATACACAATGGAGTATTACTCAGCCATTAAAAAGAATACATTTGAATCAGTTCTAATGAGATGGATGAAACTGGAACCTATTATACAGAGTGAAGTAAGCCAGAAAGAAAAACACCAATACAGTATACTAACGCATATATATGGAATTTAGAAAGATGCTAACAATAACCCTGTGTACGAGACAGCAAAAGAGACACCTATGTATAGATCAGTCTTATGGACTCTGTGGGAGAGGAAGAGGGTGGGGAGATTTGGGAGAATAGCATTGAAACATGTATAATATCATGTATGAAACGAGTCGCCAGTCCAGGTTCGATGCACGGTACTGGATGCTTGGGGCTAGTGCACTGGGACGACCCAGAGGGAGGATAGGGGAGGGAGGAGGGAGGAGGGTTCAGGATGGGGAACGCGAGTATACCTGTGGCGGATTCATTTCGATATTTGGCAAAACTAATACAATATTGTAAAGTTTAAAAATAAAATTTAAAATAAAAAGATACTTTGGTCTGTATATTGTTGTTTACTTTATATTTCTATATGTAAGCGATGGCCTAGATTTTCCTAGTCCTGTCCTCTTGTTGACATCCTTCTTTTAAGAACATCTCATTTCAAGAGCCCTATTTAAATCCATTTGCTTTTTCACTGCAAGTAGCTTTGAATAACAGAGAAGGCAATGGCACCCCTCTCCAGTACTCTTGCCTGGAAAATCCCATGGATGGAGTAGCCTGGTAGGCTGCAGTCCATGCGGTCGCTAAGAGTTGGACACGACTGAGCGACTTCACTTTCACTTTTCACTTTCACGCACTGGAGAAGGAAATGGCAACCCACTCCAGTGTTCTTGCCTGGAGAATCCCAGGGATGGGGGAGCCTGGTGGGCTGCCGTCTCTGGGGTCGCACAGAGTCGGACACGACTGAAGCGACTTAGCAGCAGCAGCAGCTTTAAATAAGAGACGAGCTGTGCCATGAGGTTTACACTGACTTCTTGGAAATGATATAGTGATCTTTTCTGATGGATCAACAAATAGTTCAGAAGTCATCCAAATGTTATTTTCTTTACAAAATGCAAAGCATAGGTCTCAGCAGATGTACACTTCTCACATTTTGGTTCTCTTCATTGTCTCATTATAAGAAGCATAACACTCTGACGAACCTGGCATGGATCCTGATGGGCTTTATGAAGGTACCATTTTTTATGTCAGAGAGCTAAACATTTTCTTTTCTCTATAGCACTTTCATCTAATAGCTTTTTTTTTTTTTTTTTTTTTTAGCTCCTAGCATCTTTTATTCTTACTAGACTCTAGATACAATTAATTCTAGCAGGGTAGGGCTCAATTCTGTTTAAGCCTCACGTTTGAGATGAATTACTTAAATATTATAAATGGAATGCACATTCTCAAAACCGGGAAACTAAAATTTGATGTAACTGATTTACTCGATATTTACATAACCATAAAAGATTGTATATGCTACATGAGCTTTCGTGTTATAAATTTGACCTTCTTATAAACTTGCTTTCATATAAAACATAGTAACTCTTTGCTCATCTATCCTAACCTATGAATTGTCACACCAACACTTTTTAAGATCTACTTAAAGAGATGAGTTCTCCTTATACAAGGTTAAGAAACCTGAAGCTCCAACCCAGAAATTTAAAATTCTTTTGTTTCACCAGAGATAGATTATGGGCAAATCTTACCTAAGTAGTACTATAGGAAGTTACAGTGTTGACCAAAAGGAGACACAAGTTTTCAACCATTGTTTTAATGGGTCTCAAGGTCTGTGACAGATTTTTGGTCAAATTGTTTCTATTGAAAAGTTCTGAACTGCCACACACAAAACACATGGTCCACAAAACATTCACCTCACCTTCTGAAGGTTTTGTGATTCATTGTTATC